>NW_020837949.1:68662721-69097089 GCF_003676395.1 Aethalodelphis obliquidens | reverse complement strand
GAGAGAGAGAGAGAGAGAGAGAGAGAGAGAGAGAGAGAGATGTCCGTCTTGTTTTGCTTACTCTTTAGTCCCTTGAAAATTGAATGGATTTTTTTTTTAACTTAAATTTTTTTTTCCAAGTCAAGGTTTCACAAAGTGTGGTCTGTGACTCAAACCACCAGGGATGCCTGGTAATGAAGTAGTCGTCAGGGAAGTTACTCCAAATCCAGGCTATTAAAAATGGGCCTCCCAGGTATCTGCATTTTAACGTTTCCCCGTGGTGAGACATTGGTTCTTGAAACTTTATGTGCATAATTAAGTACTGTGGAGGATGCAAAAGAAAAATGTCTTGAGCGCCCCATGTGCTATGGGGATTGAACACTGGCAGTGAGAGCCCACAGTCACTCACTGTCAATGCAGAAGGCGTGGCAGTAACAGCTGTGCAACCTCCTGACTCCAATGCCCTTGGGCCTTTGGAGTGGAGTTACCAGTGTGGAAGTGTAAGCCTGAAGAAGCCCATGGGCACTGAGTAAGTGCTGGGTCCAGGTTTTCTTAAAGATAAGCCTGGACAGCAATGAGAAAAGGTATTGGTCAGCATTAGCGTTGGCAATTTCTTAATTAGGAAGCCATTGCTCCCCTTTATTACTTCACCTTAATATAAACTACACACACCCAAAGCAAAATCCATTCCTCCCTGCTTGCCAGGTGAGTTGGCATCTTACTAACATTTTCCACACACACACACACACACACACACACATACACACATATATACGGAGAATTAATTAATTACCTATATACCAGGGTGGGAAAATACTCCAGAGGAAAGTAAACATTTGCAATTTTTGTTTATATGACAATGCTGATTTTCCTCCTTAAAGAGCAGAAAAGAAGTTTGTTTTGTTTAAGACCTTATGACTATTCGAATGTAAATATGCATGAATAGCATACAGCCCCTGCAAATGTGTAGTCCTATTACTTCCCATGTTCCAAAAAATATCAGCAAAACTGATAGGTTATTTTAAGGTAGAATCTAATGGAAGTGAGTGAGCATTTTAGTGTCCCAACAACAACATTATAAACAACATAACTGGTCTTTTGAAAGCAAAGGACTTCCTAGTTAATAGGTGTGGAGTCTAGTGAAAAAAAATAATAATTTTTTTCAAGTTTTAATAAAGTATGAGTCACACACAGGATGGATAGAGGAAGGGAGGACTTACGCTTAGGAGGCGAAGCCAGAAGGAAAGAGGAAGCTAAATGTCAAAAGGGGAAGCAGCTCGGAAGGAATAGAAAGAGTGTGGGCAGAGGTAGCAGAACCGAAGAAGTAGCTGTGCCTGCTGCCAAGCCCACAGCCACTCACCTACGGAACAACAGCCATTCCCCTAAGGGAAGGACATTCCTCCAGCCAAGACACAGATGTTTTAAGGTACAGATGCTGAAAAGTGCAGCCATTTCCATGCCTTTTCCCACAACATCTGAAATAGCTGTTATTTACCCTTTGGGTTTAAGACCTGAGAAAAATGACACCATGAAAATGTCTACTATTTTGACAACGTTTTCTGACTCAGATAAAACCTGCAAGAGCCCTCACGTAGAAAACTGGAGGTGTCCTTTGTTGTTGCTGTTCCATTTTATTGTTGGCAGGATCAAAGTAAACATAGCTGAGGCTTTCTTTGCCCAGACAGTTGGGACACTTATTCTGATCTCATCACATTGGTCCCCAAAGTTGAGAATCGAGAAAAAGACAACATGAGCACAGAAACAAGGATGTAAAAAGCTCCGTGGCTGCCAGTACTGAGGAGTCATTTCTCATCTGGTCTCGCCATTGACTTTACAATATTCGAATCCACTGAGAATTCTACTTAAAGTTGTTTTTTGTCATCTTTCTAAGGTAGAAGCCATACCTCTGTTTTCTTCTCACTTGTACTCAGAGAGAGGCCAACTCACTCAGTCCTTTTGGAGAAATATGAGTCACATCCCTCCTGAGACAAGTAGAGAAGAAATGGATTCTTATTTCTTTTATTTTTAGCCCTTGTTTCCAAAATAAATCAGAGCATCAAAGGACTGTTGGTAGAAAGAAAGAAAAAGTCACACCAAACAAAAATTAACTCACAACAGATCCTCTGCTACCTTTTCCCATCCGGGGAGATCATTGCCCACCCTTCGACAGTCTTCACAAACTAACAGCAATACCAAAACTCGGGTTTACCCAGCTCTGCCCAGTAACAACCAACCCAGGAAAATACCCTCCATTAGTAAGAGTGAAGTAGTTGCAAAGAATACCAGGAGACATGCAAACCTCTCCCTAAAAGCAAGCATGCCTGAACTCTTTAAAGCACTCTGCACTGAGCGGTACTACTTAAATACAAAAGAAATTATATTCTTCATTTAGTCTCAAGCATTTATAATCATAACCAACATAAAAACTCAGAAAATGCCTATCGTCTCCAATGTTAAAAAAGTAAGCTCAACTAAAGCAGAAAACTAATGCATTTGCCATCTCAATCTATACCTTAAAAAATGTCAATACTATTATTTAAATTTTAAATATACATATTTATTATAGAACATTTTCGAAAATATTTTATGTAAAAATTTTTTACTTCTGTCATATCACTGGATATTTTATTATTATTATTCTAAATCTTGGCCATGGCAAATATAAAGCATTCTGAAAGTAATGTTAAAATCAGAAAACAATGATTATTTAATATTGAGATTGCTAAATGAATCGAAGGGTTTTGGGGGGAAAGAAAAATAAACTCCAAAAACCTTCCTCTCTCTCATGCAACCAGTTTAATAAGGGTGTCAATATTATATTTCTTAGTAGTTACAGGGTTCAGTGGAGAATGGCTGAATTATTGTCTTATGATGTTTCACTCTAGTAACAGTAAAACAGGTTATGTCAGTCAGATCAAGGCCTTTACAGAAAAAAATAAGGATGGGATTTGGAATAAAACACTTCAAATAAGGAAGGTAGAAGTAAACTCATATCTAGGATGACAAGAGAGGGCTTGGAATAAAGGTGAGAGAGAGGTGGGTAATAAGAAATTACCGGAAAGAAGTTTCTATAACACTGTCAGCTCTCTCTGACAGTGAGAATTAAAGAAGAAAACCATGCTGGGAAAGAATATCTGAAAGGAAATTCATGAATAAGATTTCAAACTAGCCTGGACAGTCAAAATGCTATATGCAGCAAAGTTAGGAAAAGCATTAATTCTTCAAGGAATTTAAAGAGCAGATTAGGAAAGTAGTACCATCTCATTTATAAAAGGAAGTTCTGGAATTTTGGAATCAGATAGCAAAACACAAACATCAAATGCTGGCAAACTCTGTTTGTAGTTGGCATCCTTTGGTGCAGGGAATTGGTGGACTTCTTCCTCTTCTGAATGTACAGCAACCACTTTCTCTGCCCACTCTTAACCTCTCATGTGTTCTTCTTTACAAATTTAATTCTCTTTGGACAGATTTCTAAAATCTCACCAATAGACTTGTAGATTGTAGATTCTAGGGGCAAAGGATGTGTCTTCTATTTCTGGACCATCAGCCTTTATGACGTAGAGGGAAATGGTGTTTGTTTGGTGTTATTGGTATCCCTTACGATGGATGATGGAGAACATTATATCTTACTTGTAAAGGTATCTTTACAATTAAATGCTTGATGTTCAATAGATGTCCACTGACTGAACTTATTACTTAGATTGAATCTAGTTGAAAGATTTAAACAAACTAAGGGGGGGCTTCCCTGGTGGCGCAGTGGTTGAGAGTCCACGTGCCAATGCAGGAGACATGGGTTCGTGCCCCGGTCGGCGAGGATCCCACATGCCGCGGAGCGGCTGGGCCTGTAGAGTCCCGCGTACCGCAAAAAAAAAAAAAAAAAACTAAGGGGGAGAGAAAAAAAGGACGTAGGCATGCGAACTGCACCAAATTCTTGGTAAAACTAATGTGATTCGATCATGATATGGTAAATACTATATACATAGTGTCATCTTCTCATCCAAGTGAGGAAAAAAAAGAGAGTGGGACTGCCTCTGGGTGGATACAAATTGGACTGAAAGGCAATGTAAGAAAATAAAATTTAGGTGATAGGATTTTAAGATTAATATAGTTCTTTAAAAAGCTGATTTGACAAAACATCTCAGCTACCACCAAGAGATGAAAGGGTAATAATTACTAATGTATTTATTGCTAAGATTTCCTATGTCTATGATTTTTGGCAAAGCCTCAAAATATTGTTTTTACATTTTTTAATCCATTCCTTTAACAAACATTTGCAGATCACTTTTTGCTGGGTACTGGGATTCATGCCAGGTACTTACATGTAAGCAAAGCAGACACAATCCCTACTTACTTGTTAAAGAGGGAGACAGATGAGGACAGTACTAAATTCTCAATTATTCATTCATGCAACAGCTATTCACTGAGAGCCTAATAATTGCCTCTATGGACCCCTGAAACACAGGCGTGAACAGAACAAATTCCTTGCTTTCATGGAACTTAAATTATAGTAAGAAAGAGATATCATCACTAAAAAGGTAAATATATGAAATGTTTTAAAATGCTATGAAGATAAATAAATAGGGCAGTGGGACAGGAAAGAGAATCCTCAGTGGTCTGGCGTGAATTTATACAGGATGGTCTGGGAACCCCTCCCTGAAGGAAGGGAAAGAGAAAAAAAGCACAGTTAGCAGGGGAAGAATGTTCCACCAGCCAGAGATGGTGATTATGATAGCACTAACAATCATTGACATAACCCACCTGAGGCCTTGTTATATGCCAGGGACTGTTCTACACACTTCACATGTGTTAACATGTTTATTCTTCATGACAGCCCTAAGAGGTAAATATCATGGCCAGGGACTTCCCTGGCAGTCCAGTGGTTAAGACTTCACCTTCCAATGCAAGGGGTGCGGGTCTGACTCCTGTCTGGGGAGCTAAGATCCCACATGCCTTGCAGCCAAAAACCCAAAACATTAAAACAGAAGCAATATTGTAACAAATTCAATAAAGACTTTAAAAATATATATATCATGCCCACTTTACAGATGAAGAAGTGGAGGTGTAGAGAAATCACATGATTAGTCAAGGTCCACAATTCATAACATGTAGAGCCACAACTGAACCCAGATAGCCTGCCGATGCAGCGGACACGGGTTCGTGCCCCGGTCCGGGAGGATTCCACGTGCCGCGGAGTGGCTGGGCCCGTGAGCCATGGCCACTGAGCCTGCGCGTCCGGAGCCTGTGCTCCGCAACAGGAGAAGCCACAACAGTGAGAGGCCCACGTACCGCAAAAAAAACCAAAAAAGAAAACCAAAAATAAGTAAACACAACAACGGAAGTAATTACAAGCTTTGTTAAGTGGATAAATGTTCTGGGGGAAAAAAACAAACATCTGAAAATAACAGGGAAACCACTTAAGATAAGGTCAAAGGGGAAGGCCTCTCTGAGGACACTACATTTTACCTGAGAACGGAAGGATGAAGAGGAAGTGCCGGGGCAGGGTTTTCCAGGAAGGGAGAAGGGCATGTGCTTATGTCCTGCGGCCAGAAGGATCTGGAAAAACCAGGGAATCTGGAGCCCAAAGAATAAAGAGAAGCGTCCTGAGAGAGGAGGGAGGAGAAATAGGCAGAAGCCAATGCTACGTTGGCCTGATAGGAAGTGTGGACTTTATTATGTCATTAAGAAGCCATTTATTGGGGGTTTTATCTGGCTTTGTAAAAATATCACTTTGCTTCTTTGCGAGGAAGGAATTCACTTTTCATGGAGCGTTGATAGAAAATGTGCTGCGTGGGGTGGTGGTGAAGTCTCCCATTTTCTTCAACTGTACAATACAAAGACAGATATGCAATCGACAAATAGCTTCTATGGGTGTGTATAGATGCACACATAATATCTGAATCCTGGTGTCCAATACTGACTTATAAATAAACCAGAACTCTTTTTAGAAAAACTGCCTGGTTGTGCTCATTTTGTGCATAGGCTGACCTCATGCAAGAGAGAGAGTCTGCTTGTGGATTTCTGAATCCTTGCCATGGTCAGATTTACTGAGTGAGGAAGGGAATGCTCTTTGTTCATCGTGAACTTTATTCTTTAATATTTTGACCATTTTTCTAACGAGACAAGGTCCTTAGAATTCTAGTTATGGTTTGCTTGAGCTTCACATGTTAAAATACCTTTTAGCCACAGGTTGTATTTCTAATTCTCTGTGAGAATAGGGTGTTGACAGAAGATCGTTCTGTAATAGTACAAACGAACTCCACCTCAAACTGTTTTCTCAGGAATGCTCAATGTTTTAGAGTACACTGTGGTTTTGAATTTAGGATCAAATTTGGAACTGAACCGCTTTCTGTTCGGTAAAGCAGAACTAAAATGTCACAGCTGTGAAGATGTGCCTTTTTTTTTTTTCTTTTTTTTATTAAAGAAGAGAGAGCTGCCCTGTCATGAGCACCACCAAGTGGCCTGTGCAGATCTTACAAACCTCCCAAGATGTCACTTGATTACAAGGTTCCAACCAAAGACCTGACCAGTTTACATGGAGAATATCTGTATTTCTTTAATTTTTTTTATACAATTTTAAAGGTTACACTCTATTTACAGCTATCACAAAATACTGGCTCTATTCTCCGTGTTGTACAAGGCAATCTAACCTTTTGAGAGTCAATGACTCAGAATCCATTTGTTAGACTTCCTCAAAATTAAACCAATGAATAGAAATCATTGCTGGGGTTTGAAGCCCCAAATGTGGCACTAAGGAGTGCTGTTTGGTCACTCACTGTACTATCAGAAGTAGGTACAATGATGGAAGGGGACTGAAAAGGAGCCCGACACTTTGGAAGGGCTCTCACCCCCCTACTGATGCAGGCTGGCCCCCTTCACACAGATGTAGAAACACATCCATGTCGGTTCCTGGGGCATAACCCACCTGCGCTGAGCAACTTTAACCTAGCAACAGGAGGGAGATAAATTGCATGTTCTCGGTTTCACATTATAATGTTTCTCATCCCAAATGTGGATGCACATAAGGTTTAAACATTTTTCACCTGACAACTTGTCTGATGTTTTTTTTCTTTTTAACTATCCAAAATCCAGGTTTGGACGCACTAGAAAATGTAGCCTCTGCCCTGGAGAAGAAGATACTCAAGGAACAATACAATACTGTCAGCCCCTTCTCTGGTTACAGATATAAACTGTGTCTGTCCTGTGGGGAGGAGGGGTGGGGCACTCTGGGTGGCTTTAGGTGAAGAGTGTTGACTTGAAAGCAACACCTCAAAGACTGTCTCCTAGAAAAGGGAACCCTCTGTTGGTGGGAATGTAAAATTGATACAGCCACTATGGAGAACAGGATGAAGGTTCCTTAAAAAACTAAAAATAGAACTACCATACAACACAGCAATCCCACTGCTGGGCATATACCCTGAGAAAACCGTAATTCAAAGAGTCATGTACCACAATGTTCACTGCAGCTCTATTTACAATAGCCGGGACATGGAAGCAACCTAAGTGTCCATCAACAGATGAATGGATAAAGAAGACGTGGCACATATATACAATGGAATATTACTCAGCCACATAAAGGAACAAAACTGAGTTATTTGTAGTGAGGTGGATGGACCTAGAGTCTGTCATACAGAGTGAAGTAAGTCAGAAAGAGAAAGACAAATACCGTATGCTAACACATATATATGGAATCTGAAAAAACAAAAAACAAAAACACAACGGTTCTGAAGAACCTAGGGGCAGGACAGGAATAAAGACGCAGACATAGAGAATGGACGTGAGGACACAGGGAGGGGGAAGCGGAAGCTGGGATGAAGTGAGAGAGTGGCATAGATATATATACACTACCAAACGTAAAATAGATAGCTAGTGGGAAGCAGCTGCATAGCACAGGGAGATCAGCTCGGTGCTTTGTGACCCCCTAGAGGGGTGGGATAGGGAGGGTGGGAGGAAGACACAAGAGGGAGGGGATATGGGGATATATGTATAGGTATAGCTGATTCACTTTGTTATACAGCAGCTACTAATACAAGGTTGTAAAGCAATTATACACCAATAAAGATGTAAATTTTAAAAAAAGACTGTCTCCTAGGGCCTCAAATCCTCAGCCCGTTCCATTCACACCTCATTTCCATTTTGACAGACAAAATTAAAACAAATTTGAATGGGTCAGGATTTATTCAATATTTAGGAATTTTAATTTAGGGTCAAAGAATGTGGTCTGGAAATCACTTCTGTAAGTCATCAACAAAAGATTAAGATTTCATGAACCAATTAAAAACAAATGTCACTATAGTCGAAGAAAGCATGTTACAACACACCTGCACCGTATTTAAGGGTCTGAGGTATTGCTGTTATTAAGAAAAAGACATATATATATACATATATATGCATAGGTCCATATAAACAGGTTTCTAAATAGACAGTGATTAAAAGTTCCCCAAGGCTGCTATAAGGAGTTAGAGGCCTAACAAGTGCCTGGTTTGCCTGAGGACACAGAGGAAGGAAGAAGCAGACTCCTGACACCACCTTTACATTCGTGTGGTATTCTGCAGTTTACAGGATGCTTTCAGCTCCTCTGTCCCTTTCATTCGAGCCTTACAAAAAAGAGTGATGCATCCCCCACTCAGAGTTAAAGAGACTGTGATTCAGAGAAGATAAATGTTTTGTTAGTGGCTAAGAGCTGTTGGGCTAGGAACAGGCTGGGCTTGTTTCACTCTGCAACAATCTGCATTGACTTATTTTCAAAACACTGTAGTGTTTCATTTATTTCTCCCAGGACTGTGGCAAGATGGGTAAAGTGGACATCATTCCTAAATAATAAGTAAAATAACTGGCATTTAAGGGGGGAGGTGGTTTGCCCAAGGTCAGGCAAAGCTAGAGCTGGGAAGAGAACCAAATCTCCTGGATTCTAACCCAGTTTCCTTCCTACGGTCCTCCACTGCCACCTTCTATATTCAAATTATCGTCTACTAGAAGAATCCAAACTGAAGAGACTAAGAGCCCCAAATAAACAGGAAAAGATATTTGGATGAAATTTTTCCAAAGAAAACGTGGGCCCAGAAAAGGAGATTATTTACGTCAGGAGTTGTTTTTTACATACCATCACCAGAAGGAACAAAAGAGGCATAAAATACACAAAAGTCATACTTTAAAGAAACATTTCTGGGAGGAGTTGTGAGTTAGAAGATGGGAAATAAGAGAGAAGCAGGGAGGTCTGAAATTCTATCAGTGAATTTAGACCTCAATTGCTACATGTCATTTTAATCACAAATACTGACCTGAGACAAATACCCTGGTATATAAAAAAGGCAACTTGCCCGGAGAATTTAAAATTAGTAGCAAAAGGATTCAAAAGAGTTGGGAATTTCAGAACTCCGTCTTGCAGTCTGATGGATGATTAGGTTTGAAAGTTACATTTGTACTTTCATGTAAGGCAAAGTAGGCTGATGACAGGCAGCCCTGGACAGTGGAAAGACCCTCTTAGGAAACTCACCATGAGACCCCGGGCTACATAGCCCTTTCAGAAACAGGATCAGACATCCTGGCTCCAGTTCTGCTCTGCCACTCTGTAATTAGGCAAGTATGCTCCACCTCAGTTTCCTCAGGTGTAAAATGGTGTGACTAATGAGCATAGTAATGGTGACCCCATTTAAACCACCCAAACACTTCCCCTGAATTCTCTCCATCACTCTGCACACAACCCCATTATGTAGGTGCCATGCTTATTCCCATCTGACTAAATCAAGGCCTAGAGACCAGAGGCACCACTGGCCTGATTCCAAAGATCACTCTCTTCACCTGCCTTATTTGAAATGAAATGTTTTTTCATGGTAAAACAATAAACTGGCATTCTGGTTTTACATATGAGTCTTTCACAAGCCTTGCTTATGAATCAGTCCCTTCAGATCCAGCTCTGAGGATATCAGATTTCTAATGCTTCAGAGCTCCACATGGGATCCCAAACTATGGTATCAGTGAAGCTATTGTGCAATTGGCGGGGAAGCCAGTCATTGGAGGCAACCCTTTAGACCTATTTCCAGGAGAAATTTCGGCATCCTCCATCATACTGCCATCGCCTTTTATAAACTGTAATGGGATGAGGAAAAGTGGTGGGATTCAAGCTGAATTCCCATTCCCAGGCTGGGTGGGTTAGAAGCCACGTTTATCATACAGAAACTGCTAGGGTGAAGAAAGTCAGCACCTTGAACTTACACTCTGATTAAATATCCTTGAGACCTCAGATGAGATAGTAGGAAGGATAGAAACTGAAAGATTCATTTACCAGAAGTGGAAATTTGAAGTCAGCTTTGGGACAGACCCATACTACCATACTGTATTCTGTGTTGCTCAGAGAAGTGGATCTTAGCTGAAGAAAGCAAGACATAGGCTGGCTTTTACAACAAGGTATACTCAGACCACCAGCTCCCATTTGCTTGCAATGGACAGGGATTTAGAGACCAAACAAGTCACCTCTTATCACTTAGAGCAGAGATAAAGTTTTGCATGCCCAGGCTGGGGTTAAGTAGATAGAAGTGTGGGGAGGACAAATGTGACAAAGTGAAATGAAAGGTGGTGTGTGTGTGAGTATTCAAAAAGTAGTTATAGGGCTAGAAGTCCTGTAGCTCTGGGGAGTCGAGGTGGGGTCATATATAAGCAGAAACAAAAATTAGTCCTTCACGAGAGAAACACTTTGAACCTATAAGATATTTCAGGTAAAACACATTTCCTAATACTCCCTAGGCAAATATTTAAAACAAACAGGGGAAAAAAAGACGTGTTTTAATTTCCTTTGTGTAGATAACACTCCACCCCACTTCTGCAAGGCAGTGGCTGTAGGAAGGTCTAACTAGTTAAACGCCTATGGAATGCCATATGATTTGTATAATTTGACTCCTCTCTTCAGGGCTTGAGGGCTTGGGCTATCTAGCTAAAAAAAAAAAAAAAAAAAGGGAAATGATTTGCTTCCAAAACCAACCCTCGTTCCAAAGGTAACTTCTGAGACCCATGAGGAAGCTGAACTACAGCAAGGCACTTTGCCTCCTGCAGGATGACTTGTTAAATATTAATGAATCCACAAGGTATAAAGAACTCCTGGGGTGGCCTAATTGCTTTCAGAACTGCTTAATTCCTGTGAGTAAGCCACTTCTTTGATTTTGCCAAACAGTACTTACTTTGGGTTCAACCCTTCATGGCTCACTTCCAAAATGTGAACATTAAAAGGCAAAAATTTTGTTTGCAAACCACAGTCTGGCAAATAAGGCACTAAAAGAAACCTCAGAAATGGAATTACATTCACTTGTCTAAACTCTTCCACTTAATGCTTTAAAGACTAAAACCCCTTGGTCTAAGTGATCTAGTTTTGCCTTACTATGACTCTGTGGTAGATCAAATAACAACTCCCCCAAAGACAGCCACCACCTAATCCCCAGCACCCATGGGTGTCATCTTATGTGGCAATAGGGACTTTGCATATATGATTAAGTCAAGGATCCTGAGACAGGGATAGTGTCCTGAATGATCCAGGTGGGGCTAATGTAAAGACCAGGGTCCTTACAAGAGGAACCCAGGCAGATCAGGTACAGAAGAAGACACGTTGATGATGAAAGCAGAGATCAGAGTGATGTGGCCTCGAGCCAGTGAACCCGGCAGTCCCTAGAAGCTGGAAGAGCCAAAGGACAGATTCTCCCTGGAGCTTTCCAAAGGAACCGGGCCTTCCAACACCTTGATTTTGACTCTCGAAAACCCATCTCAGACTTCTGACCTCCAGAATTGTAAGATGAGAAATCTGTGTGGTTTAAAACCACTAAGAGTATGGTAACTGGATACACAACAACAAGAAAACTAAACCAGACCCACTTGTAAATGTCTGAAAAGTTTGAAACAGTATAGTAAACAGCCCATGAAACACCCTCAGTCTCTATTTGAGCAGAATGCCCAGTCAGTTCCTTAGGTAAAGTGTTTTTCATCTTGGGGTTTGGTGAACAAGTGAGGATTTGAGAGGCTCATGGTGTAAAACTTTGCCTATATATATATATATATATTTTTTTTTTTTTTTGCGGTACGCGGGCTTCTCACTGTTGTGGCCTCTCCCGCTGCGGAGCACAGGCTCCGGACGTGCAGGCCCAGCGGCCATGGCTCACGGGCCCAGACGCTCCGCAGCATGTGGGATCCTCCCGGACTAGGGCACGAACCCGCGTCCCCTGCATCGGCAGGTGGACTCCCAACCACTGCGCCACCAGGGAAGCCCTGCCTATATATTTTGGAGAAGTGTGACAACCTGGTCCCTAGAATTTGGTGTCCACTGGCCTAACCACAACGGATGGGACCACCTGTAATTACACTAAAGGAGGCCCAAGGCTACGAGGAAGCCTGGGGTGAGGATTCTGCCCAGTGAGCTGCTCCAGTATGGATGGTGACCAAGCAAAGGAGTCAGATTCTCTCCCTGGGAGTTTTGAGTGCAAGACTCCAAGAAAGCAGGAAAAGGAAAAGGAAAAGAACAGGAGTGGAAAAACAGAGAGAAAGGGAACAAGGAGAGAAAAGCTGAGGGACAAAAAGGACAGAGTGAGTAGAAGAGGGAGCAGTGGACACCAAACTCCAGGGACCAGACTGTCACACTTCACCATGGTTCCCAGTGCCTGCAATGGTCCTCTGTGGGGAAGCGCTGGGGCCCTCAAATAACGGCTGAATGGATGAACAGTACAGTAAACTGCATTCCAGTTCTTCAGGAGACCTGGACTGCTGCTGAGATTGGCACTCAGGCTTCCTTCTTTCCCCATGTAGCCTTGCAATTACCACACCCTACCTGAGATGACCTGAGTAGGTTCTGTCCTTTACAACCTTAAAGAGCCTAACCACAATTCTCTCTGCCCTAGTCTCATCCTTTGAAAAGATCACTGAGGGCAAAGGACTTGACACTTCTTCACAGAAAATATACAAATGGCCAAAAAGCACTTGAAAAGTTGCTCAATGTCATTAGAAAAATGCAAAATCATAACTAGAATGAGATACTACTTCACACCCATTAGGACAGCTATACTCAAAAAAGTGTTGAAGATGGAGTGAAATTGGAACCCTCCTACACTGCTGGTGGAATGTAAAATGGCACAACCATCACAGAAAACAGTTTGGTGGTTCTTCAGTACGTTAAAGAGAATTACAATGTGACCCGGCAATTCCACTTCTAGGTATGTAAGCAAAAGAACCTAGAAAACAGGTTTTCAAACAATAACTTATACATGAACATTTACAGTGGCACTATTCACAATAACTGAAAGGTAGAAACAACACAAATGTCCATCAGTGGATGAGGACGAAAACAAATTTTGGTCTATATGTACAATGGAATATTAGTAATCGATAAAAATGAAGAACGGATACATGCCACAACATGGATGAACCTAGAATACATTATGGTAAGTGAGAGGAGCCAGACACAAAAGGCTACATGTTGTATGATTCCGTTTGTACGAAATTCCCACAGTAGGCAAATCCACAGAGACAGAAGGAAGATCAGTGGTTGTTAGGGGTTGTGGAGAAATGGGAGTAACTGCTCAGTCGGTACCGAGTTTCCTTTGGGGGTGATGAAAATATTCTGGAACTCAATAGTGGGGATGGTTACATGACATTGTGAATGTACTAAATGCCGTGGAAGTTTTAAAATAGTTACGATGATGAATGTCATGTGAATTTTACAATAAAGATTATTGGACAATGTATTTCATGTAACATTCATTTATTTGCCACATTTTATAGATATTCACTTCAACTTACGGCTATGCTGGCAGACACCCCAAATCTTGCTCTGGCTCCAAGTGGCTTTGGGCCTCGGGTTATTCACTCACTCTCAAGGGTCCAGTCTACGAGGTATAACACGAACATCTATACGATTTCTCAGAATCGGACCCAGGACTCCTACCACGTGGGCTTCTGTTGTCAGCCTAAAATCTGTTGTCGACGTATCGCTTGTTTTGTAAAAAGGAGTGGAAAGCTAATCAATGGCAACTGGCCAGAGTAACCTGATCCTGGACTAGCCTCTGAGTGAGCAGGAAAAGCCATACAAAATTCAGGCTCACACAGACCTTTTATTTCTAATTTTAATATGAGATCAAGATACCTTAAAGAAATTGATCACGTAGGGGAGGAAAAATCATTTTCCCTCTACACTTCTAGGCTTTTGTCTGAGACACCCCCCACCCCCCGACCACCAATAAAAGACAGATTAACAGGAGAAAAACAACAGAAGTTTAATACCATATATGCTTCCTGGTTGCATGGGAGAGACCCAGAAAAACTGAGCAACTCCCAGAAATGGCCCAAGCCATCACCTTAAGTACCTTCTCCAACTAAAGGCTAAAGAAAGATATATGGATGGGGACAGAGAGGCCAGTTATGGGAGGTCACCATGAAAAGCACAATCGACAAGGGTTAGGCTGTCGTGCAGATCTAAGTCTGTGCCTTCTCCATAGAGAAGAGTTTCTGGAGATACAGTCATTCTTCTCTTCCAGGTACAGAGAAGGAGACACCCTTATAAACGTAAATATCTCTTACAAAAGGGTAATTTCTACTTGGTTTTCATAGCTTCTCCCTTGTCTGTTGTTTCTTAAAAGTAACCAGGCTAAAATAATCCTTGTGCTAAGGAGGCAAATTTGGGGGTGGTAAATTCTGCCCCCCTTCAATCCCTTGGTAATAAGAGTCAGTCACTGAGTGGATTAAGAAGTTAATGATGACACCATTAGAGAATCATTTTCTTACAGACAGTGACTGATACTTCAAAAGAATGTTATAGCTATATGTTATCAAGCTCTTCAATAAAATTAAATTTCCCAAGTGAAGAAAATGACAGATTGGCCCACCCTTGTTGAAAAAGATGCAAAAGAAGACGGAATTACATTTCTTGCTTCGCAAAATATTCCAGAAGTGCTTTTTTGATCAGCAGATGGCGCTGCCACATATTACTTCACTGAAATTAAAAAGGTGACAATGGCCACTTTCTTTAATCCCTTTATTATATAGGAAATTTGGAATAAGTTATTAATTTCTTGTCAGTGTCATGCTTGGAATAATTTTTTTTCATTGTCATGCTTTATCACTCTTGGTATTAGCAAGCTACCTCCAAAGTTCTAAAACCCTAAGAAATTTAATTAAATTGATACACAGAAAGGGCCTTTAAAACATTATCTTTATTAGTATAGTAGTATTAACTAACATGGATTGGGTATTTTCTACGGGGTAGACACTTTAGTGGGTCTTCACATAAGTTTCTTACTTAATCTTAACAAACAGAAAGTGTGTTATTTCCATTTTAAAAAGGAGAAAACTGAGGCTTAGGTAAGTTACATTCTTGGCCCAAGGCACACACTGCTTGTAAGAGACAGAAACAGGGTTCAAAGTGAGGTCTCGCCCTTTCAAAGTGCATGTCCTTAAGCACGTTGCCTCCATGTCACACATAGTGCCACAGTGCTATAGTATTGCCAACACTGTGGAAAAGACATCTCAAAGACAGGCTTGCTAGATGAATTTACAGTCAGGTCATCTTAAACCACCAAACACACAAATGACCTAATTCAAACCATTTAAAAAGCTAATTTAACTGCTAAATCCTGCTTGTATCCAGAATCCATTCAAAGCTTAAAACAAGTCTGACCCCATTTCTGTTTTGAGAAAATAAAGAATGAAAAGTGATATCCCACTGAGTCAAAGGGAACAAAGACCTTGAACAGCATTCAAAATAAAAGGCAACCTGAAAGAGAAATAATGCAAACTCCACTGAGTGTGTGAGCAGAAAGGAACTGAGTTAATGAGACAGTCTGTCCAGTACTGAAGAAAAGAGAAAGAAGTAGGTTGTTTGCATACTTAAAATTTGACCTTTTCATGATCAGATATTTTTCTGAACTGCACAGGGAAAAACCAGTAATTTGCCTGTTGTGAGACTGTTGATTACAAAGTTAGATAGGTAATGCCAAAGTTGAAGAAAAAGCAAGCAAGGGGCAAGCATAAGGATTCTACGTTTTTCTAATAGACAAATGTTATGTGTTGATTATAAAGGTTATCTGATAAAAATAAATTCAACACAGCAAGAGACTTTATCCTTCAATCTAAAAAAAATTGTTAGTCATGTCTGAAGTGAAGATAAATTGGGGACTTACACGCTAGTACTCCATAGCCCATTCAGTCACTTAATGCCATCACCCCTCGGGACAAGAAAGGACACTCCAGGGTCATGAACACTATTTGAATAAATTGAGTAAGGTTTTCTCCCCAGGCGCCTGGGATGGACCCTAGTGAGCTAGACCAGAGCCTGTTGTTTCTCTCATTTCCCTGTTATAACACAAAAACCAAACACTCCCTTTATCAGAAGCTGTACCTAAACACTGGCTCTTGACATATACCTTTTCAGGAGCAAATCAGGACAGATCTGAGATGTGAGAAAACTCTCTTGGGCTTTTCCAGGACAGTAAGGCGCTTCTATGCCTGACAGATCACACAAATTGCTTGGGAGGAACTCGAGGACAAGGGCTCCCGGAGAGCCCGGCACACAAAAACACAGCTTCTGATGTATTCAGCCCTCACACTGTCCTCCCCACGCCAGCCTCAGAGCCCAGCAGTTTTCTTCCTTTCGATACTATTTCTGGTATGTTAACCAAGCATCAATCATGCCGTATTCAAAACACAACTGTATTTTGGGCTCCTTTCACACTTTAACATGTAGTCAGTGGGGATAACCCTTCTCTGCTCCTGGAAAACCAGCAGGTTCCGTGCCGTTTCTGCTCACTCTTCGGTGATACGCAGTTCTGCATATACACTGGAGGTCGCCTACAGACTCATTTCAAAAATTAAACTTTGAATTCAAAATATTAATCAAAACTCTTTTGATGGGCTTCCCTGGTGGCGCAGTGGTTGAGAGTCCGCCTGCCGATACAGGGGACGCGGGTTCGTGCCCCGGTCCCGGAAAATCCCACATGCCACGGAGCGCCTGGGCCCGTGAGCCATGGCCGCTGAGCCTGCGCGTCCGGAGCCTGTGCTCCGCAACGGGAGAGGCCACAACAGTGAGAGGCCCGCATACCGCAAAAACAAACAAACAAACAAAAAATCTCTTTTGAATAAACGTCACAGTCTTCGCCCTTCCCCTGGTTTAGGCTAGCTTCTGGAGAAGCCTACACTGGGGGGAAAAAAGCACAGCTGGATTCTCTTTCTCCCTCAGGCACATCTCTCCCTCCTGTCTCCTCCCTGTTTCCTAGCTAGTTTCTTTTTCCTTCTGAGATGGGTAAGCATGCAGGAGGGGGGAATATGCGGACAAGATGAGGCAGTGCCAAGTATAGAAAACGGCTGAGAAATATTTCACTTGAACTGGGACTATTTTAAGCGGGCTTCCCACACTCTGGGGCTGGCAGAAGTTCAGGGCTAACTCTCTTGCAGGGACACGGACGTAGGCTCTTCAGAGGGGCTTCTCACTGGAGACTTCTCTGAAGTTCCCTCGACTACGGCAGGTGCTTCTCCATGCTGGGCTGTCACTCCCAACTCCTTCCTCGACCCTGAAGTGTTGGGTTTTTCTCCCCGTGCACTGCTGCTCCCCTGCGGGCAGCTCTCTTTGAACACAAGAGGTCCCCGTCGGTAAACCCCACACGTAGACCACAGGAAACAACTATGCACCCCATGTCCTTCCAGCAAACCTTGGGGTGAGGCTGAGCCTATTGCAGCTGCAGCTTCATCGTCAGCACAGAGACCCCATCCAGATACTTTATATTCATGAAGATGCCAGGATTCCAGAATCACAGAGAAGATTCTGGCTTCTTCTGTACCCATAGCCTATGGTATATGTTACATCATACATTTTAACACTTTGTGACAATGCTTTGGGAAATGTTTTAACCAGTTCTACAATTCTTCACAGTAAATAGTCTTGGCTTCTCAGAAATTGTTGGAGTAACATCGTGGAGACTGAAACCATTCTGGCTTTCGGACTCATAAGTTTTATTTACTTCATGACACAAGCCAGCATCATCAGAGTAGTAAAGGAAACATCTTAATTTCAGCTCAGACAGTAATATTTACCAATCTTAACATAGTTTAAACCCTGTTCTACTTTACAGTATCTTTCATAAACATCCTTCCCCAATAACTTAGATCCTAAATAATCAGAACCTTAAAATAGAGACTTTGAGACTTATTGTACCCCAGGAGTATCTTCTGGTGATTATGGAGCCCTAGAAATGCTAATGCAAATAGCAAAAGGCAATGAACACTTCAGAATAGCTGAGTGGATCTAGGCACCCCAGTTTTCTTGATGAAGGAGACGCTGCTCAGAGCTAGAGGGCTTCTCCCCAACATCAAAAGAGGCTGTGATCATGGAACAACATGTGCATGGGGATGGAATGGAGGAGTGGTGACACTCATATAGTGTATTTACCATTGCTAATCTAGAAGCAGAGTAACAAGTCAACTACGCACAATGGAAGAGAGTCACTGTTGTCCTAGAGAAATGATTAGAGAGAAAACAGAAGGGAAAAAGGAAGACAGACTAGGTTTTTTGTTTTTGCTAGTTTAGCAATAAATCTTAGTTTTCACAGTTTCCCATCTGTAAACTCAAATGAACTTGAACTTGGAGAAATCTATCAAGAGATAACTGATACTGTCTTGACTACTGTAGCTTTGTTAGTATAGTCTGAAGTCAGGGAGCCTGATTCCTCCAGCTCCGTTTTTCGTTCTCAAGATTGCTTTGGCTATTTGGGGTCTTTTGTGTTTCCATACAAATTGTGAAAATTTTTGTTCTAGTTCTGTGAAAAATGCCATTGGTAATTTGCTAGGGATTGCCCTGAATCTGTAGATTGCTCTGGGTAGTATAGTCATTTTCACAATGTTGATTCTTCCAATCCAAGAACATGGTATATCTCTTGATCTGTTTGTATCACCTCTGAACTCTTTCATCAGTGTCTTATAGTTCTCTGCATACAGGTCTCTTGCCTCCTTAGTTAGGTTTATTCCTAGGTATTTTATTCTTTTTGTTGCAATGGTAAATGGGAGTGTTTCCTTAATTTCTCTTTCTGATTTTTCATTGTTAGTGTATAGGAATGCAAGAGATTTCTGTGCATTAATTTTGTATCCTGCTACTTTACCAAATTCATTGATCAGCTCTAGTAGTTTTCTGGGGGCATCTTTAGGATTTTCTATGTATAGTATCATGTCATCTGCAAACAGTGTATGGTACTGGCACAAAAACAGAAATATAGATCAATGGAACAGGATAGAAAGCCCAGAGATAAACCCATGCACATATGGTCATCTTATCTTTGACAAAGGAGGCAAGAATATACAATGGAGAAAAGACAGCCTCTTCAATAAGTGGTGCTGGGAAAACTGGACAGCTACATGTAAAAGAACGAAATTAGAACACTTCCTAATACCACACACAAAAATAAACTCAAAATGGATCAAAGACCTAAATGTAAGGCCAGACACTATAAAACTCCTGGAGGGAAACATAGGCAGAACATTCTATGACATAAATCACAGCAAGATTCTTTTTGACCCACCTCCTAGAGAAATGGAAATAAAAACAAAAAGAAACAAATGGGACCTAATGAAACTTAAAATCTTTTGCACAGAAAGGAAACCATAAACAAGACAAAAAGACAACCCTCAGAATGGGAGAAAATATTTGCAAATGAAACAACAAAGGATTAATCTCTAAAATATACAAGCAGCTCATGCAGCTCAATATCAAAAAAACAAACCACACAATCCAAAAATGGGTGGAAGACCTAAATAGACATTTCTCCAAAGAAGATATACAGATTGCCAACAAACACATGAAAAGATGCTCAACATCATTAATCATTAGAGAAATGCAAATCAAAACCACATTGAGGTATCACCTGACACCGGTCAGAATGGCCATCATCAAAAAATCTACAAACAATAAATGCTTGAGAGGGTGTGGAGAAAAGGGAACCCTCTTGCACTGTTGGTGGGAATGTAAATTGATACAGCCACTATGGAGAACAGTATGGAGATTCCTTGAAAAACTAAAAACAGAACTACCATATGACCCAGCAATCCCACTACTGGGCATATACCCAGAGAAAACCATAATTCAAAAAGATACATGTACCACAATGTTCACTGCAGCACTATTTACAATAGCCAGGACATGGAAGCAACCTAAATGTCCATCTACAGATGAATGGATAAAGAAGATGTGGCACATATATACAATGGAATATTAGCCATAAAGAGTAACAAAATTGAGTTATTTGTAATGAGGTGGATGGACCTAGAGTCTGTCATACAGAGTGAAGTAAGTCAGGAAGAGAAAAACAAATACCAGATGCTAATGCACATATATGGAATCTAAAAAAACGGTACTGATGAAGTCAGTGGCAGGGCAGGAATAAAGATGCAGACGTAGAGAATGGACTTGAGGACATGGGGGGAGGGGAAGCTGGGAAGAAGTGAGAGAGTAGCATTGACATATATTCACTACCACATGTAAAATGCATGGCTAGTGGGAAGCTGCTGCATAGCACAGGGAGATCAGCGTGATGCTTTGTGACAACCTAAAGAGGTGGGATAGGGAGGGTGGGAGGGAGGCTCAAGAGGGAGGGGATATGGGGATATATGTATACATATAGCTGATTCACTTTGTTGCACAGCAGAAACTAACACAACATTGTAAAGCAATTATACTCCAATAAAGATATAAGAGAGAGAGAGAGAGAGAGAGAGAGAGAGAGAGATAAGTGATAGATTCAATACAATCCTTGTCAAAATACCAATGATATTTTTCACAGAACTAAAACAAATAATTTTAAAATCTGTATGGAAACACAGAAGACCCTGAATAGCCAAAACAATCTTGAGAAAGAAGAACAGAGCTGGAAGAACCATAATTCCTGAGTTTAGACTATCCTACAAAGCTACAGTAATCAAAACAGTACAGTACTGGCACAAAAACAGACATATAGATCAATGAAACAGAATAGAGAGCTCAGAAGGAAACCCATGATTAATCTATGAAAAAGGAGGCAAGAATATACAATGGAGAAAAGACAGTCTCTTCAACAAGTGGTGCTGGGAAAACTAGACAGCTACAAGTAAAAGAATTAAAATAGAACATTCTCTAACACCACGTACAAAAATGAACTCAAAATGGATTAAAGACCTAAATGTAAGATTGGATACTATAAAAGTCCTGGAAGAAAACATAGGCAGAACACTCTGACATAAATCATAGTTTTGTTTTGGATCTGTCTCCTAAAGCAAAGGAAATAAAAAGAAAAATAAAGAAATCAGACCCAATTAAATTTAGAAGTTTTGCACAGCAAAGAAAACTATTGACAAAACAAAAAGACAACCTACTGAATGGGAGAAAATATTTGCAAATGATATGACCGATAAGGGGTTAATATCTAAAATATATAAATAGCTCATACAACAACATTAAAAAACCAAACAACTCAATTAAAAAATGGGCAGAAAACCTAAATAGACATTTTTCAAAGAAGATACACAGATGGCCAATAGGCACATGAAAAGATGCTCAACATCATTAATCATCATAGTAATGTAAATCAAAACCACAAATTATCACCTCACATCTGTCAGAATGGCTATCATCAAAAAGAACAAAAAAAACAAGTGTTGGTGAGGATGCAGAGAAAAGTGAACCCTCGTACACTGTTGGTGGGAATATAAATTCATGCAGCCACTGTGGAAAACAGTATGGAGACTTATCAAAATATTAAAAAATGAACTACCATATGACCTAGCAATTCCACTCCTGGGTATATACCCCAAAACAAAAACAAAAACACTAATTTGAAAAAATATATGCACCCCAGTGTTCATAGCAGCATTATTTAAAATTGCCAAGATATGAAAACAAACTAAGTGTCCATCAACAGATGAATGGATAAAAAAGATGTGCTATATATACATGGCAGAGCTGTTAGTCATAAGGAAGGAATATTATGAAGAATCATATATCAATAAATTTGATGTAAATGATGTGGTCAAATTCCTTGAAATACACAAATTACAATGACTGACTCAGAAACAGAAAACCTGAGTAACATTATACCAATTTAACAAAACTGAATTCATAATTAAAAACTTTACATTCCACTTCTGGAAATACAGAATTAGAAATACTCTTTCCTATTATTTCCCCTAAGCACAACTAAAAACTCTGGATATTATGCATAAAATGAAGATAAGATGACCCTGAAAGATGGAGAGATGAAAACAGACAAGCTAAGGAACTCAGGCCCTGAGAAATGACATGGTAATTAGAAGTTTCCTGGATTTTCTTTTTGCCTGTTATATCCCAAACTTAGTGTCAAAGAAGCCAGCAAGCCCAAAATACCAAAAGGTACAGAGCAAAAAGAATCCCAACAAAAGACAGCTCACTCTAGGCAAAAGCAATAAAGGGAAAACCTGGCTATAGAGAAAAAAAAAAATGTTTAGACAATATCCACTTTACTCCAGCCAAACATCACAGAAAAAAAAACCCACAAAAGACTTACTCCTACCAGCAGAAGTTGAGTGAGGAACTAAACCATGCCAGGTTGGAAAGAGGTACCTCACCTCACCTATTACAGTGATGTCAGAGAAAGCCAAAAAGGGACCTGGATTTTGATATCCATGAAGTGATAATGAGGCCCACTCTTACAATGTTGGTGGATATCACACGGGGAGCATGGACCTCCTTACCCACCAGGTGCTAGCAAACTACTCCTCCCATTTCCTGTGGGGTTAGTGTCAGAGGCCCAGAGATAGACATTCACTATCACCCCGTGTAATGAGGCCATCTCCGCTGATGCATAAATGGAAGCCATATGGGGGGAAGTAACAAAGCCCTCCTACTCTTCCCAGGCAGAATGGCATTAGTGAAGGCATTGTGGGGAGGTGGTATTCTCAACTCAGTTGTCATTTGGGGAAACTGGACTTCCATCTTTCCCTGGAAATAATGGGCATTATTCCTCAACTCCTGCCCCTATGAGAATGGAGTCAGAGGAGAACAGCTAAAACAGAAAATTTAATATGGTGGAGATTCTCATAAAATACCAAATATGTCCAAGTTTCAGTGTATAATCACTCACCAACAAACAGGGAAATATCAACCTGAATGAAAACAAACAATCTAAGGGTGTCATTGGACGATAGAGATGTTATCTGAGAAGGATTTTGAAGCATTGAAGATTATTCAATGTGCAATAACTAACATGAGAAAACAAGTGGAAAAAGTATAAATCCTTAGCAAAGAAAGAGAAAGTCTCAATAGATAAATAGAACATAGTGATAACCAAACAGAAATTCTAGAGCTGAAAATCATAATAGCTCAAATAAGAACTAATTGGATAGACTCAACAGCAAAATGGAGAGAACAGAGGAAAGAATCAGTGAACTTGCTAACAGAATGAAAGTAACTACCTAATCTGAAACATCAAGAGAAAATGAGCTAGGAAAAAAAATGAACAGAGCTTCAGAGAAAGAGAGTGAGGCTGAAAAAATTTTCAAAGAAACAATGGCTGAAATGTTTCCAATATGGGTAAAAGACATAAACTTACAGATTCAAGATTCTGAGTGAACCACAAACAGAATAGACCCAGAGAAATCCATCCCAAGACATATTATAGTCAAAGTTCTAAAAACTAAATACAAAGAAAAAAATCTTGAAAGGAGAAGGGAAATTAAACATTACCTAAAGGTGGAGGAAAAAAAAAAACACAACCAATTCAAATAACAGATTTATTACTAGAAACCATGAAAGCCAAAAGGAAATGGACATTTTTCAAGAGTAGAAAAAAGAAAATTATCAGTTCAGAATCCTATATCTAGTGAAGTACCCTTCAACAATTAAGGAGAAATCAAGATATTCTCAGATAAAAGTAAAGTAAGAGAATTTGTTGTCAGTAGATTTATCTTAAAAGAATGGCTAAAGGAAGTTCTTCAAACAGAATTGAAATTATAAAAAATGGAATATTGGAACATCAGGAAGGAAGAGAAAACAACAGCAAGAGTAAGAATATGGCTAAATACAATAGACTTACTTTTTTATACTGAGTCTTCTAAGTTATATTTGAAAGTTAAAACAAATATTTCAATACTCCCTGAAGTAATTCTCAATTTATATAGAGGAAATATTTAAGATAATTATAAGTAGGGGAGAATAAAGGGCCATAAAAGGAGATTAGTGATTGTCATGGGGTATGGATGTAGACAAGGAGAGGGCAGGTTGTGACTACAAAGGGGCAGCACAGGGGAGATTTTTGTAATGATAGATTATTTCTGTATCTTGACTACAGTAGTAGTTACACAAATATACACATGTGACAAAATTACACAGTACTATGCTGCACACTTTATAAGCAATGTCAATTTCCTGGTATTGACACTGTACTATAATTAAGTAAGAAGATGTGACCAATATGGGAAGCCGGATGATGGCTACCCAGAACCTCTCTGTACTGTCTTCGCAATTTCTTGTAAATATACAATTAATTCAAAATAAAACTTTGAAACATTCTTCAAACTTTCCACTAAAAATATTCCAGGCCCAGGTGGCTTTATGTGAGCTCTACCAAACAGTTAAAATAGAAAAATAATACCAGTTGTTTGCAAAGTTTTTCAAAAAATAGAGAAGGGAACACTTCTCAATTATTTTTATGTTTTACTCTATGCCAATACTAAAAAGAAAACAAAATTACTAATCAATATACCTTATAAATATAGATGCAAAAATTCTTTAAAATATATTAGCAAATTGAATTCAACAATATATAAAAACAATAATGTATCATTACCAAGTGGAGTTCATACTAGGAATGCAAGGTTGGTTTAACATTTGAAATTCAGTGTCATTTTATCATATTAACAGAAGAAAAAAGAAAACACGTATGATCATCTCAACAGATGCAGAAAAAGGCGTTTGAAAAATTTCAACACTCATTCATTATAAAAAATTTCTCAGGGAGCTAGTAATAAAAGAGTAGTTCCTCAATCTGATAAAATGGCATCTATAAAAAATTTATAGCTAATATCATTTTAATTATGAAAGATTATATGTCCTACCATAAGATAAAGAACAAGATAAACATCTCTGCTTTCACTACAAGCAGGCAAAATTGTACTGACGACACAATAAGGAAGAAAAAGAAAAAATTGGAAAGGAAGAAAACTATGTTTATTCATAGAATCATAAATACATATGTGGAAAATTGTGAATTATCTACCAAAAACTACTAAAATTATTAAGTGAATTTAGCAAGGTCACAGAGGTATAAGGACAATATCTGGAATCAATTGTATTTCCATATTGTAACAAAAATAATTGGAAAGCTGATTTTTAAAATGTTTTTTCAATGTCATCCACAAATATGATATACTTCATAAGTTTAACAAAATATGTACAAGATCTGTGCACTGAAAACAGTGAAACATCACTCAGAGAAATTAAGGAAGACTTAAAGATATGGAGAGAGATAAAATGTTTCTGGATTGGAAGACTCGATTTCTTAAAATGCCAATTCTTCCCAAATTAATCTGTAGATTCAATGCATTCCCAATCAAAATCCCCACAGATTTTTTTGTTTTGTTTTGTTTTTTTGTATGTGTGGAAATTGACAAGTTGTTATTTATACAAAAAGGTAAAGTTTCTAGAACAGCCAAAACAACTTTGAAAAGAAACAAAACTTACAGTGCCTTGATTTCAAGACTTACTATATAGCAACTGCAATCAAGAGTATGGCACAGGTATAAAGATAAACATATAGACCAGTGGAATAGAACAGAGTCCAGACAGATCCACATCTATACGGTCAATTCAACTGTGACAAATGTGCCAAAGTAATTCAGTGGAGAAAGACTGGTCTTTTCAACAAATGATGCTGGAACAACTAAATAGTCGTAGGTAAAGAACATGAATCTCAACGCTTCCCTCACACCAACTCGAAAATTAATTCAAAATGGATTATAGACCTAAACATAAAAGTTAAAACTATACACTTTCTAGAATAAATATAGAAAAAAATTTGCAATATTGAAGTAGGCAAAGATTTCTTAGAACACAGAAAAGACAAAAAATTCAAAATGATAAATTAGAATTTATAAAAATTAAAACCAGTTTTCAGTACAACATACGAAAATAAAAAGGGAGCTATGCATTGGAGACAGTATTCTCTCTGATGAAGGAGCTGTACCCAGAATATAAAACTACCCTTAACAACCCAATAGTAGGAACACAACAACCTAATTTTTTTTAATGGAGAAAATATTTTATAGATTTTTCACTAAAATAGATACATGAATAACCAATAAGTACATGAAAAGATACCTGACATAACTGATCATTAGAAAAATGAAAATTAAAACTACAATGAGACATTATTAAACATCCATGGAATGTCGAAACTTAAAGATTCACAACTGTTGACAAGTGTGTGGAACAACGTGGCGGTGTAAATTAGTACAACAATTTTGGAAAACAGGTTAGTAGTTTCTTATTAAGTTAAACATATACTTATCATACAACCCTGCAATTCCACTTGCAGATATTTGTCCCAGAGAAATGAAAACATATCCACACAAAGCCTGGTACTTGGATACTTATAGCAGCTCCATTCATAATAACCCAATGCTAGAAACAACCCAAATGTTCAACAATAGATAAGCACGTAAACACATTGAGGTATTTCCATATGATGAATAATATTCAGTAATAGCAAGGAATGATTTACTGGTGCATGCAACAACATGGATGAATGTCAAAACCACTGTGGTTAGCAAAAGAAGCTAACACAAAAGCCTACATCGCATATAAATTTATTTAGAAAAGACAAAACTAATCTATAGTGACAGAAAGCTGACTAGTGGTTGCCTGGGACTGGGGGTGGGAGATTAACTGTAAAAGGGCATAAGGGAATTTTCTGGGCAGTTGGAAATATTCTGTATCTTAATTCTGAGGGTGGTTATATGAGATAAAAGTGTCCTCAAAATATCACTGAAGTGTAACTTAAAAATGGATGCATTTAACTGTTTGCAAATTTACTCTCAATTAAGGTGTAAAAATAGACAAATTTCCTAGGTTCAGATCATGCCATCTTCAGTTATGGCAACCTTAAATCAGTTACCCGTTGCTGACACTCAGACTGGTCCCTCAAGTTTTCTACCCCATACAGATAAAAGCCACTGCTATTTGGTGAGAGCTACTGGTCAGACGTTTTGTCCCGTCTCTTGGATAGAGCAAGCTGACTCTGAGCACCTTCCTTCTGCTGAGTCCCCTTGGCCATCTCCAACTTCAATGATCATAAACCTACCATTAGCAAAAAAAAGAGTGATACAGTAGAAAGCAGCAGGAAGTATGGATATTGTATAGCACATGATTTAGGTATCGTAGTCCTTTCCTCTCAGTATATAACCCATCCAAGTCATGTTAACCTATGCTAACTCCTTCTGCTTGCTTCTCTCTCTGTTGATTCAATAAACCGTGTAATCTGAGAATCTTAATTTGGTCTGTGAGACTTTTCTTACTCCAACCTCTTAAATAGTTTACTGGTAGCATGCTTGGAGCTACCATAGCATCAGGGTAATTTCACATCATGACAAGAGTACCACTAACTTATACTGTGAAATCCATAAATGTACAATGGGATCAACCTTATGAATTGGAACTGTCAAGACACTGGAACAAACTGTATACATGTATCAACGAAATTTAGAGAAAAACACCTAAGTCAAAGTGGGTAAAGAATGCTAAATGGTGGAATTAAAAGAGAGTAATTTCACATACAGAGAAAAAAATACACTTATTGTGACATCAAAGGGTGCCTGATGTTGGTGAGAAAAAGCCCTCCAACATCATGATAATCATTAATTCTTAAAGTCATAAGGTCAAAGTATATATTCATACTTGCTAAATTGTATGACACATCCACATTTAGGCAGTGAATATAACTGTTGAAACAGCTTGGCAGAGGCAGCATGAGACATCCGTAGATATGTCACACCTTCCTTTTATATAAAACAATCACTTCTAAGGCATGCTAATACAGTATAAAGGTTAATATAACCTGGATAATTTAGTTGTAAGTTTGCTTGTGATTCATCAAGATAATGATACAGGTATCCAGTAATTCAGTATTCAGTAATTATAGCAGATTCCAAACAATACTAGAATCACTGGTCTGAGATATGTCTTATGTCCCTTTCTTTTCAACAAGGACAATCAACAGAAGTATCAAATATCAAATAAGAGTTGGACAACTACTATGGACTCATAATCTAATCACTGCAAATGACACAGAAACACTGAACATGACAATGCCTGCCCTCTAAGCCTGTACAATTCAGTCTTTCCTGTCCATCCAATGTGAATGCAACAGTTTGCATATAATGCAAGCTGGTATATTAGCTACCAAGTAGAACAAAGAAAAGAGATCAGTGTTCAAGATACTTTAAAACAAATGAATATGTTACCAATACTGAGAACCTCACCCCTGTCCCCAATATCAGTGTACCCCTGCAAACGCCAAGGTAATGTAGTTATGTCAGATATTAATGTGGCTTTCTGAATCTTCAGCAATGTTTTCATCATCATGCCATCAGAATCATGACAGAAGATGAATCAAGGCCTCCATCACAGCCTGAGGAAGGAAGATGTTGTAGAAATGAACAGACCAAGCTTTTCCCTGTATTTTTCAGTTTTTCCCCAGGTGTAACTTCCCACCACTAAGGTCATTCTTAACCAAAAATTGGCAGTAGAGACCATTATCAAGAGGGAAACAAGACTGAATTTTGATACTTGTATTTGGAGTCTAAACCAGAGATCTTGTGGGCCCTTGATAAGCCAAGTTCCATACACACACACAAGGCTGATATTCAATGGTAGGTACTCATACAGCCATCCCAGTTGTTAAATTGTTGAAATACTTCTTCCCTGAGCTGATAAATAGGTGCTGTCACCACTGCTCACCACCAAGTCCCCTCCGCCACACACATATGGAGCACCCTTCCCTGCCCTTGGAACCCCAAGCACTAATGTTAGCATTCATTAGATTTGTCAGTACCTACAGTGTATCAATTGTTAAACACTCTGAATCTATTCCAACAGTGTGTGCCAATTCATATACATGGGAAAATACATTTTAGTACACCTCTTGGGAGGATGGACTTTTCAGTTCACAGTGTTGCCTAACAATAGAAGAAAACATTAGGTGGGTACCATTGTCTTCAACTGTTTGTAGATATTTTGCTTAAATAAACAAATGTGAACATACCTGGTAACACAGAAATGTCAGTAATGTGGGAGAAACAAAAATAACTTCCTTCCAAGTATGAAACAAGTTTTTAATTTAAGCCCATTGAATCTCTTGATTTTTCACATCTTTACAAAGCAAAGGGAATTTTGAAACACCTGATAAGTTCTAAATATTTTTTTAAATATTTAAAGTTTAAGCTTTAAGCTCATTACAAGAAATAAACTCTCAGCGAGCAAGTCTGTGAAAATCTCATTTGTAACCTATTGGGATTATTCGGCTTTAAAAATCCTTGGAGGCCACTATCAGTTTCAGCATTTTTAGGGGAAGAAATAGCAAAAATTGCAAAGTAGTTACTAGTTGTTTCTAATCAACGTTTAGGAAAATGGGTGCTGTTGCCATCCATGTATTAAGATGTTCCTTCTTCACCATGGCAATGTGGATACGTCGTTTCTTCTCCAGGTACTTCAAAGCACAATTTAAATGTGTATCTTTCTCCCTCCAGGTTCAAGGTCCACTTCACCACTCATTTGTTTGCTCTGTTTTTCTTTGATTGTAGTGACACCTAACGTCAGAATCAGAGATCAGCTCAACCTCCGTCAAGCCTCCCAACTGACGGGGCTCTTCAGATTACAACCTCACCTTCTAGTGAAGACAGACTGCACTAGAATAATTTGTTGGGCCATGAAAAACGTGACTAAAACTGAGTTAAACTAGTTTAAAATGAAAATAGAATTAGTATCTGAAACTATATAAGAATGATACATTTTCAAAGTGGGCCTTTTCTTGAGGGAAGTCTCCCCTTTACAAAAGTGTACATTTTTGGAAAATAACTAAAATATTACATTAGTCCACCCTATTGATAAAGCATTTTCTTATTTAGTTTCTGGGTTTAGTGGGCTCATTTGAATAATAGTTATAATAATAAGTAAGGGAACTAATATTTATTGGGAATTCATCAAACAGCATTTTAAAATATTTATTTTTTCTTCCAAAAAAGAAAGCAATTCTCTATATTGTCTTATTGCCAGTAACTATAAGAAAGTCTGGTAGCCACATGTTTGGGAAGATACTATTCATTTTCTGTCCCTTTTCAAGTTTTCTCTCATGTAATTCTCACAACTCTGTAAGATGAACATTAACATTATTTCTATTTACATTAATAATTTATCCAGCTACTAATCAAGTATATGAGCTCAGACATCCTGTCCCTAGAGCAGAAGGACAACTAGAGGCTGGCAGGAGAGGACAAATGGTCCCATGATCATTGTTCCTTAAGTGACATCGTTTTGTCATGACAATTGTTAAGGCAATGATGAAAATGTTCGAGGAAGCATTATAAAACATGGGATTAAAATCAGGGGTCCCATTGTGAAGCATAAAACAAAACAGAAAATTCCCCTTTCAAGTTCTTGATTTCCCTCCAATCAGCACTGGAGAATCAGTTCTCCATGGTGACCCATCATGGGGACCACCCTTCCAGCTGTTAGAACCTGTCTGCTCCCCTTCGCTAGGGCCCCCACTCTTCACCACCATGTATGATGCCTCCCTGAGTGGGAAAAACACAAAAGTTGCGTTCAAAAGATCTAAGTATGAAACCAGGCTCTGTCACCGTGAGCTTGGGCAAGTCACTGAACCCATTTTAGGCTCAATTTAAAGTGCAGTAAATGGTAGCTTTCAGTTCAAAATGGCAACTTAAGCCCACATGCTTCTAAACTCTCCTTTGAATACAGTAGGAAAAAAATTATACCTCCTTATAAACTACAGAAAGATATACTTAGCCAAACTGAAAATTCAAAGAATCTCTCTAAGATAGCACAGGCAGGATCACTGTGAGAGAGGACTGATATGGCCATGGTCTAAAATTTATAAAGGAAAGCTTTCAGGGGCATAAATGAAGGGACCCCTCCAGCAGGTTTGCAGTGGGGCCTGAAAATAAGGCTAAGTTGTGGGAGTGAATTTCAATTTTGCTGGAATTTCCAGCAAGTGCAATAAAACTTGGAGCCTTCAAACAGTGGGAGCCACAAAGGCACTCACAGTGTAAATTTGGCAAAGACACTGGCCTAAGAAAGTGAGGTCACTCCCAAGGTTTAATATCTGGATGGACACACTTCTACAAAGGCATCTTGCCTCACATATACAACAGGATCTGTAGTCATACACAGAGAACAATTTGAAAACAGAAAGGAGGTTTATAATTTAAAAGTGTGACTGCTAACTTTTTAACTGTAAAGGAAGCAATAAGTAATAAATTCAATACTACAAGAATCAAATCAGTTAGTTAGAAAACAATCTTGAGAAATTTAGGCCTCTGAGGAAAAGCCTAAAGAGATGAAAATTATCAAGAACACACAGATAATAGTGTCTGAAATCCAATATATACAAAACAAGTTTTCCAGAAAGAAAAAGGTGAACAGAATGAAAATCAATGACCAGCTACACAGTAAGAGAAAACACTTCTAGGAACTGAATGCAGACTTGGGTGTTTACTTTAAACAAATTCATCGAGTTCTAGGCAAAATTAAGGAGCAGAAATTTATACTTTACAATATCTTGATTAATATTTTTTTAATTTTAGGAATAAGCAAAAGACTCCCATAAGTATCTGGATAGAAAAATAAAGTCACATAGTAAAGAGTCAGATTGGCCTCGAATCTTTCTTCTTCACAAAACAGAAAATACTGTATACTAAACAAGCAGAACACTAAACAGCTACATCTAGAATTTACCACAAATAATTCAACATCCAAACTCTCATTCCCATGAGAGTGAAAGACATTCTAGATTTACACAGATCAGTAAATATCACCCACGTACCCTTGCTCTAAAATTCCACAAAGTAAAAAAAATTCTGATGAGAAAGATATGACAAAAGAGAAACATCAATAAGAAATGAAACCAATGTAACTAAATGCCAAAATGGTTGAAAGTTTAATTACAAAACAAGCAAATGCTAAAAAATTTTATCAATTAGGATGCTATTGACTAAAAGTGACAGAAAACTCTGACTCAGCTGGCTTAAACAATAGGAAAAAAAATTTTTTTTTGTATAACAAGCCCTAAATCATGATGGTTCCAAGACGGGTTAAAACGGTGACTCTGATATTTAAACACACACACAGGTACACGCACTCTTTCCATCTCTCTATCAGGCTCTTTAAAGTATATCCACTTTGTCCTCCTTAAACACCCTCATGGTACCAAGGTGGCTGCCACAGTTGCATGTATTACATCCAGCGATGACACTATACAATGGGAAAAGGAGCCATTTTCTTTACATTTATTGATGGCATTAATGAGAAAAAAAACTTTCCTTAGATTTCCCCTCACAGCTCATTGGCCAGAATCATATCACACGTTCATGCGTAAACCAACACTAATTTAGAATGGAGCCACCATGACTGGGTTAAAATAAACCAAGAGTTCTCTACCTCAGAACTACTGGCATTTAGGGCTGTATAATTTTTTGCTGTGGGAGCTGTCCTGTACATTGAAGCATGTTTAAAATCATCTCTGGCCTCTACTCACTAAATGCCAGCAATACCCTCTCCAGTTGTGACAATCAAAAACGTCTCTAGACGTTGCTAAATGTCCCCTGATTGAAAACCACTGGAATAGACCAATCAAGATTTCCCTTTAGGACTAGCTATGAGGCCCACCTCCCCTAAATATATAGCAGCACAGAGACAAGGGAATATCTGAACTAAATCCGTGTCTTTCAGAAAAGAGACGTATATGAAAGAAAAATAGTCTTAAGTAAGCAACCAGTAGTATTTAGTTCAGTAATTCTGTAAAAGGGATAGAAGCAAATGTAAAATATGAAATTAAAATCCTGTATTGTCTGAAACAAAACAGAGGGAAGATGAATGAAGAGCTTTAACAGGACTGAGGTCTGCTACTACATTGTTTACTCATTAAGCACACAAAGTATCAGTCCGTATTGAGAAGAATTATAATATGCAATTTACTTGATTTATAGGAATTTGTCTTTAAACATTAATTTTCATTGTGGGTCTGTATGTACAATAATTAGCCCCTAAGAACCCTGACCAAGAACTGCATTTGGCTGTGTGAAGGGGAAGATCAGCTGCAAGAGCAGTATCCTTTTCAGGGAACACTCCTCTGTTAATATCTTTTGAAGATATATACAAAGATGTATCATTCCCCTAGAAACATAATTTATTCTGTGTCTTGGTGCTTTCACAACTGCAGCTTATGAATATAATTTACTTTTTTTACAAATTAAACCATAAGCTTTGAAACTCAAATTTATCTCATTATGAACATTATAGATACCATCTTAAGATTCTTCATCCTCCAATCTCATGATAATAAGGCCATATCCACACTCTCTCCACCTATTTAAACAGAGCCAGCTGTCCTAACATCATCTGAGAGCCCTGTCCCCATTTATCCTTAGACCCACTGCTTTCTCCTCTCCTTTCCCCGGTTCTGTGACTCACTGGCTCCGCTTTCTTCTTCCTACTTTCTGTATATGTTCTTCATCCATTTGAAAACTATTTTTAAATCCCTCTGAGGACTTGCCATGGCTGCCTCCCAGCTCTCTACATTCCATTTGAACGTCACCCACAATTTCCAAAATAGGCTCTCCCCAAACTGAATCTGGGGAAACTGAGTGGCCAGTCTAGGTCCCAGATCTCCCTCCATCAGAGGAAAAATGTGTTGCCTATTTGTAGGCATAGGAACATTTTTACGGATAAAAGGGAAAGGCTACAGGTAAGAGTCTAAATGAAGGACCGAATCTGTAGTCCAAAAATGACATTTGTAATTCTATTTAATTTTATGTAGCCACAGGGCAAGTACCAAGGAATAAATCCCATTTTTATCCATGTTGTGAAAATACTGCACATTTATCAAGTGTGTAGTTGTAGTATCCCGAAAGTTAAGAGACTTAAGATACTTACTGGGAATGAAAGGGCTATTGTTTTGCATTGGGAAATGTAACCATTCGTGACAGAGCAAGAATCTGTAGGTTGCAGACCCTGAACATGAGAAGCTTATAAAAAAAGACTACGCTTTTAAATGTTTGACATAAATTAACACGGCTCAATAACCAATTCTGGAGATACCTAGTCCTTTAAAGCAAAGACTCTCTTTTTTCCCAAAAATCAATATTTTTAAAATAAATATTTGCCTCTACAGGATTTAGAAAATAAAGATGGATAAACATTTTCTACAGTATATTCTTTCTCTTTCATTTACTAATAGTTTCAAAAATTCTTCTTCTTATGTGGTACAATATTTAATATTATTAAATGAAAAAGAGAGGATTAGAAATATTGATAGAATGGTGCCATTTGTTTTAAAATAAAAAATATAATATGTAGGTATATACAGAGATGATAGATAGATAGATAGATAATAAATGGATAGTGTCCTGTTTGAATATAGAGAAAGTATTTCCTGAAGAAAGCTCAAGAAGTTGATAATCATTATTGCCCTAAGAAGGAGACTCACACACTGGAAGATAGAGGGATGCCTACTTTCCACTGTCAACTTTTTTGTACTGTTTATTTTTTGTATATTCTCAGTGAGAAACAAATTGAAACACAGACAGATGGACAAATACACGTGTGCATGCGTGCACACGCGCGCGCACACACACACACACACAGAGTGGATAGGTAATCCTAAATTCAATTTATGGTTTATGTGACCTATTAATCTTGTAAAAATATGGGTCACTGACCTTGAAAGAATTAACAAGTGTGGACTACCTTGACTTATTAAAGGAGTCTTTAATTAGATAAATTTGTATTCTATTCCCAAATGGAATGAAATGTTGAAGAAATGACTTTAAACAGAAACTAAAAGAAAGTATTTGAGGGCTTCCCTGGTGGCCCAGTGGTTGAGAGTCCGCCTGCAGATGCAGGGGACATGGGTTCGTGCCCCGGTCCAGGAAGATCCCACATGCCGCGGAGCGGCTGGGTCCATGAGCCGTGGCCGCTGAGCCTGCGCGTCCGGAGCCTGTGCTCCGCAACGGGAGAGGCCACAGCAGTGAGAGGCCCACATACCACAAAAAAAGAAAAAAAAAGAAAAAGAGAAAGAAAGTATTTGAGAGCACTTTTAAATAAGATTAAAATTGATTATAAGATTAAAAATATTATTCTCCATTGAAATAAATTTTCTTGAATTTAGCAGGTAACCAAGCAACTATGGAAAGAGTATTTTCTTAATTAAAAATAGTATGGTCTACAGAGGAGTACCAATTGAAGCTAATGACAATTTAAATATATTAACCATAAGGACAACTTTGAAGATGATTGCATGCAATTTTATAAAAAAATAAATATAAGATCACACTGAAAAATAAAAACCAATAATACCAGAAAAATCTTCAGAAAAATACCAACCACCTGGTATAAGAGACAAGTATAGTTAAGAAATTGATTAACATTAATATATATATACAAAGAATATTTTTTTAATTTTTGCCAAAATGTACATGAATATATTTTAAAGATTTTTATTCTTGAGAATAATCTTTTTTTTTTTAACAACTTTACTGGAGTATAACAGCTTTACAATGGTGTGTTAGTTTCTGCCGTATAACAAAGTGAATCAGCTATACATAAACATATATCCCCTTATCTCCTCCCTCTTGCAATTCCCTCCCACCCTCCCTATCCCACCCCTCTAGGTGGACACAGAGAATAATCATTAATAGAGCTATTTGTCATCTATTATAGAATAAAACCAATTTTGGCTGACAAATATATATTTCAAAATACTATCTAAAATTACATAATTCCAATAGCTTTTACTACCTTCTTTTACTCTCAAAGTTGTCCTGGTTTACAAGATATATTACAGAGTCACACTACTGGGAAAAAAACCAATGATATTGATCAGTGCAGACACATTGAGACCTAATTTAACTACACCTTAAGTACTTGACTTTCTTATTCTCACTCACTATCTATTAAAATAGATAATCTGGAAGACGGCGGTGTGGGAAGATGCCCAGCTAGCATCTCCCCACAACTAGGGCGCCTGCCAGCCACTGGTGGGGGGACCCTGATGCCCAAGGAGACAAGAGGAACCTCCAAGTGAACCAGTAGGACATAGGGGACTGAGGGAGGAGGAGAAGTGGAGGCCGGACAGGATCGGCATCCCTGAGGCTGAGGAGATCAGGAGAGGCAAGCAGGAGGGGCCCTCTGGGAGGAGAGGAACAAAGGGCATCTGCCCTGCCCACTTGGACACGGGGAGCCTGCTGAGCTCCCAGGCTGATCTCCTGCCCTCCAAAGACCCCTCCAGTCTGCATGGGTCCTTGGCCGGGGAGAGCAGGAGAGGCAGATGGGGCCATCTGGGAGAAGCAGGAGAGGAGAGGAGTGCATTTGCCCCACTGGCTCGAGCCCAGGAAGGCTCTGGGGCTCCCAGGTGAGGTCCCCCACCCTCTGATAACAGGGGATGGGGGCACATCTGGGCCCCTTCTGTTCAGGTGAGCATAAGTCCCACCCCTCCAAAGACCCCAGGGCCTTTTCCAGGCCTGTGGGTCCTAAGCATATGCCCCATCCACCACCAAAACCTCGCTCTTGCTTAGGCCCCATCCTCCACAGCCAAGCCCTTTCACCCCCTTTTTTCTTCTTTTCCCTCCTCCTCTTTTTTACTATTGTGGTACTGTTGTACCTTCCAGTTGTTGTTTCATCTATATTTTTATTTTCATATTCTTTCTAACATATCTGTTAGTTTCCTAGTCTAATTTTATGCTTTACCTTGTTATTGTTCTTTTTTTTGCCACCCCACGTGGCTTGCGGGATCTTGGTTCATGAGCTGGGGGTCAGGCCAAAGTTCCTGTGGTGGGAGCTCAGAGTCCAAGCCACTGGACCAACAGAGAACCTCAGACCCCAGGGAATATTCATCAGAGTGAGATCTCACAGATATACTCATCTCAGAACCAAGATCCAGGTCCACACAAGAGCCTACAAATTCCAGTGTTGGAAGCCTCAGGCCAAGCAACCAGTAAGACAGGAACACAATCCCACTCAGAAAAAAACAGGGCTTCCCTGGTGGCGCAGTGGTTGAGAGTTCGCCTGCTGATGTAGGGAAAGTGGGTTCGTGCCCCGGTCCGGGAAGATCCCACATGCCGCGGAGCGGCTGGGCCCGTGAGCCATGGCTGCTGAGCCTGCGTGTCCGGAGCCTGTGCTCTGCAACGGGAGAGGCCACAATAGTAAGAGGCCCGCATACCACAAAAAAAAAAAAAAAAGAAAGAAAAATGAGACGGCAAAAAAATATGTCACAGATGAAGGAGCAAGGTAAAAACCTACAAGACCAAATAAATGAAGAGGAAATAGGCAATCTACCAGAAAAACAATTGAAAGTAATGAGAGTAAAGATGACCCAGAATCTCAGAAACAGAATGGAGGCACAAATTGAAAAAATATAAGAAATGTTTAACAAAGATCTAGAAGAACTAAATAGCAAACAGAGATAAAAAACACAGTAGCTGAAATGAAAAATACACTAGAAGGAATCAATAATAGATAACTGAGGCAGAAGAACGAATAAGTGAGCTGGAAGACAAAATGATGGAAATAACTGCTAAGGAGCAGAAAAAAGAGAAGAGAATGAAAAGAATTAAAGACAACCTCAGAGACTTCTGGGACAACACTAAACGCACCAACACTCAAATTATAGGGGTTCCAGAAGAGGAAGAGAAAAAGAAAGGGACTGAGAAAATATTTGAAGAGATTATGGTGGAAAACTTCCCTAACATGGGAAAGGAAATAGTCACCCAAGTACAGGAAGCACAGAGAGTCTCATACAGCATAAACTCTAGGAAAAACACACCAAGACACATATTAATCACACTAACAAAAAGTAAATTCAAAGAAAAAATATTAAAAGCAGAAAGGGAAAAACAACAAATAACATACAAAGGAATCCCCATAAGGTTATCAGATGATTTTTCAGCAGAAACTCTGCAGGCCAGAAGGGAGTAACAGAATATACTTAAAGTGAAAAAAGAGAAAAACCTAAAACCAAGATTACTCTACCCAGAAAGGATCTCATTCACGTTCAATGGAGAAATCAAAAGCTTTTCAGACAAGAAAAAGCTAAGAGAATTCAGCACCACCAAAACAGCTTTACAACAAATGCTAAAGGAACTCCTCTGGTGGGAAACACAAGGAAGAAAAAGACACACAAAAACAAACCCAGAACAATTAAGAAAATGGTAATAGGAACATACATATCAATAAGAACCTTGAATGTAAATGGATTAAATGCTCCAACCAAAAGACAAAAACTGGCTGAATGGATATAAAAACAAGACCCATATATATATGCAGTCTACAAGAGACCCACTTCAGACCTAGGGACACATACAGACTGAAAGTAAGGGGATGGAAAAAGATATTCATGCAAATGGAAATGAAAAGAAAGCTGGAGTAGCAATACTCGTATCACATAAAATAGACTTTAAAATAAAAACTGTTACGAGAGATAAGGAGGGACACTACATAATGATCAAGGGATCAATCCAAGAAGAAGATATAACAATTGTAAATATTCATGCACCCAACACAGCAGCACCTCAATACATAAGGGGAATGCTAACAACCATGAAAGGAGAAATCGACAGTGACACAATAATAGTAGGGGACTTTAACACCCCACTTACAACCAACGGACATATCATCCAAACAGAAAGTAAATAAGGAAACACAAGCTTTCAATGATACATTAAACAAGATGGACTTCACTGATATTTATAGGACATTCCAACCAAAAACAACAGAATACACTTTCTTCTGTAGTGCTCATGGAACATTCTCCAGGATAGATCATATCTTGGATCACTAATCAAGCCTTGGTAAATTTTAAAAAACTGAAATCATATCAAGTGTCTTTTCCGACCACAACGCTATGAAGCTGGATGTCAATTACAGGAAAAAGTCTCTAAAAAGCACACACACATGGAAGCTAAACAATACACTACTAAATAACCAAGAGATCACTGAAGAAATCAAAGCAGAAATTAAAAATACCTAGAAACAAATGACAATGAAAACAGGATGACCCAAAAACTATGCGGTGAAGCAAAAGCAGTTCTAAGAGGGAAGTTTATGGCAATTCAATCTTACCTGAAGAAACAAGAAAAATCTGAAATAAACACCTACACCTAAACCAACTAGATAAAGGAGAACAAAGAAAGCCCAAAGGCAGTAGAAGGAAAGAAATCATAAAGATCAGAGCAGAAATAAATGAAATAGAAACGGAGAAAACAACATCAAAGATCAATAAAACTAAAAGCTGGTACTTTGAGAAGATAAACAAAATTGATAAACCCTGAACGAGACTCATCAAGAAAAAAAGGGAGATAATGCAAATCAATAAATTTAGAAATTATAAAGGAGAAATCACAACTGACACCACAGAAATACAGAGGATTATAAGAGACTACTATGAACAACTATATGCCAATAAAACGGACAACAACGAAGAAATGGACAAATTCTTGGAAAGGTACAATTTCCAAGACTGAACCAGGAAGAATTAGAAAATATAAACAGACCTATCACAAGTAATGAAATTGAAACCATAATTTAAAATCTTGCAACAAACAAAAGCCCAGGACCAGATGGCTTCAAAGGCAAATTCTATCAATCATTTAGAGAGAGCTAACACCACTCCTTCTCAAATTGTTCCCAAAAACTGCAGAGGGAGAAACACTCCCAAATTCATTCTATGAAGTCACCATCACCCTGATACCAAAACCAGAAAAACACATCACAAAAAAAGAAAATTATAGACCAATATCACTGATGAAAATAGATGCAAAAATCCTGAACAAAATACTAGGAAACAGAATCCAACAACATATTAAAAGGATCATACACCATGATGAAGTGGGATTTACCCCAGGGATGCAAGGATTCTTCAATATACACAAATTTATCAATGTGATACAGCACATTAACAAGTTAAGGAATAAAAACCATATAATGATCTCAATAGATGCAGAAAAAGCTTTTGACAAAATGCAACACCTATTTATGATAAAAAACACTCTCTAGAAAATGGGCATAGAGGGAACCTACCTCAACATAACAAAGGCCATATGTGACAAGCCCACAGTAAACATCATACTCAATGGTGAAAAACTGAAAGCATTTCTACTAAGATCAGGAACAAGACAAGGACGTCCACTCTTATTCAACATAGTTTCGGAAGTCCATGCCATGGCAAACAGAGAAAAGAAAGAAATAAAAGGAACACAAATTGGAAAAGAAGTAAAACTGTCACTGTTTGCAGATGACATGATACTGCACGTAAAAAATCCAGCAATGCCACGAGAAAACTACTAGAACTAATCAATGAATTCGGCAAGGTTGCAGGATACAAAATTAATGCACAGAAATGTCTGGCATTCCTATACACCAACAATGAAAAATGTGAAAGAGAAATTAAGGAAACAATCCTGTTTACCATCGCAACAAAAATAATAAAATACCTAGGAACGAACCTGCATAAGGAGGCAAAAAACTTGTACTCAGGAAACAATAAAACACTGATGAAAGAAATCAATGATGACATAAACAGATGGAGACATATACTGTGTTCTTAGATTGGAAGAATCAATATTGTGAAAATAACTATATGATCCAAAGTAATCTACAGATTCAATCCAATCCCCATCAAACTACCACTGGCATTATTCACAGAATTAGAACAAAACATTTTACAATTTGTATGGAAACACGAAAGACACCGAATAGCCAAACCAATCTTGAGAGAGAAAAATGGAGCTGGAGGAATCAGGCTCCCGGACTTCAGACTATACCACAAAGCTACAGTAATCAAGACAGTATGGTACTGCCACAAAAACAGAAATATAAATCAATGGAACAGGATAGAAAGCCCAGAGATAAACCCACGCACATATGGTCACCTTATCTTTGATAGAGGAGGCAAGAATATACAGTGGAGAAAAGACAGCCTCTTCAATAAGTGGTGCTGGGAAAACTGGACAGCTACATGTAAAAGAATAAAATTAGAACACTTCCTAACACCATACATGAAAATAAACTCCAAATGGATTAAAAAATGTAAGACAAGACACTATAAAACTCTTAGAGGAAAACATACGAAAAACACTCTTTGACATAAACCACAGCAAGATCTTTTTTGACCCACCTCCTAAAGTAATGGAAATAAAAACAAAAATAATCAAATTGGACTTAACTAAACTTAAAATCTTTTGCACAGCAAAGGAGACCATAAACCAGATGAAAAGACAACCCTCAGAATGGGAGAAAATATATGCAAATGAAACAATGAACAAAGGATTCATCTCAAAAATAGACAAACAGCTCATGGAGCTCAATATCAAAAAAACAAACAATCCAATAAAAAATGGGCAGAAGACCTAATTAAACATTTCACCAAGGAAGACATACAGATGGCCAGGAGTCAAATGAAAAGATGCTCCACAACACTAATTATTACAGAAATGCAAATCAAAACTACAATGAGGTATCACCTCACACCAGTCAGAATGGCCATCATCAAAAAATCTACAAACAATAAATGCTGGAGAGGGTGGGGTAAAAAGGGAACCCTCCTGCACTGTTGGTGGGAATGTAAATTGATACAACCATTATGGAAAACAGTATGGAGATTCCTTAAAAAACTAAAAATGGAACTACCGTATGACCAAGCAAACCCACTACTGGGCATATACCTTGAGAAAAGCATAATTCAAAAAGAGACATGTACCACAATGTTCACTGCAGCACTATTTACAATAGCCAGGACATGGAACCAACCTAAATGTCCACAGACAGATGAATGGATAAGGAAGATGTGGCACATATATACAATGGAATATTACTCAGCCATAAAAAGAAATGAAACTGAGTTATTTGTAGTGAGGTAGATGGACACAGAGTCTGTCACACAGCATGAAGTAAGTCAGAAAAACAAATACCGTATGCTAACGCATATACAGGGACTCTAAAAAAAAATGGTACTGATGAACCTAGTAGCAGGGCAGGAATAAAGACATAGACATAGAGAATGGACTTGAGGACACATAGGGGGAGGGGGAAACTGGGGAGAAGTGACAGTAGCATCAACATATAAACACTACCGAATATAAAATAGCTAGTGGGAAGCAGCCGCATAGCACAGGGAGATCAGCTCAGTGCTTTGTGACCACCTAGAGGGGTGGGTTAGGGAGGGTGGGAGGGAGGGAGACGCAAGAGGGAAGAGATATGGGAACATATGTATATGTATAACTGATTCACTTTGTTATAAAGCAGAAACTAACACACCACTGTAAAGCAATTATACTCCAATAAAGATGTTGAAAATTAAAAAAACTACAATAAGGTATCACCTCACACCGGCCAGAATGGCCATCATCAAAAAATCTACAAACAATAAATGCCGGAGAGGGTGTGGAGAAAAGGGAACCCTCTTACACTCTTGGTGGGAATGTAAATTGGTACAGCCACTATGGAGAACAGTATGGAGGTTCCTTAAAAAACTAAAAATAGAACTACCATATGACCCAGCAATCCCACTACTGGGCATATACCCTGAGAAAACCATAATTCCAAAAGAATTATGTACCACGATGTTCACTGCAACTCTATCTACAATAGCCAGGACATGGAAGCAACCTAAGTGTCCATCGACAGATGAATGGATAAAGATGTGGCACATATATACAATGGACTATTACTCAGCCATAAAAAGAAACGAAACTGTGGATTATGGACCTAGAGACTGTCATACAGAGTGAAGTAAGTCAGAAAGAGAAAAATACCATATGCTAACACGTATATATGGAATGTAAAAAAAAAAATGGTCATGAATAACCTAGGGGCAGGACAGGAATAAAGATGCAGACGTGGAGAATGGACTTGAGGACACGGGGAGGGGGAAGGGGAAGCTGGGATGAAGTGAGAGAGTGGCATGGACTTATATATACGATCAAATGTAAAATAGCTAGTGGGAAGCAGTTGCATAGTACAGGGAGATCAGTTCGGTGTTTTGTGACCGCCTAGAGGGGTGGGACGGCGGGGTGGGAGGGAGATGCAAGAGGGAGGACATATGGGGATATATGTATATGTATAGCTGATTCACTTTGTTATAAAGCAGAAACTAACACACTATTGTAAAGCAATTATATTCCAATACAGATGGTAAAAAAAGAAAAAAGAAAAAGATTTTTCTATAAACCACTACCAGTCAAGAAGAAAGTGAAAGCTGTGCCCCTCTCTTTAAGAGGAAAACTTAGGGACGACTGCAGAGCTGTTTCTTTGCTTCGTAAGTGCTGGACATAAAATTATAATTGTTGGTCAAGTTCCTTAACCTTCAGCAGGAGGATTCTATTTCAATAGCATGTTCCAAGGAAGGTTCCCTTTAAGAATTCTACAGAAGGAAGAAAGCACAATTAAATGAATACATGAATCAGTAGTACCGTAAAAGAATAATACAACCTGGCTACATGGGGTTTCTCTTGGCATCACAAGAAAGGTTCAATAGGAAAACCATAAATCTACTATATGAAATGAATACATTTACTATATCAATTTGCTACCCTATGCACATTTATCCATCTTTATAGAACAAAATCCAACATTCCTGCTTTCAAGAGACGTAGTATAGGAACAATGGCTGCCTTCTTCTGGTAAATCAAACCAGCTCTATATCCAAAGTTAAAATACTAGAAGCAAAGCATACTCTCTTTAATGTCAGAAGATAGCCACCACCTCCATTCTTTAGCAGTACATTTATTAATATAGTGAGTAATTAAGCAAAAAAAAAGAGAAAGAGAGGGAAGAAGGGAGGAAGGAAGGGAAAAATTTGTTGAACAAGCACCTAAATTAAAGATGAGCCAACTTTTTCTATAAAAGACCTGATAGTAAATATTTTAGACTTCACAGACCATATAGTCCTTGTCTCAGTACTCCACTTAGAATGCAAGAAGAACCATAGACAATAATAAGGAAATGGACATGGCTGCACTGCATCCAGTAATTTCTATTTACAGACACTGACATTTTAATTTCATACAGTTTTCAGATGTCACAGAGTATGATTCTTTTTATTTTTCACCCAGCCATTTTTAAATGTAAAAATCATTAGTAGCTCTTGGTCTGTACGAAAACAGGTGGGCCAGATTTGATGACCCTGCCCTAGATCACTTTAACAGTAAGTCCAGGAAGTAGAACTTGTGTGTGTATGTGTGTGTGTGTGTGTGTGTGTGTGTGTATGTGTGTGTCTTTGGGGGTGGAGTGATCAGAGAAAGGTGATGCTGGTGAAGGGGAGGAGAATTTTACTTTTTATTTTGACACAATTCCACACTTGAAAAATGTTTTACCATAATCATGGATTAATTATACAATTTAAAAAATCTAACTATTAGATAAATATAATCTCTAATGGCCTGTTTTCCTATTTTTTGGCATGGTAAGGTAAGGGGCTTTACAGAGAGACTATAAAGAATCATCAAATTATAAAAATGTTAACTTTTAAAACAGCATTTTTATTTATTTCTCTCTTTTCCTTTTTCTCTCTCTCAGGAAAAAAAAAAAAAAGGGTGGGGGACCTGCTCTCTTTAGCTGTTAATTATACTCCTGTAAAGAGAGTAAACCTGAGGAATTTCTATTTGTTTTATATCTAATCTGCAAGCCTCACTGACCTTTCATCAAGAACAATGGTGCACACACAGTTCCTACATTTATACCCGTTCCTTCTCCACTCTTGCCACCATTTCTTTTTTTTTTTTCTGGGTGTTGAACTCCAGCCAAACATTAAATTACCTTGGGAAGCAAAAGGTAGACGAGAAAAAAGCACAAAGGTGGTATTTGGCCTCATTCTATGAGGACACTCAATCTTAATTTAGGGAAAGAAAAAGGACACTTTTTTTTTTAGTGTGAGAGCATGAGAACTGGAAAGAAGCACGGATTTTTCAGACAACGCTGTTTTTTAAGTTCGCAGGTGGACTGTGCTCTTGTTTCAATGCAGGTGGGGCTGTAGATCAGGTGTGTGTGTGCCTGTGTGTGTCTATAAATCCACACCCATTTTTAACCAGAAATATCCAGAATACACTTCCAGCAAGAGCACTGACAAGTTCAGGTAAGCAAGCAAAATTTCCAGATTACTTAATCAGTGGTCAAGCTCAGTTATATTTAAAGGATCAAATTATCGCTGTACAAACTGAGGTCTTCAGTAAAGCAGAGGGCAAGTTCAATGAAATGATATTTTTCTTCTTTTAATGAACTAGATTTCCTTTGTTGCCTTCATACTTTTATTCTTTATGTGTATTAATGATATTATAATAAACTAACATTCACCAAAAGTGATCCTTTAAAAATTATGCTGCAAGTAACAGTTGTTCCTCCCTGTTATTTTTTTATTGAAGTATAGTTGATTTACAATGCTGTGTTAATTTCAGCTGTACAGCAAAGTGATGCAGTTATACATATATATACATTTTTTTTTAATATTCTTTAGGGGCCCTCTTCCCCAGGAAAGAGCACAAAGGAATGGAGTGAGAGTTTGGGGTTAGCAGATGCAAACTAGTATATATAGAATGGATAAGCAACAAGATCTTACTATATAGCACAGGGCACTATATTCAATATGCTGTGATAAACCATAATGGAAAAGAATATTAAAAAAGAATGTAAAATCTCACTCCCAGTTTTCTTTTATAGAGAATTTTTACATAATATTTAAGTAAATGACTTACATTAAATTACTTTTGAAAAGTGAAATACTGTGTCAGAAAATGCTAACTATCTGTGTTTTTAACACCTAATTGTAGACGTGTGGTTATTTGCCTGCGGAGGGCAATGTGAGCTGCTCCAGGGCCATGACCGTGTCATATTCATCCGTGTCCCCCAAGGAGCTTTACCCACGCATCTGATACTATAGGATCATAACTAACTCATGTTCTGTTTACCAGGGAAATTACTGTTCATCCAAAGATAATAATATATAAATTGATTGGCTTTGTCATAGAATATATTTACTATCTATTTTACAATTTATCAATGTCAAACAAAAAAACATTTTGATTTTTAAGTAGAACAATCTGACAATAATACATAGCAACTTGAAATTTGAAAAAATTCAGTTCCTATTCGTTCTAAATTTGGCAGCTTTAAAATAAGAAGATGGTGAAGTTATCACTTCTCTCTTTTGCTGTAGATTCTACCTACTAATCTCTGTCTCTCTCATAAAGAACTTTTCCTAATGCTTCCTCCAGATTAGCTTTTTCTTAACTCTTTACTTCCAGAGATCCCTCGGAGAATCTTAAGGCAATTAGGGGCTCTCTTCCCCAGAAAAGAGAACAAAGGCACATAAAATGTTACAGACAATTCAGGGATTTTTGAGACTCCAGGAGCTCAATCATAGACCTTCTAGAAGCTCACCGGACCCAAGTTAAGACCCTACCCTAGATGGTTGCTTCAATTTTTCCACTGCAACTTTCACTCTGACAGAGTCTACCCTCCCCACGTTGGACTTTGTGTTCCAGAGTCAGCTGTCTTTATCCCCTACTGAAATCTACCCTTTCTTTGTTTCAGTCTTTATGGTACAAGATGACGCCCATAAGGTAAAAGATGGCATGCTGAAATGTTTCACAGTATTAATAAGTTATAGGAACTTAAACTGCGATCCTTATCAGCACCATGGTTATTGTTTAACAGGGTTTCTCAATACAAAATAATTTAAAAGTGGGTCCCTTGCAGATTAGGAACGAAAATAATTTAAATAGGACCAAACTAACCGTTTTCAATCCAGGAGAGGGATGTACTGCTGGCTAGATAAAGATACTAAAATGAGAGGAATGAATTTTAAATAGGGCAGGGTTGTAAATTTAAGGGCAAAAGGCTGAGTAAATGATGGAAGGATAAAAAAGATAAGCAACTGTAGAGGAACTGAAGAACAAGAACCTCCATATTCTGATTTTCCTCAGTTCTAATTTAAGCAGTATTTGTTCATGCCTAATCTTACTGTCTTGGCAGAGTTAAAATATCATCTTAACCTATCAGATCAAGAAGAATCAAAGGGCAAAGAATATTTATGCATGACAAACGTCACCTTTCCATTGCACTTAGCAGTTGCAAGGCCTTTAATCAATATCATCTTATTAGAGTTTTAATGCAGTTCCGTGAGCACTAGAATACCATCAGAAGTAGGCTTTGGGTGCCCTGGTCCAGTGCTCTTTCAACTTCATTGTACTGCTCCCAGGATGCCAGGAATGTGGCTTTTCATCAAGTGGACATCTATTGAGTTGACTGTATTTTTACAATAATTCACAAATAAAATGTGAAAGTTCTAGGTGGTTGTACCATGTCAATTCACACAAGCAGAGCAATCTGGCAGCACAGGTTTGGTCTCTTAACAAATGTCTTAATGACAGCCTGAGGTAACCTACCAGATTCTGACAATTATTTTTTACCATCCAGCTGCTTCTGAGGGATTCTTAAGAAGATATGATGTTACACTCAGCTTTGGTCGTCTGTCTCTTACTCATCACGGTTTCTTCTAACCTTGCCATGGCAATCAAAAAGGGAAAAAGACCTCCTCAGACACTCTCAAGAGGTATTGGAATCTCATTTTATTTTCTGGACTCAGTCATTTGGATTGTTTTAAAATTCATCATCTCTTGCCTGTAGTCTAGTTATAAAGCCAACTCAATTAACTGAAATTTTTTGTTGTGTATCACTTTAAAATAGGAGAAAAAAAAAACAACAGAAAGGATCAGTTAATTTTAAAGAGTGAGCCACATGAAATGAAAAACAACAATTTGCTGCATCTTCTATAGAAATAGTGGAGAACTGGTTTCATTGCCTATAACTTTGGTAACCAGAGTCCTGCAAAATGCTATTGATTGATACGTTATATTGATATCCTAAATGCAATCAGGATTCCCTCAAAATCTGTTCCAGTGCCCTGTCCTCTCTTTATTCAGGCAAGAAAATAATTTGGAATGATTTTACACTGGGGTCCCCAGAAAATTATACTTTATCTCCACCCTCCAAGAATTTTGGTTAACCAAGTGTTGGCTATGCTGACTCCAGAAAACAGCTGCAGTATTTTTAGAGGACATAATCTAGATTTGTCATTGGCTACACTGAAAACATTTCTATTTTGTACCAACTGTTTTACTTTGGCCTGAGAAACAATTATATCTTCATCTGCAAAGAAATAATTCATAAAGAAAATTCTCAGAATTGATTCCTACATTTCCAGCTACCAGAAATGGAAAGAAAATCATTTGTCTCCAAATAGCTAATTCTAAATTAGTAACACAAACCAAAAAACACTTGACTGGTACTTGGAATGGTAATGTGACTGGAGCAAACAAATGGAGATCAACTATAGCATAATTTCAAATTTTAAAATATTGACTTTCTTTCCAAGTTAATTCATTCCTTAACAGATGAGATGTATTGGGTACCAGCCAATTGCCTGTCAGTGTTCAGCCAGTGTTCAGTTTAAAATCACAGAAACTATAAGTCTAAAAAAATTGGTAAGTTTTGCAAAATAAATAAAAGAGGGAAATATTTTCCTAAGTGTAATTTATCATGTACCTCCATATATACATGCAACAGTTATAAAACAATGAACTCAGTAGCCTTAAAGTGCCAAAGATCAAAGTCACTGCCCTTAAAGACCCTCGAGGGCTGAGTTAAGCAGCATGCTGTAACTATAATTAAGGTACCAATATTCTGTGTATTCACTTCCAAATGTCCATTAAAACTGGTGAATTTTATGAAAAATATACTCAATACGTACAAGAAATTTTAAACAACGTGATGAGTCTGTTATTTCAGTTAAACTATGTCAATAGGGGAGATGACTGATAGCAGCTGGGAACTCCATTATTCAGAAATGGTTTGCATTTGGTTAAGCCTTTATCTTCTACTGGCACATAGAAAACAACTGAGAATGAGGATTTAAGGTATGGGTGAAAGGGAAATTTGTCTACAGTGTACCAAGTAGCATATGGAGTCTCTTAGAGGGCAGAGCAGCCCCAGTTAAACAGACACAGTGTTAGGGAGAAAAGGGAGTATTAATTGGAAAAAGGTAAGAAATGGTTCAATAAAAAAGTGAACCCCAAATCTTAACTTCCTTTTAAACCAAAACTGCTCTGCGTCCAGCACCTGGTCCAGTGCCTGGCATACAGTAAGTACTCAATAAATACATACTGGAGAATGAATAAAATCTCAGAAGATAAGTAAGCATAGCCAGTAATGGATTAGGAATTAGGAATCATGATAATGAACAGAGAACAATAAGACTGTATTGTCTTACCTGCATACACCCAGTGCTAAGTGGAGCAAGGCATATAGCAGATGTTCCTTCAATATTTGTGGAACTAAGTTAAACAGGAGCAGAGAACAGTAATTCTTCCCACTGCTGACATTCTGGCATTGAATGATATTTGCAACAGAATAGGGAAATTAAGTAGGAACACAGTCTCACTGGCTGTTTCCAAAATAACTTTTATCTAATGCAAAACGTGGCATAAACTTACTACATGTGTTTGAGCAAAGTTGTAAAGAAAGTCTTTCAGGGTTATTACAGATAGGAAGTATTCCTGCTAAGGTTGGGGTACTAAGCTAATGTAAGATGTCTTCCAATGTTAGGATTCTAAGGTCAGGCAAAAACAAACCAACAACACTTCTGATAAGAGTGTAAAATAATGCACTCACTTGGAAAAACTGTCAGAAAGTTAAAGTTATAGTTACCATTTGATCCAGCAATTCCACTTCTAAGGATTATACCCAAGAAAAATGAAAACATATGTTCACACTGAAGTTTGCACTCAAATGTTCATAGCAGTATTATTCATAAAATCCAAAAACTAGAAACAACCTAAATGTCCACCAACTGATAAATGGATAAACAAAATGTGGTATATCCATAAAATGGAATAATATTTAGCCCAAGAATGAAGTCCTAATACATGCCACAACATGGATGAACCTTAAAAACATTGTATTAAGTGAAAGCATCCAGTCATAAGATACATCGCATCTTATATGATTCCACTTATATGAAATGTCTGGAATAAGATAATCTATAGAGACAAAGTAGATTAGCCATTTCTTAGGGTTGTAGGAGACGAAAGAACTGCATGGTGATAACTAAAGGGTACAGGGTTTCTTTCTGAAGTGATGAAAATCTTCCAAAATTGATTGTGGTGATGATTGCACACTATGTAAATATATTAAAAGAATGTATATACTTTCAATGGATGAACTGTATTGGCATATGAATTATATTTGAATAAAGTTGTTATTAAAAAACAAACAAACCAAAACCCAGCAGGCAGAAATCATGGGATCATATTTATCCTGCTTCATAATTCTGCTTCATAAGTCCTGGACATCTTTAAGCCATGGTATCAAAACCAGGAATTCCAGTCTGACAACATATGAAACTTATGAAAAAATCTGGGTCCAAAATAGCCTGAAACTATTTCTATTTTCAAATTAATTCAACCTTTTTCATCCATAGACTGAGACATTTCCTGAAAATACTTTGAAATATTTCTGGATGTTTTGTGCATTCTTCTCTTCAATGGTCTTATTCTTCAATCTCTAATACACATTCCCAACTACTCACATCATTTCTTTAAAGGCTAGTGGGGGGACTTCCCTAGTGGCGCAGCGGTTAAGAATCCGCCTGCCAATGCAGGAGACACGGGTTCGATCCCTGGTCCGGGAGGATCCCACATGCTGCAGAGCAACTAAGCCCGTGAGCCACAACTACTGAGCCTGTGCGCCACAACTACCGAAGCCCGTGCGCCTGGAGCCTGTGCTCCGCAACAGGACAGGCCACCATAAGGAGAACCCTGGACACCGCAACGAAGAGTAGCCCCCACTCGCCACAACTACAGAAAACCCATGTGCAGCAACGAAGACCCGATGCAACCAAAATAAATAAATAAATAAATAAAATTGATTCTTTAAAAAAAAAGCTAGTGGGTTCTCTCTCTACTCGTTGTGTTCTGTTTCCCTCTCCTCCACTCTTTCGGATGCTTCCAAAACAAGGGTTTTATTGAGTCTCTCAACCATGAAATTCCCATGCCAGAATTGTTTTCCCGGTTAAAACTCAAAGCAAAATTTGAAATTCCTTTTTTTCAATGATGTGTTATGACTTCGAAGGAGTCAACATCTCTTGACACTCAAGATTCAAGGACACTGTTCAGTATAGCCCAAAGTATTCCCGATAGATTTACAAAGTATGCAAAGATTAACTGTTATTTCCTCCTGTACGTTCTGAAAGTGAGAGCTCTTGCATGGTCCAGAGATGTCCTTTCAATAACCACTAATCATAATAGCATCTACTGAACACTTACTGGGTTCAAGGCCATGGGCCTTAAGATTTAAAACATAGTCACAAAACCTCAGTAATATCACCTGAAAGGACACAACCTCTTTGTATCTAGTTATAATTATGTATCCTCCATACCTTATGTCAGACAACTGCTTGGTAGCTTAAATATCTGTAGATAGATACCTGCTTATCACACCCCCAATTCAGAACTCTTTGGTAGTCCTGAGTTAACACATTGATTTCTCTCTTCTGTTTAGGATGGGGAGATGACATCACTTGGATGCAGACTTATGAGGAAGGTCTCTTTCATATTCAAAAAAGGTAAAACACCTCTCAGTTAACTTTGACAGATGATACAGATACCTCCTCACAGGAGTGCCAAACACTAGCATGTTAGCTTTTCAGAGGATACAATAAGAATTTGCTCTGATATTGTATGCTGTTTGGACTAAGAGTTGCTATTAGAATTTTTTTATAAACAACAGCTCTAGACACTTCTGTATTAATTTCTTAATTATCCAAGCAAGCTTTTTTATCTGAGGAATAATTGACTTAACATTATATTAGTTTCAGATATACAACTTAATGATTGGATATTTGTATATATGCAAAATGATTACCACAATAAGTCTAGTTAACATCCACCAAGCAAACTTTGAATATAAATTGTATAAACAAAACAGCATCACTCACTGGGCATTATACAAGCTTAAACAGGAACCTGACTTATAGCAGCACTTCTCAAGGCTGTCTGATCATCAGAACAACTCAGAGAGCTTTTTTAAAAATCCATATTCAGGGTCAACTGCTTACTGAGTATCCACTTCTATGTGCCAGGCACTCAGTGACCAAGAGTGACGTGATTTACTAAAGATCTACTAAATCTTTGGGGATGGAGCTGAGAAACTTGTACTTTTAAAACCACCCCAAGAATTTATCAAATATCTAAAGAATGTTCAATTCAACTCTTTGAAGAAAAAGAAAAGATTCCAAATAAGAATTGGCTAAAACACTCTCAACACCAGACAAATATTACAAAAAAAAAAAAAAAAAAGTCTACAGAATAATCTTATTTCCAAATAGAAATGTAAAAAACAAACAACATATTAGCAAAGAGCAGACAGCAGAACACTAAAGAATATACCCTGATAAAGTGAGATTCAGTCTGGGAAAGCCAAAAGATTCAAGATTAAGAAATCTATTAATTAAAATAATTTAATATTTATAAAGACACAAATCATACAAGTATCTCCTATCTCCACAAATGCTAAAAAAAAGCATTTAATACAATGCCAAATCCATATTTGAAGTTAAAAAACTTATCCATCCCAGCAAAAAAGTCAACATCATGCTTACTGAGGAAAAACAATTAAAGTATCCCACTGATGGATTCTTTAATCACCACAATTACTAACATTGTTCTGGAGATACTAACCAATGCAATTAGATGAGAAAAACTTACAAAGGAGAGAGTGAAAGAATCCTCATTTGCAGCTGATGACTGTGTTTGTGAAAAACTTGAGAATCAGCCCAAAGTATCAGGACTACGAAGATTCAGTTAAATTAGATGAGACTAAATTAATACCTAGAAATCGACAGCATTTATATATATATATATATATATATATATATATATATAATCAAAATAGTTAAAGGCAGTTATAAAATACCTTATATAAAATAGCAATAAAAAAAGATGAAATATCCCAGGACAAACTTGACAGAAAATGTACAAAATCTGTATGAACTAAATGTACTAGTGAGGAAAGAAATTACAAACCTATGTGAAGGGATATCATGTTCTTGGAGAGGAAGATTCAATATCGTAAAAATGTCAATCCTCTCTATAGCTAAAAAATTTGTTAAGACAATCACAATATATTAGTACAAGTTTTTAAGTGATTTTAAAATTGAAATGGAAACATAGACAGACTTAAATAGTTAGGAACATTCTGAGAAGAAATCAGTGGGGACTAGCCCTTAATCAATATGAAACATTTTAATAACACAGTATGTTACCGGTAAATGAATTGAATAGAATGGAGAGAACAGAAAACTGGATACTACAGAAATTGTTTACATGATTAAGTGGCATTTTGAATCAGGAGTAGGAGAGATAGAGTATGTAAAATAATTGTTAGAATTTGATAGCCATTTGTGAAAAATAAAAAAATTTATATCTATACCTCACATTTTACATCAAAATAAATTATAAAGATTAATTATAAGGATGAAACCATTAAGGTACTAGAAGACACTATTACAAAACTGTTATTCCTTTAAATTCTTGGAGTAGGGTACAATTAGGGTGAGGCATGAGGGATGTCTAGGACGCAAAAACAAAGCACTTCATTTTTGTGCCCTAGATGCTACCCTTGCCTCACCCTAGTCCTCCTTTAGAGTTGAGTATGGCCAAAGGAAAAAAAAAAAGAAGAAAGAAAAATCCTAAAATAAATGACTAATATTTTTGATTATGCAAATTTCTGCAAACCAGAAATTTATCATAAGCAAACGAAAAAGGCAAAAGATACAAAACTAACAGAAAACTATAGCTCATATTACAAGAGTGAATTTCTCTAATATACAAAGTACTCATATAAATTAATAAGAAAAAGGTCAAGGCAATGACCTTGAAAAAATGAACATAAGATAGGAAAGATAGTACACAGAATAAAAAAATTAGTAACCTAAACATATGAGTAAGATTATTTTTTACAGCTTTATTGAGATATAATTTACATAAACATTGTGCAGATTTAAGGTGTAGAATGTGATGATTTGATGTATGTATATATTGCACAATGATGACCACAATAAGGTTAATTATCACCTCACATAGTTAACGTGTGTGTGTGTGTGTGTGTGTGTGTGTGTTGAGAACTTTTAAGATGTATTTTCTTATCAGCTTTCAAGTATACCATACAGTATTGTTAACTCTGGTCATCACTACATTCCCAGGACTCACTCATCTTATAACTGGAAGTGTGTACCCTTTGAGCACCTTTACCCATTTTCCCCACCTCCCAATCCCCCACCCCGGGAAACCACCAATCTACTCTCTGTTTCTATGAGTTTGGTTTTTACTTTTTTTTTAAATTCCAGATTCTACATATAAGTGAGATCATATAGTATTTGTCTCTGACTTATTTTACTTAACATAATATGCTCAAGGTTCATTCATGTTGTCACAAATGTACTGAGAGTCACTTAGGTTGCTTCCATGTCCTGGCTATTGTAAATAATGCTGCAATGAACATGGGGATGCAGATATCCCTTTGAGATAGTGAAATAGTGATTTCATTTTCTTTGGGTATATACCCAGAAGTAGAATTGCTGGATCATATGGTGACTATTTTTTATAAGAAAGTAAAACTACATTAACTTCCCTCTTTCACCTACTGGATAAAAGAATTAAAAGCTCAATAACCAGTTTTAGTGAGAGTAAATACTTAGTTCTCACATTATCAGAGAGAATATAAATTGGTACAGCTTCTAAGGAAAGTATATACAGTGCATCAAAATTATAAATGCACATACTCTGACGCAGAAACTCCACTTCTGGAAATTTATTTACAAATATACCCACCCATGCGCAAAATTATATGTAAGTAACATCATGTTCACCAAAGCATCTTTTTAAATGTCTGAAAACAATCTAAACATAAAAGATTGAAAAGAATTTAAATATCTATTTTGAGGAGACTAATAAAGTAAAGTTGATCCATATAATGGAATATTATACAAAAGCACAAGGGAATAACATCCAAGATATACGATTATGCTAAAAAAGCCAAATGCAAATACATGGGTATAGCGTGCTAGTATTTGTATTTTTAAAAAAGAAAGGATAAATATATATACATATGGACATGCATATGACCATACACAATTCATAATCATATACATTTACATAAGTATATACACAAGCATATGCATATGCACATGTGTATTTTGTTACATGACCTGAAAAACTCTGGAAGCAAACTTAGAAAATGGTAACACTGCTTACTTCTTAAAGGCAGGATGGGAGAAAGAATTTTTACTTTTTTAACTTTTGAATTTTAAACCATCTGAATTTGTAACTTATTTTCAAAGAAAAACATGTAGAATTTTAAAAGATAATTCACCAAATGATGCTGATAAGCAACTAGGCTTGGAAGGCTCTGGTTTTAGAGCATCTCAGAAGTACAGCTCCCCAAAATTTTTACTTTTTCTCTCACTCGAGTTTCTCATAATCTGATGTGCTAGTTCATAAGATTTTTTTTTCACAATTTAAAATGCTTTATTTTTTTTATTCTATTTAAAATTCTTTTCCTATTTAGGTTATTACAGAATATTGAGCCGAGTTCCCTGTGCTATACAGCAGGTCCTTGTTGGTTATCTATAGTAGTGTGTACATGTCAATCCCAAACTCCCAGTCTATCTCTCCCCCTCCCCTTCGCCCCTGGTAACCATAAGACTAGGGACCACCTGTTTTATTGATAATTTGGTCTGTGAGCTAAGGATAATTTTTACATTAAAAGAATGTTTTTAATCAAAAGAAGAATAATATCTTGTGAAACATGGAAGTTACTTGAAATTCAAATTCCAGTGTTATAAATTAAGTTTTACTATATCACGGCCACTCTCACCTTGTTGCATATTGTCCATGGCTGCTTTCGTGCAATAACAGCAGAGGTGAGCGGTTGTGAACAAGACCACATGGGCTGCAAAACCTCAAATAACTTACCATCTGCCTCTTTGCTTTAAAAGTTTCTGAGCCCTTTTTCAGGTGTTCCTAATTCAGTGTCTGCCAGAAACAAAAGCTTTTCCTAAAACGGATTACTGTCTTGGTTTGACTGTCTGAACAACCCATTAAAAGCTGAACTATTAAGACTGAGTATTCTGTAGTCTTGATACATTTTTCCTTGGACTCCAGTTGGCTAGAAATCTGATGGAGAAATTACTTTTCCAAGAGTTACATCAATGTCTTTCCTTACACAGAGCTATCCTTATTTCCAGCTGCTGTGCTGGGAAGAAAGGGTAGCAGTTCAGGAAATCAGAATGACTCATGCCCCTGAATTGCTCTCCATCACAGGACACCCCTATCTACCTAAGTGCAATCAGAGAAAAAGTTATCTAGTAAAAGAATTACTACTTGGTGCTTAGGAGGTCTAAGTTCTGTATGTGTCTCTAAAGAAATGTCAATGAATATTCTCAGGCTCAGTTTTCTACTAATTAAAAAGAGGTAATAATATTTCATTCATTGGATATCTAATCTGCTCTTTCACCAGTAAATGTGAAGTTGTTGGCAAATGTTAGCTTTCTATGTTATAAATTTTAAGAGATAAGTCGTAGGATTTATTCTTACCTAAAATTAACTTATATTCTAAGTTTGAGGATTAAATGAAATTATTTACACTTCAAAGTGTGTTATTTAACACTTTTGAGACTAAAGTTTGAAAAAACAGGATTATTCAGTAACAAGTATTTCATATGATTACATCTGTGTTTTTAAAAAGATTTATGCTTGATACATATACACTCGTCTATCTCTTTTTGTACCCAGCATCCTTGCAAAATTAAAGAAACATTTTTAAAAACATCTTATATACCCGAATCATAATTATTTTATCCTTCACTGTAGTTAACATTCTAATTTTTCTCGTATTCTAAACAGCAGGGTAGTCAATGAGCTACCACCAAAACTTTTCTTCAGAGAGTTAAAATCAAAATGACACTGAAAAATATATAGGAAGGGAACTCTCCCTGAGACTGTTGGTAATTGTAAGTTGTGACAAGAATAAAAGGTTGTGAAAATGGTCAAATATTAATAGACTTTTTGAAAAACAAACAAAAAACCTAAGTAAAAACTTCGACAATTCCAAAATTTTATACCAGATGTTCATTGGAAATGAATACTACCTTGCTCATAATATCCTTTCATCTATGGAGACAGAATTGACTTTTATTTTTCTAACTGTACTACAGTATACATAAGAACGACCTGGTAAGCTTGTTAAGCTAAGGATTCCTGGACCTCACCCCCCCAGATGCTGACTGAGTGGGCCCAAGAGGGAGCCTGAGAATTTACATTTCTAATGAGCTACATTTCTGGTGATGCTGATGCTTCAGTGCTGAGGCCATGTTATGACTAAGAGGACTACAGACTACAGCGCTGTGATTTGTCAGGCTAAGATGTTTACTTTACGTCTCATAGAAAGTATGAGAATCTTAAATCTAATTTCACTGTACATTTTAACTCAGATTAATCACTTGGCTCAATTCCACACTCTCTCTGTTTAGTAACAAGCCACTGATGGTTATTCATCACTTGGAGGACTGTCAATACTGCCAAGGTAATTTTTGCTCCTGAGATCTTATTGTATCTCCAATATGAAGTAGGAAAGTGACCTGGTTACAAATTGTTAAGAAGGCACTCAGGAAACTCTATTCCCAAAAAAAAAAAAAAAAAAAAGGACAACTGCTAGAGTACCACCATTTTACTAAGGTGCTTAAAGCCTACAATGATTGTTAGTAATCTATTGAATATATTCATATTACATGTCCTTTAGAATTTTATATCCTTCTTCCTCCCCTGTCCCCCCACAAAAAGGTAGGAAAAATGGCTGAAAGAAGATACTGTTTTAACCAATGAGTCAATGAATTACATGACATTGTAAAACTGGTGATTTCATCAATGTGATTCTCTCTTGATGTCTTCTTGGATAGACTCTGTCCCTCATTGATTTCCAGTTAGACGAAGTGGCAATGGGCCAATGAACTATTTACATCCAAGTTACAGATGCAAACAAATGCAAAATACTAGCTTAATTTTGCTACATTATATTGAACGCATCTTGATCCTTGAAACTAATTGACATTATGTTTTCTCCCACAGCACTAAAAAAAGTGTTTGCCCAAAATAAAGAAATACAAGAAATGGCTCAGAATAATTTCATCATGCTGAATCTCATGGTACCTGACCTCTACAATGTTTTCTTAATATCTCAATTCAGTGGAAAAGCTGAATCTCTTTTTTTGCCTTTTTTTGAAGACAAAAAGAGCTATAAAGTATTAGTGGATATAGAATGTTATATAGAATTGTAAGAGGCCAAAACATATAACTTACTGAAAGACTTGTTTACATAAAATATTTTTAAATCAACTGTTAAAAACAATCCAATCCAATAACATTCTTTTTTTTCATCTTTTTCCTAGCATGAAACCACGGATAAGAATTTATCACCTGATGGACAATATGTGCCTAGAATCATGTTTGTGGGTAATTGTATAATCTCTTTCCATCAGATTTAGAAAATCAGTAGCCTTCTTGCTTTTATTTACTTTTAAATGCTAGTTCAAGTACTATTCCTTTTTTTTTTTTTTTTTTTTTTTTGCGGTACACGCGCCTCTCACTGTTGTGGCCTCTCCCGTTGCGGAGCACAGGCTCCGGACGCGCAGGCTCAGTGGCCACGGCTCACGGGCGCAGCCGCTCCGCGGCATGTGGGATCTTCCCGGACCGGGGCACGAACCCGTGTCCCCTGCATCGGCAGGCGGACTCTCAACCACTGCGCCACCAGGGAAGCCCTACTATTCCTTTTAAAGGGAAGTCATTAGTAACCCAGTCATTAACAGTTCTTGTTAGGTCAACAATCAAACTCATTATATCTATAACTTGTAACTTATAAATATTAAATTTTAATGTTTTAAATTAACTGATGCTATGAAATCAATATCCCAATGTAGTTTCAGTACTGTTCTCTAAACTATTATATGTTGACAGAGACCTGTGACACACTAAAATGAGAATTCAGATTAACTCACAATAAATTCACATGTATGAAAACTGATTTTGCTTATAAATTTGCTTAACGTTTGTTTTAGAGTAAGAGGCAAGAATGATTTTCAGAATATTTTAAATAATATGTAAAGTACTTATTTTTTCTTGGCAGATCCTTCTTTAACAGTCAGAGCTGATATAACTGGAAGATACTCAAACAGATTATATACATATGAACCTCAGGATTTACCGCTGTGTAAGTATTCACAAATTATCTTGAACAGTGATACTAGCAACACTTGACTGTTAGAAGGGTCAATGATACCCTACATGGGTGCTTCCCCACAAACAGTGCTACCCACACATCACAGTCCCTGGGGCTGGTAGTGGAGATAGCGGTTAATATGCAAACTCTTAGCTCCCATCAAGATCAGAATTTCTGGGGCACCTCAGAATCTCTTTCTTCAACAGGGATCTCTAATAGTTCTTATGATCACTAAATGTTAACACCACCAAAAAGAATAGAGTACACATGAAAATTAAACCTTAAGAAAGTCAGTCCATTCTTCTGGTATGAAAGATTATATGTGATTTCCTCAAAGTGATCATAATTAAATCTTTTCTCTTCCTTTAATGCCTATAAGCAAGGAAATACAGTCTGACTTGGGACTTTCATTTTTGCAACATTCACTATCAACTATGTTTAATAAGAGAGCTATGCCTGTCATATCCAGCAATACTGCTACAAAATAATCAGTTAACAAAATAGATACTCCCTCAAAATCCCTTTGATAAAATTTTTTAACATTAAGTTAATTAACCAGCTCTGAATGGTCTAATCCTTAAATTTACATGTACACTTTTAGCATAATATTCTTTAAGGTTGCAGATAAATCCCCAAATCTTTATAGCTGTTCATTTTAATGGGCCAAGTTTAGATTCAGGGGTTAATTAAAAAATTTGGTACTCTCATTTACTAATAGAATAATATATATTTACTTCTATTACAGTGATAGAAAACATGAAGAAAGCATTAAAACTTATTCAATCCGAGTTATAATGTATTACCTCTAAGAGGTCAAAAGTCACGAAGAAAAACTTCTGGCTAATTGAGTAATACTAATGGGCGGGTAAATGAATTTTGTAACATTACCATTTAGACTTTTAATGTGTTTGAATATTCTTAGGACGGTAAAATGATATTTCAATAAATATCAAAACCAGAGCATGACAATATTGTGGTTTGATTTCTGCCTGCATCAGTAGCAAAGAGAGCTTGCTGATAGTTATAGTGGAGACAGGAAGACCTAAATAAGAGGTGTCTACACTGCTTGTTTCTATTTCCTCATCTACCATCTATTCCACCAAGTAAGCTAATCTTAATTCTGATCCCTCTATTATATCGAACCTGCAAGTTTAGGTCATAAATGATCTGCATGTTGCCAAAGCAAATGGATGCATCTCTAGCCACTTATTATTTAACTTTTAGCAGCATAACTTTTAGAGTTAACCATTTATTTCTTTTTTTTTACTTTAAAACAGACACTTAAAAAGTAATTACAATAAATTTAAAATATATTTTAAAACTTTAAATATGTTTTGCTTGATTACTGGGTGGATATTTAACACTTTTAATCATTTTAAGAAGAATGTAACTGCTTCCAGAATATTAAAGAATACCTCCAGTTAACTAGCAGAAGAGGAATCTATCCATTCTGAAATTATTAAACATTCAACCACCAACTCAATTCTTCAGGGGAAGCTTTTGTAGGATCACATTCATGTCTTCTATTCCTTTAAATAACACACACACAAAAATCCTAATTTTTTATGAAAAAATTTCCCTAATCATTTGGAGTAATTCTAATTACTAATGGAAACCCCATAATCAGCTGGGAATAATTCTCAGAAATGAGAGAATATTTCAGATGGGAAAATGTTTCCTAATCCATAGGATTTGATTACATTTAAATAACTTGATGTTTTGAAATATAAAGGTACACATTTATATGAGACAGATATACAACATCTATGATACTGATGTCTGATTAAGTCCAATGTTTCATGAGTCAGAGAAAGAAAGGTTTCTTCCAAGTTTTATCTGATCATTATTCAGTTCATTTTAAGCAGACTTTCTGCAACTGATCTATTTGGATATAAACAGTTTACAAGACCATCAACACTAGATATCCATGTATTCCCACTGCAAAAGAATATTAAATATCCTATTTTTTAATTTTAGATCAAAGTTTGGAGTTAATTTTTTTTTTTTTTTTTCCGGTACGCGGGCCTCTCACTGTTGTGGCCTCTCCTGTTGCGGAGCACAGGCTCCGGACACACAGGCTCAGGAGCCATGGCTCACGGGCCCAGCCGCCCCACGGCATGTGGGATCCTCCCAGACTGGGGCACGAACCCGTGTCCCCTGCATCAGCAGGCGGACTCTCAACCACTGTGCCACCAGGGAAGCCCTGGAGTTAATTTTTTAATGCATTCTAAGAGACCAAAGTGTACTGGCATACTCTAATAATATAATGTATGAAGACTAATATAACTGATTTCACTGTTGCATAAACAGTGCAGAAGCAGAAAATGTCCATGGTCATTGCAGTGAACTAAGAAGGAACCAGTTGACAATTAGGTTGCTGATTTAAGAACTAATAAAATAGAATATTCACTTGTTTTTCTTCAATAAGTATAAAAATGTTACTAAATTGATTATTCTTTACCATGAAAATATATGTGCCTTTATATTTTTATCATATGTATTTAAATTACATATAATTCAATTATGCATATAATTATACATACACTAACATTTACTATACATCTAGTTTATATGTATATAATTTGAAAATAAGTTATGTTAATCAGGGTAGTCTTGTAACCAATTTAGTTTCCTTCTCTACTCTACTTTAACAATTAAATTCTATATCTTAGTTGATATTTCTATCTAATTTCTTCACTTTATAAAATTAGTGGCTTAGATTCCATCACTTCTGTAGTTACCCTTAGCTTTGAAATGCAGGACTAGGCATAGAACCCATATGTGTATATATAACTTTACTTCTATTACTTTTAGCCTTGTAACCTCCAAAAAAGTATTTATTCTTTCTCTAACACATCCAATATTAAGAATTAAATTACTTACACCAGCTACCTGAAACAGTATGCACAATTCTGTGTGTATAGGCCTTTTCACAGAGGAGTTTGGGGAACTTTCAATTGCATTTCAAAGAGATAAAACAGTTTAAAAAGTTACATATTCAATGCAGAAAGCTATAAGACACTGATGACAGAAATTAAAGATGATACAAACAGATGGAGAGATATACCATGTTCTTGGATTGGAAGAATCAACATCAATGAAAACGACTATACTACCCAAAGCAATCTACAGATTCAATGAAACCCCTATCAAACTACCAGTAGCATTTTTCACAGAACTAGAACAAAAATTTCACAATTTGTATGGAAACACAAAAGACCCCGAATAGCCAAAGAAATGTTGAGAAAGAAAAATGGAGCTGGAGGAATCAGGCTACCTGACTTCAGACTATACTACAAAGCTACAGTAATCAAGACAATATGGTACTGGCAGAAATACAGATCAATGGAACAGGATAGAAAGCCCAGAGATAAACCCACACACCTATGGTATAAGGGAGGCAAGAATATACAATGGAGAAAAGACAGCCTTTTCAATAAATGGTCCTGAGAAAACTGGACAGCTACATGTAAAAGAATGAAATTAGAACACTGCCTAACACCATACACAAAAATAAACCCAAAATGGATTAAAGACCTGAATGTAAGGCCGGACACCATAAAGCTCTTAGAGGAAAACATAGGCAGAACACTCTATGACATCAATCACAGCAAGATCCTTTTTGACCCACCTCCTAGAGGAATGGAAATAAAAACAAAAATAAACAAATGGGACCGAATGAAACTTAAAAGCCTTTGCACAGCAAAGTAAACCACAAACAAGACCAAAAGACAACCCTGAGAATGGAAGAAAATATTCTCAAACAAAGCAACTGACAAAGGATTAATCTCCAAAATATACAGGCAGCTCAGGAAGCTCAATATCAAAAAAATAAACAGGGCTTCCCTGGTGGCGCAGTGGTTGAGAGTCCGCCTGCTGATGCAGGGGACATGGGTTCGTGCCCCGGTCCGGGAGGATCCCACATGTTGCGGAGCGGCTGGGCCCGTGAGCCATGGCCGCTGAGCCTGTGCATCCAGAGCCTGTGCTTCGCAACGGGAGAGGCCACAACAGTGAGAGGCCCGCGTACAGCAAAGGGAAAAAAAATAAAAAATAAAATAAAATAAAATAAACAACCCAATCCAAAAATGGTCAGAACATCTAAACAGACATTTCTCCAGAGAAGATATACAGACTGCCAACAAACACATAAAAGGATGTTCCACATCATTAATCATTAGAGAAATACAAATCAAAACTACAATGAGGTATCACCTCACACCGGTCAGAATGGCCATCATCAAAAAATCTACAAACAATAAATGCTGGAGAGGGTGTGGAGAAAAGGGAACCCTCTTGCACTGCTGGTGGGAATGTAAATTGATACAGCCACTATGGAGAACAATATGGAGGTTCCTAAAAAATCTAAAAATAGAACTACCGTATGACCCAGCAACCCCACTACTGGGCATATACCCTGAGAAAAACACAATTCAAAAAGAGTCATGTGGGCTTCCCTGGTGGCGCAGTGGTTGAGAGTCCGCCTGCCGATGCTAGAGGTCACGGGTTCGTGCCCCGGTTTGGGAAGATCCCATATGCCGCTCCGCATGCGCGTCTGGAGCCTGTGCTCCGCAGCGGGAGAGGCCACAACGGTGAGAGGCCCGCATACCGCAAAAAAAAAAAAAAAGAGTCATGTACCACAATGTTCATTGCAGCACTATTTACAATAGCCAGGACATGGAAGCAACCTAAGTGTCCATTGACAGATGAAAGGATAAAGAAGATGTGGCACATATATATAATGTAATATTATTCAGCCATAAAAAGAAATGAAATTGAGTTATTTGTAGTGAGGTGGATAGACCTAGAGTCTGTCATACAGAGTGAAGTAAGTCAGAAAGAGAAAAACAAATACCATATGTTAACACATATATATGCAATCTAAAAAAAAAAAAAGGTCATGAAGAACCTAGGGGCAGGACAGGAATAAAGATGCAGACGTAGAGAATGGACTTGAGGACACGGGGAGGGGGAAGGGGAAGCTGGGATGAAGTGAGAGAGTGGCATGGACATATATACACTACCAAATGTAAAATAGATAGCTAGTGGGAAGCAGCCGCATAGCACAGGGAGATCAGCTCGGTGCTTTGTGATCCCCTAGAGGGGTGGGATAGGGAGGGTGGGAGGGAGGGAGACACAAGAGGGAAGAGATATGGGGATATATGTTTATGTATACCTGATTCACTTTGTTATACAGCAGAAACTAACACACCATTGTAAAGCAATTATACTCCAATAAAGATGTTAAAAAAAAATATGAGACAGAAAATGCAATTAGAGGAAATTTGCTCTGGGCATAGAAATATTTGCAACTTAAATTTAGGCATAATGGAATCACATGCTAGAAAAAGATCAGGAGATCACAAGCCAGGAAATTCTGTGATGCAGCCAAACGAAAGGACGCTTTGCTCGAGTTCTGTGGGTTGTAAATGGTGTGTCGAGAGCATCCCCTGGCATTCTAGATATTCACCAGAAAAGAGTGTTCTGTGATTCTGTGCAGTCACATAGAGCTGGGCGGGGCGGGGTTGGAGAGTGTGGTTATGCGGTTCTGGGAAGATAGTGTAGGAGTTGGCTGGAAGAGGTTTTAAATAGACATTTTATGAGAAGGGAGAGTGAAAAGTCTATTCATATTATATTTTTAAATCAGCAATAAAAGAAATTAATCATAAAAAAGAGTTACATATTGAAAAAGACATTAGAATAGGATTGTCAGTAAAGAACATCCAGTTGAATTTAAATTAGAGATTAGCGACCATTTTTTTTTTAGTATAAGTACATCCTATGCAATATCTGGAACACAGTTATGCAAAAAATGTATTTGCTGTTTATGTGAAATTCACTTTTAACTGGGTGACCTGTGCTTTCATTTGCTAACAATGGCCACCCCAGTTTAGAATCACTGCACTAGATGCCCCTCCTTCTCCTCTTTCCCCTTATTTTTGCCTAAAATAGCAACATTTGTTTTGTTGGGGGTTTTTTTGCAACATTTCTTTATATTTCAAATCAATCTCTCAGTTTCTGAGTTCCAGAAAATAACCTCAATTATTTTATAGCATTTAATGTCTCCTAATTTAACTTCTACTCTATGCCAGACACTGTGTTTGATATTATACATCCAAAGATAAATTAGATAAAAATAAGGCTGTTTTGTTCCCGAGAGGAGTTCATAATTTAGTGGTAAGAGAGATCACTGAGGAGAAACAATTCCTTAAGAAATAATGTAATAGGACGATGTGGAAGCAGAGGAGAGATGGCCCGACTCCTAGTGGGGCTTCACACAGGATGCAGCACCCATGCGCCTTGAATAAGAATGTATTCCACCATTACGGAAATCCACATGATGAGACAGAGAATAAAGCACATTATAGGGGCTACAGAAATTCTCATTCACTGGTTTAACTCTGAAATACAAAAGTATACAAGGTTTTCTTAGTAACGCCTTTGAGAATTTTAGATTAGGCTTAAGATACTGTGTCAAGCTTCAGACAAACTTCTTTAACATATAGGATTACATACTATAGAGACTGATAGAGATGTGCATGACAGTCCTCAGTAGCACTCCTTAGAACACAACCGTACTTAACGTGACGCATAATACATAATCCGTGTATCCACGGACATCCTTACTGTGTAGAGAAAGATAAGCTTTTTTTCTGTTTTTAAAAATCGTTTCTTATGCAATGTCTGTTTTTTAGCAAAGTGAAAAGCCCTTGGGATTTAAAAATCAGTCTCTCTCTCTCTCTCTCTCGCTCTCTCTCTCTCTCTCTCTCTCTCTCACACACACACACACACACACACACACACACACACACACATACATCGCCCCCTCACAAAATAAGCTGTGACTGCTGTGCGGGGATGCAGGATTGCGGCAAGCACCCACAGGAGGATGCCATTAAGTGTGTACCTCCCCCGATGTTGGCAGTGATAAACTTTATGAATACCAGTTTACGGACATCTTTTCTTCAAAGAAGAAATGAGTCCACTGCCCACAGCTTTGAAATCAGGCTACTGGATTTTTGCTGAGTATTGACTACTGCAACTTCCTGAAGTATATTATAGTGCAAGGATAGGATGCTGTTACAAGTTAAATTATGTTCCCCCAGAATTCATAGGTTGAAGTCCTAAATCCCCCAGTAATTCAGAATGTGACCTCATTTGGAAATAGAGTCACTGGAGATATCATTCATTAAGTTAAGATGAGGTCAGACTGGAATAGGGTGGGCCCCTAATCCAACATGACTGGCATCTTTATAAAAAGGGGAAATTTGAACACAGAGATATGCACAAAGACAGAATATACTGTGAAGATGAAGACAGAGATCTGGAGATGCTACAGAAGCCAAGGAATGCCACAAGTTACCAGCAAACCACAAGAAGCCAGATGAGAGGCGTGAACAGACTGTCCTTCACAGCAATCAGAAGGAACCAGTCTTGCCAACACTTGGATCTCAGACTTCCAGCCTCCACAACTGTGAAACAATAAATTTCTGTTGTTTAAGCTAGCCTGTGTGTGGTACTTTGTTAGACAGCCCTAGAAAACCAATCCAGCTGCTTTCCCCTCTCCCATCCCCAGTTTGCATGATTCCCATGGTAGGTAAGGAAACACCAAAACTTCTCATCACACACTTAAAAAGAAGGCCTGCTAGAACTGAAGAATCATTTTTCACAATAAGTTTGTCTGGTTCTAGTCTACCCTCCAAACAAATTTCTGCCAAATTAGATGTTATTTTAGTACTCAGAGCTGTATATAATCAGTTAAGTTAGGTTTATGAAATATCAACATCTAACACTGTGGTTTTAATGCAGAAACAAAAGTCATACCTAGAGAAAGAGTTATTATATTTGGTATTTTTCGTTATTATTAAAGCAAACATACTGAACTCTTTCTATGTTCCAGGCACAGAGCTGAGGTCCTTGCAGAGATTATCTTATTAATAGCTCACCACAAATGTGAAATACCGTGACCCTCATTTTACTTATGATTAGCTGGGGCCTGAAAATGTGCAATAACCTGATAAAAAGAGAAAAAAGAAGAAAAAAAATCACACAGCTAATTAGCAGAGCCAGTGCTCAAACCCAGCAAGTTTGGCTCCAGGGTCAACATGTTTCACCACCATATAATTCTGCTTTGGATTTGTATGTTGTAAAAAAAATATATGATTTAATTAAAACTGACAGTGTGCAATAACTGAAAACATGTAGAGTATGTCCTTTATAAAGGAAGGGCAGTTCGCATTGATTCCAATTAACATTTTATAGAAAGATTGTACACGGTCCTGCCATTCTTGGCTTTGAGACTCCACCCCCAACAGACCGAAGGACAAGCCTCTACCAGCTTTTGATGACTCTGCAACTGATTCTCAACAGGAGCATCCAGGGAACCAAGAGAAGAGGGACAGGACGGTGTGATTTCAAATCCCAAACACACCTCCTCATTGACAATCACGAATCTAAGTGACCCACTATTCCTACTTTATCACGCTACGCGCTGTACCCATAGGAAAACTTCCAAGAAGACAGCTTACCTTTGGCAGAATTCTTCACATTCTCAAAGACCTCTTTTCGGGTTACACATTGCCCTCTTGAAATCATGCGCTACGCAGAGCCCCTCTTGTGGGAGGAGCACTGCGTAAATTCTTACATCAGTGACTTTTGCTCTCCTCTGTAAGATATTTGTGATTAGTACTTCCACCTGTGTTCCCACCCTTAACGATGGAAAGCTGAAGCTATCTATTGAAGCTTCAGGGCCTCCAGGTACTAACAATTAATGGGCTTTCAACGACCCATTAAGACCACCTGTTCTGTCTACCTAAAACCTGGAAACCATATTGAAGCTACTCTCTTCTGACTTTATTCATCCTAAGGTGTTTAGGAATTTTATTTACACTAACCATAAACTTTTTGGTATCCTAAGAAAAAAATGCAGAATAAAGCAACACACCCCAAAAGAGCAAGTTATGTAGCTTGATTTGCTTTCATGCCTATATTTGGCAAATAACTTGTATAAATCACACAGGAGTCTTAGACAATCATGTTTCTTGGGTCAGCCATGTTAATACCACTCTAAAACCTTTGTAAAAATTATGTGGTAGTTTGTTTCAAAGTTTTCAAGCCCTAAAATATAATCATTAGTCATCTTTCTGTATCCATTGTGTATTAGTCTTTCCAAAGAAGGGCAATCTCAGAGGCAAGCCCTTCAGGGGAACACTGTACGTGATGTGATCATCCTGAAATTCTTGTTCTCTGGGGGGCTTCTGTAAAAAGCAATGGCACTGTGCTGTACACCTGAAACTAACATGATACTGTAAATCAATTACACTTCAATAAAAAGGGGTATGCAAAAACAAAACAAAACTAAAAAACAAAGCAATGGCAGCTGCTTCAAGGAACACCGCTCCACTACAAATTCATTCTCCAGATTTTATAAGCTTATTGTTAAGTATCGAGAGCAACCTTTTCAGGGAGAACTCGAAGGTCAAGGGTCAGCCAAATAGGACTTCTGGTCATTTAAAAAGACAAACCACTGTGAGCAGAGTATCCTTTTCTTGCTATCATCCTCTCCACCAATGACGATCTCTTTCTCTCTCAGCTAATGTGGACCATCACACCTGTTGCTACCATGGCAGAACAGGAGGTGATTGATTGGTTTATTTCATCCCTTGCACTAGATCATTCCCCTGAAGAATTCACAAATGCACCCACATGCCCAAAGCTGACGGTAGTTTTTAGCCTCCGTTTGACCCCATTACTGCAAAAAGTTTTCTCTAACAGAACCTGAAAGCAATCCTTATGGGCTGTGACAAAGGTCCACACCCTTTGGAATCTGATCAGGCCATCTTGGCATGGGGCAGCTCAAACAAACCCGGGCTGCATAGCGTCAGCAGCCTTCACTTAGGAGCTGGAGGAACAGGATACCAGCCTGTATCCGCCTCCTTACAGGTGGGTGTTGGCTCATTTTAGGCAGATGGTGGGTTTACAAGTCTAATGTATTATATATTTCTCAATAGACAAATATTTGCACTGGGCCAGAATGAATAAGAAAACATACCTCAGCTTAGTTTCCAAAGTATATCCGAAGTTTTAGGGCACCTCAGCATTTAAACTGCTGTAGGAGGTAGGGGAATGAACCATGGGTCCTATCGTTCCTTTCTCTTCTGCCTAAAACCTGCCCCAGTCAATAAAGGAAGAGGATGGAAGGCAGACGTGTAGTGAGGTCTGTTGGGGATTTACTAGATTTCCCCCATTTGGAGAGCCCCTTGATGTGTAAGTACATGCATACTTTAGCTCTAATAAAAGGGTACAAGTCAGGTTCCCAACTTGAGCCAGAAAGTGTGGCCTATCTAGTCTTCTTTCTCTAGTAATTTATGTTGTTTCTTTCCACGGTATGATATGGTCATTTTTCATCGTAAATGTGAACCACACTGGTGAAGAAATTTAAGTAAATGTTCAACAGGTTTAACAGAATATGAGTTTCACATTACACCTTTAGAGCACGAGTATACATACTTGTCTCTCCCTTGTAGGCCTGTTTTTTCACTTTTGTTTTTGCTATACTTACTGAAAAGGGGGAAGACTGGTAATTAATTTGGCTTCCCTGCTGAACTTGAAAGAGCTGCCCCACTGCAGGGGGAAGGAGACAGATGGATTTCAATGGGATGGTGACATTATGGAAAACACATAACCTTCTCCAAAGCAGCAACCAAAGAAAAGCAAGTTGGCCATTGGAATGAAAATTAATTTCATAAATACAGTAAATATTTTAGGTCCTCTAAAATGTGGTATTTTGACTTTTGAAAATGAGTCACAGTAGGAAAACTTCTTTAAATGACTATTCCCCCAAAAAGCAAAATAGTTTGACCCATAAACTTTCTCGTCCAGGGTAACTGGAAAATTAGATTTAAGAAGGAAGATAATTTGATTCATCTGATTTTCACCACAGGGAGAAAGCAATCTGAGTGAGATAGAATTTCCAAAGGACTTCTTATATTTCCTTCCAGAAGGAAAGTCCAGAGAAATGCAGTAATTGAATTTTCTAGTCATGCAAGAGTGGCCTGACATGGCTTGGACTAGGACCACAGACGAGTATCTGGGGGAGATTTAGTGAAAATATTAGGGAAAGACAGTTTCTCTCTCTCTCTCTCTCTCTCACACACACACACACACACACACAAATTTAAGACAATTAGAGGGGGGAAAAAAGGGACTTAAGAGAAGTGAGTTATGACATGAATATCCATTTATGTTCTTTGAGAAGTGCAAGTAAAAATGGGAATAATTTTTAATTATTTTTGTTGGATGGAACCTATAAGACCTGAGAGTTACTTGAGTTAGAATCATTACTTTGATCAAATATTCTGCTTAATTATGATTCATGATCCATGAAATATCTTCAAAGCATAGATTTTAGAACATATCTGTCTTAAATAATAAAATTAATCTTTGATTATTTAGACCTTTCTAGTATCTCAGATTTTCATCACATGCAAAGAGACAGACATTTCCCTTTCTCCCTATTATTCAAAGTCTCAGGAGGATTCCATATGGCTGATGCCTCTCTTGAAATATTTCCCTACTTTTGTTATTTTAACTCTCCATACTGTAGGTTTTCTACCTGCCTTCCAGGCCAATCTTCTCTAACATCCTCCCCAAATCTCTGATCAACCTCCAAACTTGGAAAGCACTAGGGCTCCATCCTAGGCCTTCCTTTACTTTTTACCTATAATCTCTCCACAAGTTACCTCATCTAATTCTATGTATTTAAAACCTACTGATAAACTGATGACTCACAAATATTACTTACAGTCCTGATTTCTGCACTGGGCGCCAGACTCCATGTTAGTAAGTGGCGCCATCTTAATGGTTCAAACCAAAACCTTCCCGTGACTTTGGAAAACTCACCCATGATTATTCCTATTTCTCATTCCCCACAGCCAACCCTTCACCAAGTCCTTCTGATGGTACCACCGAAATATATTTCTTTGCATATGACCTTTCCTCTACCTCCAATGTCACCCTCTAGACTTATTCACTGTAACATTTCGCATAGACTACTGCAGTTGCTTCTTTATTCTTCTTGCTCCAGTTTTTCCTTCATAAGCCAATAAATCTTCTTTATTATTTAACCTAGAATAACGTTTTAAAAAAATGGAACAAGGGCAAACCACTCCCTGGCATAAACCCACTTAATGGTTTCCCAGTGGACTATGTCTCTGCATGTTCAGATAAGAAAACCCAGTTCAAATGGACTTAAATGATAAAGGGAATTCACTGACTCACATAAGGAAGATCCAGAAATACATGGAGCCGGAGACAGGGTCAGCTTCTCACTGAAGAATATGGGCAATGCATGAAGATAGAAAAGATTCAGAAAATCAGAAAAACGGAAGAAGGATGTCTTAGTTCAGGCTGCTCTAACAGAATATCATAGGCTGAGTGACTTAAACAACAATCATTTATTTCTCACAGTTCTGGAGGCTAGAAGTGTGAGATCAGGGTGCCAGCACGTTTGGGGTTTTGGTGAAGGCTCTCTTCTTGGTCTACAGAGAGCTGTCCTTTCCTTGTATTCTCACATGTTAGAGAGAGAGAGAGACAGACAGACAGACAAATAAAGCACTCTCTTGGTCTCTTCTTTTAAGGGCACTAACCCACTCATGAGGGCTCCACCCTCATGACCTAATTATCTTCCAGAGGCTTCACCTCCTAATATTATCTCATTTGGGAGTTAAGATTTCAACATATGGATTTTGGGGGAATACAAATATGTAGTCCACAATAAGGGGAAAATGAAAGTTAGGTAGGCAACCAATAATGTCCATGGTTCATGGCCTGTAAGGTGCCACTGATCCATTTCCTTTCTCCCGGCCTTCTATCCAACAGTCTTGTACCAGTCTTCTTCTTGATCACTGTGTCCACGTACACTGGCACTTATATTGCTCTCTCATGCCAAGAAGCTCTTTCCCATCTCAGATTATTTGCACTCACTGCTCCTACCTAAAAGAGTCTTTGCCAGGCAGCTTTTCAATTTATTCCTTTTTGTTCCTCTGATCTTAACTCAGAGCACTGCCTCTTCTGCTGTGGGCTGTTTAATAAACCACGGCAGTTATACACACCCCCTTTCTAACCACGTGACCTTAGATGTCACTACATCTCTGAGGGATTTCATCACATTGAGTGTAATGACCTAAAAGTTCATTTTACCTTTAATTACTGTAATTTATACATTATTAATTGAAATAGAGGTTTCATTTAATTTAAAAATAATTAGCTATTTGCTATTTTCCCCTTTGAAAACAAGAAATTCTCAGAGGAGCATAAAGGAAACCAATCTTGAAAACCTTGCTTCCTCAGCGGTCAAGAAATTCTATTTTTCAAGCAAAAACCCCAATAAAAGAAGGAATATAAACTAACAAATCTGGAGCTATTGAGGCAGGGATCATATCTGCAATGGCCATAGTAGATGCAATAGTCCTGATTACAGGCAGCTGCTTTGCCAACCTGGTCAGTGAAATGCCTTCTTTTGAAAACACTGTCTATAAGAATCCCAACTCGTACTGTATTGTGATCATTCCTTCCGTGAATATGAAGATCTTAGACTGGTTTATTGTAGTGTACAAAATCACTAAGTTAAGTCTTTAGGAACATGACTGATCTCTGAAAATTAGATACGGTGGAGGAACAAAAACCAATAATATTTAGCCCGTTTACTACCACAATGACTTAAAAACTACAAATTGATATAAAATCTTGCAAACCTGCTGTGATAGATTAGAAAAGTTAAATATATGATAATTGACTTATAAAAAATAAATTTTACAAGAGAAATGTCAGGATAAAACTAGGTACTGGAGCTCTTTGATGCAAGAGATGCCTTTATTTGCAGAAAAGGGCAGTAATTCGCAACACCATCAGGTGCAAAAATACATTTCACCGGGTTTTGGCTGTGTTCCTATGAAACTTGGTTCCAGCAGAGACCCTATTAAATACTGACAACCTAGTGTCTATCTGTGATGACAGTTCTCTGGGTAAAAATACGTGTATTTGCAAGACAATACTGGGAGGCTAATGCTGGTCTCATTTCAGAGCCTCCTAGACTTTTGACAGTCTTTGACTATTCAGTTTAACACTGCTGCATCCATCATTCAGAAGGATTCTTGAGTTATTTGTCATTTCCTCATATGTGTATGCCATTGTTGCAACAACAGTGCCAGATTCCACCATCTAATAGGTTGAAAATGTAAAATATGTGCATTTTACCAAAACAAGACAGTCTATTGTAAGATCCTTATTTTATGTGTAACACTAAAAATGATTTAAAGTGTTGCCAATTCAACTATGACACATGATCAACTGTAAAAGGCATTCCCATTCTTGAGCTATAAAAATGTTGAAAAATGTGCATCTGAGAATAGAAGAAATATGTTTGTAAAGGACAGAATGTAATGTTAATCTTGATTTCTAAGGTTAGATTTACTAATTCACAGTTCCCTAGATCCCAGCAACTTGTTATTAAGTTACTAAAAGAAAAAGTAACCTCTTATGTTTTCTTTAAAGTTCAAAAGGAAATAGTTTTAAATGAATATTTTTAGTGTATTTGGAATCTAATATTTTCAATCTATGTACCTAAAACATAAACTGAGCTCTCTGACCTAGAATTATACATTACTGCTTTCACTTGCCTCTGCACTTTTGGATGTAAAGTGAGAGGTTTGGAGCCAACAATTAATAGATGTTTGACCTTTGGGTTTTTCATTTGTAAATTCAGATAACAATAATGGCGGTTCTCTCATAGCATAGTTGGTATTGTTTTAGTATTCTCTTATAGTATTTAAATAAGATGCATAAAGTGCTTAGAATCATTGGTGCATAGCACAGAGCAAATTATCATTTCACATCTACTCAAAATATACAGGTAAGTAACAGAATTAACTTCTATTGACATGCCATGGGAAGAGGGAGTAGGAAAGGGAAGGAAAGTGTTCTAGATACTGTTGCAAATTTTATAAAGCATCTCAAAACTTACTATCTTAAAAGAACTATTTTTTATTACTTGCACTGATTCTGTGGGTCAGAACTTCATGCAGAGCACAGATCTATGATGTTGGGGCCTCGGCTGGGAAGACTTGAAGGTAGGGGAGAGTAACTCAACAGCCAAGGGCTGTAATAATCATCTTAAGGTGTCTTCACTCCTGTGTCTAGAAGTTGATGCTGGGGCCTCAGCTGGACTGTCAGTCAGAAAATGTGTATGTGTATTCTCCTTGTGGTCTACCAATGTGGGGTAGTTTGGGCACCCTCAAAGCATGGTGGCTGGGTTCCAAGGGCAAGCATATCCAGAGACCAGGCAGAATTTGTATTGCTTTTATGACCTGGCTTTGGAAGTCACATAACATTACACAGTACCACCAGTGGGACAAAGAGGAAGCATAAAGCCCACGTTTTAATGGGAGGAGTGTCAAAGTCACATTGAAAGAAGAGCATGTGGAATGGGAGATGTTGTATACTGTTTGGAAAATACAAGCTTCTAGAGAGGGCGAGAGAGAGTAAAAGAGAGAGAGAGAAACTTTTAAGTTAACCTTAAGGATGAATACCTCTTATGGCATAGCTGTGCAGCAAAACATTTTGGAGAGGCACTTAATTTTAAAGTGTCAAATAGCCATTGCCTAAATACAGAAACTCATTGAGAACTGTCAAAAGTTTATTAGGCTCGGGGCTTCCCTGGTGGCGCAGTGGTTGAGAGTCCACCTGCCGATGCAGGGGACACGGGTTCGAGCCCTGGTCCGGGAAGATCCCACGTGCCGTGGAGCAACTAGGCCCGTGAGCCACAACTACTGAGCCTGCGCGTCTGGAGCCTGTGCTCTGCAACGGGAGAGGCCACAGCAGTGAGAGGCCCGCGCACCGCGATGAAGAGTGGCCCCCGCTTGCCACAACTAGAGAAAGCCCTTGCACAGAAACGAAGACCCAACACAGCCAAAAATAAATAAATAAACAAATATGGGGTTTTAAAAAAAAAAAAGTTTATTAGGCTCATGTACTTTGAAAGAAAGCAGACTATAACAAAAATCGTCCAAGGTGCTTCTCAAACTGAGCAGAGCAAAGACAATGAGAAAATGAAGTTGTGCTTAGCTATATAGATACTCAGGACCCATCATAAACTAGGTAAAGGGAGAAATTCAGTAGAGTTAGCATGTACCTAGAAAAGGGAGTGAGCAAAAACAGCTCTATTCATAAAAATTCTGTTGGGTTTTAAGATTAAACTGTAGAATTCTTATGATTTAAAAAATAGTGGCCTTTTATAGTGCATGTATGTACAAAGTACTCTGCTAGAATATTTAATATCTGAACTTTGCAACTTTATGAGATTAGTATAATTGCCCCCCTTTTACAGGTAAGAAAGCTGAGTCTCAGAGAGACTGAATAATTTGACCTATTCTACCTGATCCCTAACTCTGGGCATTTTCAACTACTATACAATGCTTCTGATTTGTTTATAAAATTAACTTCTTGAGGACATTAAATTAAAAGCACCAATCAGACACTGCTGGCCAGAATTGAAAACAGGGGAATAGAGTTCAAGGTACCACAGAAAGCTTTTTATTTGGAATAGACTGCAAAATTCTAAAGAAGAAGGCATTTAAGTTCCCCAGTCTGCAAAAGATCCAGTGGGCTTTTAGAGCAACATGCTTTGACAGGGGTCCCATCACACAAGGCCTAAGTTGACTTTAAGTATAATTGCAAAGAGTATGAAACAAGAGGAAAAAAATAAATTAACTTCAAACAGGCAGAAAGCAGAAACCTTCAGGGAGATCTCTTAATGAGCCAAAACACAAATTTTTAAACAAAAAACTGTAAACGTTCAGAGGTAGTTCCAGAAATCAATAAGGACAAACGGGTAATAGAAATACAAATCTGGAGTTGATCTGTGTTAATTAGCTAGAAAAATAAATATAGATGTTAAATCAGTATTTCTGGAGCTTACTATTGCAATTAAAAAATAAACATCAACAGGAAACTGTTCCAGAAGTTTCAACATGACAGGCTCATTCTCATAAACCCACTTTTTCCCTTATTCTTCTTATTCTGTAACCTGGACTTTCCATAGGGATGTTGTTAAATTTGCTTTTTTCTCACTGTCTGGATTAACATGCTTTTCCAGATTTCTCTCAGATAATAGTTTATTGAGCTATTGAAACTTTTTTATTTAGAAATATTTCTTTCGAGATAGTGCGATAGAGGCATTTTATTGTGGTTTATTATTTTAGGTGAAAAGAATCCTGGGTATTTTTCAAATATGTGTCACAGCACAAAACAAATTACAGAACTGAACTTTATAAAAGATAATCTAATACTGATACTTTCATCTAAGTAGTGCATCAAGTTCTCTTATGAAGTTAGCTATTTATCTAAAATCTTGCTGAAGAAGTTAGGGGAAAATGTTCATTCTTAAATTAAAAAGTGGGACTTCCCTGGTGGTGCAGTGGTTAGGAATCTGCCTGCCAATGCAGGGGACACAGGTTCAAGTCCTGGTCCAGGAAGATCCCACATGCCACGGACCAACTAAGCCTGCGAGACACAACTACTGAGCCCACATGCCACAGCTACTGAAGCCCGTGTGCCTAGAGCCCGTGCTCCGCAACGAGAAGCCACTTTAATGAGAAGACCACGCACCGCAACAAAGAGTAGCCCTCGCTGGCTGCAACAAGAGAAAGCCCGTGTGCAGCAATGCAGACCCAACGCAGCCAAAACTAAATAAATAAAATTATTTTTTTAAAAATTAAAAAGTGAGGACAACTCTCAATGTACCGGCCCTAGCAGGCCCTAGCAGAAAATGCAAAAGCAAATTAAGAGTATTAAACTACATTCTTTCCACAAATACTAAGCTAGCTCTGACTATTTAGAAAAACAAAGCCCTTTGTTAGGGCCTCTCCCAGTAACAGTTTACATATCACCATTTATAATAAAATGCCAAATTCACTCAAGTTATTAATTGCACATGAGTAATTTTAAATTCACACATGCACACACACACAGACACAGTGGAATGGGTCAGGAAACAGAAAAGGGAGTGGTATCTTTCCTGTTTGTTTTTTAAGTGTTTTTCTATATTACCTAAGTCTAGTTACTGGTGGTTTAATTCCTTCCCTATTCAAAAGCTTCTGTATCTGAAACCTGATTTTTTAAGCTTTAGGCTAAAAATCCAGAATAACTCATTAAGAGTGTGTTTCTTACCATTTCACCACAGAGTGAGAATTATCATTTAGAGAAAAACCGCGTTTAAAATATTTCTGCAGCTAGTAAGGTATTATGAGGAGATCATCTCTCATTCATCTCTAGGTTATCTGACTCAGGCTGGATGGGCTTGAACAAAACCAGAGACCAATCCAGTGCTTCCTGGCTACATATATGTACTGGCTGCTGTAACCTCATCCCTAAAAGGAGTGATGATAATTTCAGACCCTGATATTGGATAAACATTCACCCTCCTATAAATGATGACTCCTCAAAGGGTTACATTTTACCATCTTCAACTTACCTTCAAATATAGGACAAACACTCTCTTTTGAAAGTAAACATCATTATTCTTTTGCACCTAAGGATCTAGATTTAAATCCATTATTGAGTAGGATGTAATTTGACCCTTTTTCTCAAGCTTTGATTGGGAACTACAAGTGGGACCCGAGGGGAAGGTAACTAGTTAGCAGAAACCCACCCTCATCTGCTGGGGACAGCTTTACAGAAGGCTAAGGATTTTTCAGAAGGAACTGTATACATTAAAGGATATGGAAAGTCCTCTTGGGTTAGAAATACTCCCAAGCCAGAAAAGGGAACCCTCCTACACTGTTGGTGGGAATGTAAATTGGTACAGCCACTATGGAGAACAGAATGGAGGTTCCTTAAAAAACTAAAAGTAGAGCTACCATATGACCCCACAATCCCACTACTGGGCATATACCCTGAGAAAACCATAATTCAAAAAGACATATGCACCCCAGTGTTCACTGCAGCACTGTTTACAATAGCCAAGACATGGAAGCAATTTAAATGTCCATCGACAGATGAATGGATAAAGAAGGTGTGGCATATATATATGATGGAATATTACTCAGCCTTTAAAAAGAATGAAATAATGCCATTTGTAGCAACATGGATGGACCTGGAGATTATTATACTAAGTGAAGTAAGTCAGACAGAGAGAGATAAATATCATATGATATCACTTATATGCAGAATCTTAAAAAAATGATGAAGATGAACTTCTTTACAAAACAGAAACAGACTCACAGACTTAGAGAATGAACTTATGGTTACCAGGGGGAAGGGTGGGAGGGAGGGATAGATTGGGAATTTGGGATTGACATATACACACTGCTATATTTAAAACAGATAACCAACAAGAACCTACTGTAAAAAAAAACAAGCACAAACAAATAAATAAATAGAAATACTCCCAAGCCTTCCAATCCATTCACTACAGGTAGCTTTTGGTGTTGTTTTGTTTGTTACCTTCAGAGCTCTCCAAGCCTCACAGAAACCCATCAACACCGTTAGTCTCCAGATTGGGATAGATTGTTAAATTGGTTAACAGAACTGGGGAACTCCCCCCATATCCTCAATGAATACCTCAATCACACTGTAGTGAACAATATAAAATAGACTAGTTAGAAAGAAGTAGTTTATTTTCAAGTTTAGGCAGTAACTGGATCTGGCCTTTAATAAAGCGTCAGTGAATGGATAAAAGTGGTCTGTTTTAAATGTAGAAGACAAACTGCGTAAGAAGCATTTATTTCAATTTACTTTTAGTAGGTTTTATGTTAAACTGCTCAGTTTTTAATTAGTTTATTGTCTTAAATAGGTAAATATTCCCACTTGAAATCTTATTTACACTATTTTTTGGCACAAACTCACATTTCCAAAGGCATATCAAAGTTTAACGTCAAACCAGCCGGATATCCATTATCATAAAGTCTCAATTAATGATAATTGACTGTACAACTTTATGGCAACACAAAAGGCACTGTTCCAAAGTGGTACTTACCATTGATACAGTTGCATTATAAAAAAAGTTGAACCCAAAGTTAACTTTCTTTTCCCTCTGCTGTACCTAGAAACTCAGACTCATCAATGGCAAAGATTTGGATTAAAAGAACAAAAAGGGGCTGGACAGAAATAATGGTATATAATAATAATTCCCTCTCCTCAGGAATCATGAGGCTACCCTATGGCTTTCCAGAGAGAACTAACTAACCAAGGTAAACTTGGGGCAAATGTCTTTGGGTCTCAGCATCAAGAAAAACCACCACCCTCCCTTAAAAGGGCAAATTTGAAGTACCTTCCTAAGTGACTCAACTGGCAGGTATTAATTAACAACATAATGTGATTCTTGGCTCGAATGAAGGACAATTAACAGGGTGCCTCTGCTCACTGTTTGACTCATCCTCACACCCAAGCAGGCAGGCCCCCTTCAGCACTCCTTGGCTTGTGGTGAAGCACCCAGGCTTTGAGTGGTGCTGGACTCAAATCCTAATTCAGCCATCTTTTTAACCTACATTAGTTTAGACAAGTCACCTAATTTGTCTCAAAACCTGTTTCTTTAAGTACAGAATTGTAGTAATAATACCCACTTGACATACGGTTGTAAGGAAGAAGGATAATGTAGTAAAGTACCTAGCTTAGGGATTCACAAGGGTCTAATAAATGATAATTATTCATTCAATAAATATTTATTCAGTATTACCATTATGAGCTACAAAGAACCATGTGTCAAACAAATGGAACTGAATCCCATCCTAATGTTCATATATTTAGAATTCTTTATTGCAACAATCCAAGTGTAAAAACAGGGAATACTTTACTCACTTGTTATTAGTAGACATATTTTCTGCCAGCCTGTTCTGTTCAGTTATAGCTTCACCATCACCCATGTGAGCAAAGCCCAAGCAGAGAGCAAAGACTTCCACCACCATTTGGTGATAATATGACACCTCTCTCAGTTGTGATGGTGTTAAGGAGAGCAATGACACCATCTCTCCACCCCTGTGTTGTTTAGTAAATGCTGTGTAGGGAGGAGTAATGAGGCACCCCTTCCTCTCCCAGGCAAGACGGAGTCATTGGAGGCCTAGTGGGGAGTCAGAAGTCCTACTGCATCTAGCAGTAACAAGGCACTCACTCCCACCTGTTCTGTCAACAGAGGTTCAATGGGGAACCTGAATTTCCATCACCACTGTGCAGTAATGAGATGGCTCCCCAGTTCCCTCATCAGTATGGTATCAGAGGTGTCAGTGATAAAACAGAAGACTTAAACAACATCCAGAATCTCAACATAATGCCAAAAAATATTCAGGACCCATTAGAAAAAGTTAAAAACTCATCATACCAAGAACCAAGAAAATCTCAACTTGAATGAAAAAAGTTAATCATTAGATGTCAACACTGAGATGACACCAATGTTGGAACTATCTGACAAGTACTTTAAAACATCCCTTATATAGATGTTTCAATGAACAATTACAAACGTACTTGAAGACAATGAAAAAAATAGAAAGTCTCAGCAAAAAAACTGAAGATATAAAGAAGAACCAAATGGAAATATTTAAATGGAAAAATATAATAAGTGCATTTTTTAACTCAGTGGATGGACTCAATAGCAGAATGGAGAGAACAGAGAATCAATGAACTTGAAGACAAAAGTGAAAAAATCACAATCTGAACAACAGAGGATAAACATACTTTAGAAAAAAGAGCATAGACTCAGGGACTATAACAGTCTCAGCATAGGACTATAACAAAAGATTTAACATTTATGCCATTGGCATCTTGGAAGGAAAGGAAAAGAATGTTGGGATTGAAAGTCATTGAAAAAAACAATGGCTGACAAATTCCAAGCTTGGCAATAGACATAAACCTACAGAATCCAAATAGAATAAACCCACAGATATCCACACCGAGACATATGATAATCAAACATCTGAAAACTAAAGGCAAAGTCTTGTAAACAGAGAGTGAAACAACACATTACCTATATATATTACCTATGTATAGGGAAATTACCTAAAAGAATGGCTAAAGAAAATCCTTGAAACAGAATGTTAATTTTAAAAGAAGGAATCTGGGAACCTCAAAAAGGAAGGAAAAACAAGATAAGGAGTAAGAATATGGACAAATACAATACATGCGCCTTCTCTTCTTGAGTTTTCCAAATTATATTTGATGCCTGAAGCAAAAATTGTAATGTATCATGCAGTGCTCAAGATATGTAAAGGAAATATTTAAAACTCTTTTATTATAAAAAAGGGGAAGATAAAGCAACTTAAAGGGAGGTAAAGTTTCTACCCTTCACTCAAACTGGTAAATGTTGATGCCAGTAAACTGTGTTAAGTTATGTATGTGAAACATAATACCTAAAGTAACAACTAGAAAATACACACAAAGAGATGCATTCAGAAATACTTTAGATGATTCAAAATGGAATTCTAAAAATGGTCAAGTAAACTACAGGAAGACAGGAAAAAGATCTTATTCTGCCTAGGTTTAGGGAAAATATGCTGGTAGCTATCATCTCCTTCATCAGTACAAGCTGTACCCCAGCTTCAACCTCCCTATCCTGTGACTAGTGATTATAACACATGGGTCTATACACTGTGGGCCCCACTAATAACCACTACAGTGTTGGATTCAGTATTAATTAAAAGTTGTGTTGAGAAAAATAATACTCAGGGCTGATTGTTTGAAGGGCAAAAGTCTTGTTTTTCCTCGAGAGTTAATAGGTCAAGCAAAATCACAAGAAATAAGGGCACTTGGACTGCATTGAATTGTACCCCTGTCCCTCCTCCCCAAACAGAATAGCTTTTACGGTACTGCATTTTGATATAAGGTATCAGCAAGCCTTTTCAAAGAGGTAGCCCTGCAGATAATATTAACAACAATACTGGTGTCTTCGAAGAATTGGGAGATGGGGATTGAAATATATACACTAATATGTATAAAATGGATAACTAATAAGAACCTGCTGTATAAAAAAATAAATAAAATAAAATTCAAAAAAAAAATACTGGTGTCTTCTATTTACTGGGCACCTCAAACACATCAGGCATCTTGTATAAATTACCATTAATCCTTTAAACAAGCCCAAGAAGACAGATCTCATTGACAAGTGTATGGGCCAAAAGATAAACTTGAATCTGTCTCTACTCAATATTCAATCTGTGACTGAACAGAGAATTTTATTGTTAGAATGTTTTTTCACTACTTCATAGCGTTCTCATTAGGAGGAGATACCAGGAGGAATTCTGAGTTTAGGAGAGAAAATAATTGCTGACAGGAATTATAATCCCAAGATAACACAAAGTAAATAGGGCATGTAGCCAAGAGAGTAGACTGAATCTATGAACACCCAATAAACAGGGAACAAGAGGAAAATCCTTATGGCCACTATAAGTAAGAGAGGAAGGCATCAAACTACCCTGATAGGTTCTCACACAAGGAGGAACTTCCTAAATCCTATTTAGGCAGGAAACAGTCATGTATGGGAATTCTAGAAATTGTAGGATAGCAAGTATCTAAATGCTACTGGATGTAAGGGGACCACTGAAGGGGTGAATCAGATTCTGACACAGTGGCTGGGTTTCTATTCATTTTCTTGAGGGTTCTTAATATATTTGCATGTCAAAAGCAATTCAGATCTGGCCCTGGAAATTTCCCCCACTGTCCTTCACTATAACAGGAAGCCTTTTCTTAAAGGGTGAAACAACTGCGGATCTTGTCCAATCTTGTGCTAAAGCAGTGAGTGTCTGGTCTGCCCCGTAACTTTTCTGAGGCTATTTCCCATTTGTAAAATAAGGAATCTGGCGTAACTGATCTCTCAAATCATTCTCAAATGTAAAATCCATGATCCTATTGAAAATATTCAAGAGACAAACTCTAGTCCTGATAGTTTGAAAAACATGATATTTATAAATTCATTGGCTTCTGGGTTATTACTCCATATCCAGTAATTTTTGTGAAAGTTAATACAACTTCACAATGACAAGTCTTTATAGTTTTTTAGTGCTTTAGTGTTGTTTAGTTATTTCAACTGTCTAGAACACACAGTACTACCTCTGTTTTCTCATAGAACTTTATTTTTCTATTTTCGGTTCCATAGCCATAAACTTCCCTTTCCACATCAGCCAGATGTTTCCCCTTGACCATTAATGGCAACCACCACAAAGGATGACCATAGATCAACAGAAAGCATTCACCCTGATGAAAAATAAAACTCAAAGCCCAAGTACCCCCAAGTGATTCAACACATTTGTGAAAAAAGTGACGGCCGTCAGCATAGCTCAGGGTGCCTGAGGAGTTGGAGTGACACTACATTTTTGAGCCACATTCTTATGTCAAGTGGGATAAGTTTAGCTGCCCTACTTTCTCTAACAGTGGTTTTAAGAGTCACACGACGGGATGTACATAAAAGAACTTTGTGTACACAGAAGTATGTTGCCATGGAAATGAATAAGTAGCTCTATCTTCCTAGAAATAGGCTGCACATTGTCATATCAACTAAGCAGCAGTCCGATTCTATAACATATCTGTCTTGGTGAAAGATTTTTCTTTTTACCTTAAATCAAGATTTTCTAAAGTTTGTTCCCTGGAATATTAATAGATATTATGCAAATAACAACAACAATGAAATGCCTTCCAAACTTTTTTTGATCAAATAGTCTGAAAAAATGCTTGGTTAAGCAAAATTAAACAGACTTCATTCCTGCAGAACTTCTTAAAGCCTTTAATATGCTAATATGCAATACTCCATGGGCACTCTTTAATGCGGTGATTTCTAAGCCTATTTGACTCTAAAACTATTTTCCTAGAGAACATCTCTTGGCAATAATGCCCGGCGAGTAGCATTAGGAAACAGAGCACTAACAAATTTTTTTTTTCGTGTACAACTTGCTGAATGAAGCAGAACTTATTCAGTATGTGCCTCAGACCTGGGACTCCACACAGGCACCTAGAAAGAAGCCAGGGGAGCTAACACTGATTCCAGCTGGGTTCATCACTTTTCTGATCACATTAAGATAAATAGGGTTCTGGGCATCAGATATTTTAGAGACAAGTCATGTTTTTGCTTCCCAGTTTTTAAAGTAAAACCATAGGTAAGTGGATGTCCTTTGGCCTAAAGTCCCCCACCTGTATCCCCAGAGCTGCTCTCTTTCCCACCCCCCATCACCCATATTCTAACATCCCATGTTTTCACTGTGTCCTTCTCTTTTCTATTCAAAACTTAGGGTCCTAAACTTTCTGGGGCACAATTGGGGGTCCTAGTGAAAGACAGTGTATTATAGTAAATAAGAAGTGAATTGGCAGCCAGACTGTCTGGAGTCAAGTCCTAGGTTCAGCTTCCAGAGTTTGCGAGCTGGGTGGCCTTGGGCAGGTTACTTAATTTTCCCTGGCCTCAGTTTCCTCTAGTATAGAACAGATATAATAGTATAAATATCCTTGTTATTTAAATTTAGGAACTGAATAAATTTGAATAAATCCCTTGCTATTGAAACTTCTACTACTTGCTGTCTGAAAATCAGGAATCAAATTGATTTGGACAGTATAATATCACTCATTTTCCAACTTTGCTATCCATACTCACTAACTAAATAGATCTGACAGTAAGGAATATTTGTGGTGTCTACCTCATAGAGTCACTGTGAGGACTAAATTAGTTAATACCTGTAAAGCACTTTGAGACTGTCTGGCACAGGGTGAGTATTTGCTATTCCTACTTTTCTGGCTATTATGATATAATATTCTGTGAGTATTAATGATAGACTTCTTCTAGACAATTTATTTTTATTTAACAAAAGCTCTCGGTGTTTTAATCCAAAGTTTCATGAAAGGATTGACCCTCAAATTTTATTTACGTATTCATTTGTTTTTACCACAGGATCTTTTTAGGAAAAAGAAAAGAAAAAAAAAACAAACATGGGGCTATGAACCAGGAGACCTCATTTCTGGTCAAACTAATTTCTAGCAAAGTACTAATCATAACACATTAGGCCAGGGCATAACCTCTGAGGTTTCAGTTTCCCCTTCAGAGAAGTGGAAGAAATGCCTACCCTCCTTACCTCATGGAATCAAGAGAAAATGAATATAAAAGTATTGGGCAAATGGTAACATGTAGCACTCAGGAAGGGGACTGTTTGCCACTCCACTTGGGTCACTGCTTATTGTGTTTGTGGGATGTAACCTCAGAATTACAGTCCTAAAACCCACACGAAACCCAGAGTCATGAATAAATCTGTTGCTGCAGAGGAAATCAGAGCATATTTCATACTGATTAGCAGACCGGTGGTTGTTCAGTAGGACATTCTGGAAACAACATTCAGTCAAGCAACAAACCTTTATTGAGCACCTACTAGGTATAGTAGCTGTTCTTGGTGCAACTCTGGTTGAATTGTGGGGTATGTGACTCATTACCTACAGAAGCAGGTGCTGATGTAAGTTTCCCCTCTCTCCTGCCGTATTGCTGATCCTTATCAAGTCACATATACTCCTTGCTCAAGCGTCCTTCTTTGTAAAAATGGCCCCCTGCTTCATAAGTCTAGGACTATTTGCAAGCCCATATTACTAAAGTGTTTGCATTTCCTCAAAAGGAAAGTATGACTGAAAACCAGTCTACTTATCAGTAAAGTATCAGGGGACTGATTTCCAACTGCAATGCCTGCTTTGTTATTCCTTCATTTTCTTCCCTTAGAAATTTAATAAACTTTATCTAAAAGGTCATGCATCCTTCCTCAATAGCAGTACCAAAGGTATTTGTATAGCATTTAATATTTAGCCAATCCTTTCCGATCTGTTTATTTTCCTCCTAGCAACCCAAAGGAGTTCATTACTACCCCATTCTGTACAGAAATGAAGAAGCTGAGGCCCCAAGGCACATGCACTTTATTAAGGGTAGCCAACAATACTCTACTTAACAGTCAAGTGAGGATCAAGTCTTCAAGCTGAATGACCGTTTTTGTGGGGTTTTTTTCTTTTATCTCCTAAGTATAACCGACCATGCAAAGAAAATTTAAGCTTAGCAAGAAAAAAAAAAGCGTTCAGATAAAATATGAATCTGGTGCTATACAATAAAAAATATTACTTAAAAAAAAATTACTAAGCTTTTTTCCTCTCTCTTCCATATCCTTTCCCTTTATCCCAATTATCTGCTAAAGTACCCATAAAATATGCTATCAACTTATTTCAGACTAATATGAAATTGCAAAAATGAGAAAAAAAAACCCACAGGTGACGAAAAACCTTAGCAAATGGGGAAAATCGCCGAGAGTGAATTGCAAGTCCACAGCCTCTGTCCTGTGAACTTCTCTAGTGCAGCAATTTGTTTTTCTAAAGAAATATCATAAACCCTGGCTGTCTGAGGATACTTCAAAGTCATGTTCTCCGACCTCAGCTCGGCCCTTCCTATCTGACAGTTCCTTTATACACCTTTGTTGAGTCTTAGCCCATCCACAACTTCTGCTTCCTCCCCAACACATAGATTCTGCAAGTTACCTTGATTTTTGGGAAATGGATTTTTTACCATTTAGGAATGAATGAATGAATATTTTCCTTTTTCAATTCCCAACTTCACTTAAGCAGACAAAACTATTTTCTCCTTCAATTCCTCTAGCCCCTTGGGACCCTTTTCCTGTTATCTCTAACAAACTCAGATGGCCTTCATTTTAAAGTAAACCTTCATCAGCCCTGTTACTACCTCAAATTACAACCCCCGCTCTTGATCCTAATTTCTTGAGTTATCAGTATTTGGTTTTCCACAAATTATCCTCTGCCCAATCATATACCAAAACCCTAAAATCTGGCTTTTTCTTTCAATGATCTACTTTTACGTCATACACAGGGCACATTTATTCATTCAGCAAATACTTTCGGAGCATGCACTGTACTTGGTGCTAGAAATACAATGGTGACTTGGATTTTACAATCTAGCAGGAAAGACAGCTAAGTAACAGGTAAACAAATAAAAATTACTTGGAAATAACAAGGCATGCCATAAAAGAGATGAACAGGTTGCATGCTGGTGACAGCAAGGGAAGCCTACCTACTTGGGTACCATGGTCAGAAAGGCTTTTCTGAAACGGTGGCAAAAAATAGCCAGTTGTTCTATGAAGAATGTAGGATGACCCTTTAGATTAGAGCAATCAGATCTATAAAGACCTGAAGCAAGAAAGAGCTTGGTGCCTTTGAGGAATGATCCAGTTCAGTACAGCAGGTAGGACATGAAGTAAGGGACCATGGATCCTGGAAACAGACCTGCTGGAGTTAGGAACCATTGCAGGCTCAGATTCTAATGCTAGTTTTAGTAAAAATCCAGTCTGCCAGGCAGAAAACATTACCTGGAAGTGGCAGTTAAGTTCAGTCAAACACTTCCAGAACAGAGTTCTATCGTGGAAGACCAGGATGCCCTAACAAATAAACACAGCATGCAAATACTCAGCAACAGGCCATGTTCAGAGATTGCAACAACCAGCACGAGGGGATTCGCTGAGCAGAGCACCAAGCCCCAGGTACCGAAGGCCAGTTCCAGGATGGGACTAGAAGAGCGAGGCTGATGCCCTGTTTTGGGGGCCAGGGCAATCGAGGCAGGAGGTGAACCTTAGGCAAAGGCACCTAGATGAAGATTTAAAGATAGAAAATAACACAAAAATCCATATGGCAGAATCAAGGTAACCTGCGGAAACGATGTGTTAGGGATGACGCACAAGTCCAGTGATCAGTGAGGACACAAGATTAGAGACCAACAAAAGCAACGTGACTTGATTCTGAGTGTCAGTGTGCTCAGCTAAGACTCCCTTTTCCCTCCCATTTGAGGCCAGGATTTGTCCTGGAAACCAGGATGTGGCTGAGCTCCCCGGTCTGAGTCTTTGAACTGCACAGAGCAAAGATAAGCAAGTTCCTATAAAAGAAACTGTTCTTTCAAAGATTTAGTCAAGGGTTTCCTTGTTGCCAGGTATCATTGTCAGTTTTCAGTCTTTATTTTCCACCACTCCTTGAACACAATACACCCATCCCATATTTATTGCCTTTCTCTTAGCTTTTTTTTTTTTTTTTTTGCGGTACGCCACTGTTGTGGCCTCTCCCGTTGCGGAGCACAGGCTCCGGACGCGCAGGCTCAGAGGCCATGGCTCACGGGCCCAGCCGTTCCGCGTCATGTGGGATCTTCCCAGACCGGGGCACGAACCCGTGTCCCCTGCATCGGCAGGCGGACCCCCAACCACTGCGCCACCAGGGAAGCCCCTCTCTTAGCTTTTTAAGGCTCGAAACTCTGATAGTAAAATCCATCTCCTCCATTTTCACACCAAATTGGATGCCAGCCCAGTCTGTTCTACCTCCTCTGTCCCCTGCTCTTCATTTCCATTGGCACAACCCAGTGTCATTGAACCCAACTGAAGCCATCATTAAAGCCTCATCTACAGTCTCCGTCTTCTCCACTACCTTCTCTCCCCTTTCAAAACAGTATAACAGATTATTCATCTTGCTTAAAAGCCCAGCTTGAACCATATGAATCTCCCAACAAATGGCTGGTGTGCATGTTCCCATCTCCCCTCAGTCACTCACTACATATTTACTGAATTTCTTTTGGGTTCCAGGTACCGTGCTAGGTGCTGACCATTCAGTGGTGGACGAAATAGAGTGGCAATGAAAAGCCTGGTCTACACCAGTGGCTTTCAAATATTTTGTCCCTAAAATCATTTTGCTCTAAAGAAATTTTTACTTGGAAGCCCACTGTGTAAGCACACAAAATGAGAGTTGTTCTGATTGAGACTGGGGCTGCCTACTTTTTCTCTCCCACCACACGATCTTTCAGAGATTCCTGCAAAATATTTTAGACTCCCTTGATTTTCATATATTGATGCTATGCTTTGAAATACACACACACACACACACACACACACACACACACACACACACACACTTCTTGTAGGAAACCATAAATTTCTGCCAATTTTTGCTAACTATTTTTGTGTTTTGTCCTCCCTCAATCATAAGCTCCATTATGCAAACTCTGGACCAAATTTTATTTGATAGCAGCTGTACTACTACAAAGGTTGGCATTTTTTGCAAACTCAAGCATGCATTGAATCAGCTTATTCACAGACAGTTTAGTGATTCTCATATTACAGATGTAGTGGAAGTGGACAAGTCTACAATAGTACCATAGCTTCTGAGCCAATCACACATTCTTAGCTTCCTTTTATGTTGTATATTACAAATTCTAAGACAGACTCCAAAAATCCTCTACAGATGCAGGTGAGATAAAAATTAAGTTCTAATTTACAAATGACTTGAAGGCACAGAGAATATTATTTATATACACATACATATTCTTGCTTATAATCATTTTTTATTTACTAAAATATCTGCTATAAACAAAGACAGACCAAAAGACAGTTAAGTAACATCCATAAAAGTTAAATTCTAGAAGCTACAGAAATCCAGAAATTTCTATAGCACTTAACATTTGGGGGAATTAAGAACTTTTTTCCCAGGGTTTAGAGGTTTCGCCCATATATTTCTCTCTTACAGCCTCCAGATTGTTCTTAGGTGCAGGAAGTTGTGTTATTTGTTTAAGCAAGTAGAAGCTGTCAATAAAGATAGTGTGCTAGAGAGAAGGAATGGCTAGAAGAGGGGAATGAATTTGTTGCTTAGGGTAATACGTAACATTTGCAGAGGCCTTGTTGTGTCCCAGGCCTGTATTGCTGTTCTTAATACGTTAAAATGTGAACTCATTTCTTCTAAAACACCCTGTGCAGTAGCTACTATTTTACCCATAAGAAAGCAGAGCTACAGAGAGATTAAGAAATTTACTTAAGGTCCTTCAACTAGTAACCAAGATTCAAAGCCAGGTGCTGTCTTTGTGGCCCATGCTCTTATCACTGCATCATACTGTCCAGCAGTGCTGCAGACTGTCCAGTCTAAGCAGGGCATGGATGACCACAGCTCGACACAAGACCAGTTTTCACAGTTGCTATATCCTTATGTTTTAAAAATTACCAGTAAGTTTTCCCTCCCAAACAATCTCTCTTCCCTCAGCATCCTATTTAAATTACAGGAGCCCTCCACCAACACTCCATGTCCCCTCACTGGCTTTATTTTCCTTCATCCTACTTATCTCCATCTAACAAGCTTTATGTTTTGCTAAATTATTTTATTTATTGTCTGCCTTTCTGCACTAGAATGTAAATTTCATGAGGCTAGGAATTTTTCTCTGTTTTAGTCACTGCTGAATTTCCTGTGCCTGGAAATGGTAGCAAGTCACAATTATTTTTTGATGGAATGAAGCTTCCTTCACCCTTACTAAAGCTTCATTACCACCAAAGATACTTAACCACCTCGTATGTGCATATATATAGATATACAAATAGATACAGATATGTAGATATATACACACACGTATAGATACGTATTATATATGTATACATTTATGTGTATACACGTATGCACACACACACACTTGGATAGTATATTAGATATACAATATTATGAACATGGTTAATATTAAACACTCAGTGTTCTTGGAATAAAGATGGCACATCCTGGGAAGTACACGGTACTCTAACTCAGCCCTGGTCCCATCGGCTTCTTTTCTTAGATGTTTACGCAGGGGCACACATATTCTGAATGCTATCACTTCTCACTCTGAGGATAAATACATAAAAGCAGGAAATAGAGCCCTTTTCCAACCTCTCCGGAAAGAATTAGATGGCATTGTTGTTCTACCCACCCCTAATCAGGCCTCTGTCTGGGTACCCATCTGCTGCCAGCACAGTTTTAATCACCACCCGAATCACCCCAGGCTTGCTGCCAGGTCCCCATCTCCTCTACTTCCCTTCCTTAGTCTCCCTCTCACCAATCAATATGAGTAAAATCCATATTGGCTCCACCAGTCCGGCTCCAACAGGACCTTAAATAAAGTCACTCCCGCATCACCATGGCAATAATCACCGCTTAGACAACACTCTTTCTGCTGATTCTCATTTCCAGGGAGCAAGTACTGAGTGAAAAGGAATTACAAGAGCTTGCATGAATACAAATCAACTCAGACCTGAAGACTGCAGGAGACGGGGTTGCCTTTATATCCTATCATCTCCAACTGAGAGTTCCAGGAGCATTCAGAAGGGCCAAATGGGTTTAGGAAATGTGATTTTGGTGCAAGGAAGAGAGCTAAAACAGAGAACTCTGCTGAAACGAGGGCCCTGGGGAAAAGGGTTTAGAAAATTCCACCCTGTGGCCAAGAAACACAGGAAACCAATTTTTATGCAGAGACCTGGTACAGAAAAGAAACCTGGTCGTGTAAAAAAAAAATGAAAATTCTACACCTGTCCTATGTGTGGGTGTGGAACTGAAGTTTACACCATCCTCATTGTGCTGGAATCTTCTAGAGGAAAGCAAGTAACGTAAAAATGGTCCCGGATCAGAGATACCACTCAGGCACCTGCCGGATACAAATTCAAAAATCCTCTCTAAAAACTTGTATACGACCCAGCACACTGGACTCCTACAGAAAAATAACCCCTAGGAGAGATGATTTCAAAAATAAAATGTATAGACCATTGCAAACAAAATGCGCCCCCCCAAGAAGAGTCAACAAGCAAACCAAGTAGGTTTGTTTAGCACTGGCAATCAAATTAGTATTAAAGAAATGGCTAAAAGGAAAGAAATAATAAGGGTAGAATGCTATAAAAATAAACAGGTGGATCAAGAAAGAATGTAATAAAACTTCTAGAAATGAAAAACAAAACCATTAATAATGATCAGAGCATCCCAGTTCTATGAAACGGGGTTGGGAAAGGGGAGTAGCACCCTGGTGCTCTCTGGGAGGACTTGGAATGATTGCATTTACATTCTATAAAAGGGAAACTTCCCCAGGATATCAAAAGGACAGCACCCTGCCCCAGTTCTAGCAATAAGAAGACACAATATTTCTCTTGAAAGCCCCAGTGGCATTATGCTAACACAAGAACAACATAGGAGAATCCTGACTCAGTTCTGATTTACACAACTTCTTGTCATAATATAGCGCTCTGCCTAGTGAATACACAGGCATCCTTGGAAGAGGCACTTTAAGGGTAGCAAGTCTAGCTGCTGAGACAGATGCTGAAGGTATAAAAAGGGGCAAAGGGTCTTCCGGGTCATGTCATTAGGTGCAGGAAGCACTATTTCATTTCTTCTCCTCTTGCATTAAGCACTGAGTACAAGTATGACCCTGGAACTACTTCTTTCTTGGATTTCAGATAACAAGACAGACTCAACAAAGCATTTTTGTGGCCATATCTTTGGCGCTGACCTGTGGTTGGAAATAAAATATAAAACTCTCTGTACTTATCCAGCACTCCAGAATTCTAGCAATTAGCAAGCACCAACTGGCCTCCTGGGCTCCACTTTCCCATTGGTAACTTCCTTCTTCTGAGCTTAATAAATCTGTGTGGTGTTATTACCTAACCTGAAATGTGCCTCCAGTGGCCACAAAGTCAGAATCCGAGAAGGTGTGCAAAACTCCCTTGTGAAAGCTGTTATTTTAAAAAATTGTGAACTAGATCTATCTTTCGTTCCACCGAAACCTGCAGTGTTTCCGAGCGACAAGATCTCAGGAGGTGTACTCTTGTTTCTGAGATGCTTTGGGGATTCGTTTTTGAAGTTTAATCTTTCTTGGATCACATGTGACAGAATAAATATTATGTTATTTCATACATGGTCTCTGGTTTATTCTAGCTCAGAACATGGAGTTAGTCAACAAAGGGAGGCAGCTTTGCCAAAATTCAGTAACGTATACTGTTTGAAATAGGTACAAAAGTAACACCCAAAACCACCAGGAATAAAAATTTCATTTGTGAAATTTTTGAGAGTAATTTTGTAGGAAAAAAGTCTCCATTAAAATTCATGTGTTAGTTTAGAAATCCCAAAGCAATCATTTTAGGCCCTTTTATCCACTTCTCCATCGTCCAGTAGCACTGAGCTATCTAAATGACTCTACTAGGCAAAATTATGCAGGAAAAACTTATGATAAAAGTTGACAAATGGTGCTACAAGGAAAGTAGTTTAACGACAGAAACCAATTTACAACAAGGAATAAAGAGGATATAGAACACGAGTGGCCAATTATATCTTAAGGGTATCGTGCTTAATAATTGAGCACTATAATAAAACTACAGAAATCACAGCCAGAGTTAATAACAATTTAAGACATACACTAAAATGTATGATTTTAGACATTTTAAATATTTTCACAGCTTTGTTTTATGTTCTTTCCCCATCTTCAGAAATTCATTGATCCCAGTTTTCTAAACAAATCCGAGATGTAAATGCTATACATTTTGGACATGTTACCTAAAGCTCGTTTGAAAGAACTGTGAAGAAGTGAAGATTTTCATTTAAGACCAGTATAAAATGAGCCTGAGTGGGGCTAGTGAAATGAAACAGGTAAGACTAAACTTTAAGTCATAAAAAGATGTCCATGTACTCATTTGAAAAAAAATCCTATTCCTATTTTGATGCTTAAAAAACAAAAATCATCCTTGTGTTAATTCTAATTCACAAAGTGACCTGAATGATCCCATATGGAAATCTTCTTATAGAATATCTGCATTCTGTGCCCTGGAAATTCAAATATCCCTCAAACCACCCTTATAGCCTCAGGAGATTTACCAAATCCACCAAATGCTTTAACATTTATAGTAATTTGTTGGCAGAATTTCCTGTGTTAAGAGACATTTATTTTGCAACCCAACATGAAATAGGAATAATAGAAAACTGATGTAACTGTAATTGATACACTTCTAAAATTATGTCTTAAATATTCACTGAACTGGACCACATTTTTCCACATCGTGTGGAGTCTAAGAGCCTATTCATAATGAACAAATGTATCTTTTCCTATAAGCACAGATTAGGAAAAAATGTAATATGGTGAACACAGCACAGCTTAGCCTTGAAATGATGACAAGGTCTTACAGAAATCAGGAAGAAAGTAAATGTGACAAGTTTCTTTTCTGTTTGCTTTCAGGACTGACCTATTGCTCTGGACTATGAGAATAGTTATTACAGAATGAGTCATATGGAAAACACAGGCAAACAGAAGAATACTGAGAATACAAGTACGTGTTATTCTCTCACTGGTAGCTAACTTTAAGGATAAGACATAACAATTGGATAGTAAAAAGTGTCCCCAGAAGATCAATTCCTGAAAGCGATTGTATTTCTTTAAATAACAATCATAGAAGTTTTTTGAAAACCCCAAAATTACTGTTTTTTGAAAGCAATTATTTCATTTGGAGAAACAGTATAATGGAATCAATTGGTATAAAAGATACACACAAGCAGAATCAAAGCAAATCTGGAATCACAGATCACAGATTATTTTTCGTCTTTCAAGAAACAGACTCAATTATATGCACAAAAAAACTGAGGTCTTGGAAAGTTACTTATTACTGTTTGTCAAATTAGAAAATCATAAGCACTTTTTTTGAGCCCATTTGCTAAACAGTAAAGTGTGTTTTCTACTGTGCATACAAAATATGAAAATGTATACTTTTTTCTTGTTCAAGAAAGCTTGACAAACTTTGAAGTGTTATATTACATGATGTAACAGTACACCATGTGTTATATTTACCATGATGATATTAATATGTAATGTATTTATTTCCATATTACATTGGTATTCACTTACCACTATCCCTCACAAAACAACAGCAATTTCAGTATACAGATGGCTAGATAATAAGATAGAAAACTCTTGTCATGACCACAAGACAATCTGCTCACACTGGGTAGGAAAATAGTAAAGGTGAAAAAAAGATTATCAGAAGAAATTCATAAAGCTTAAGCCAAAGTAAACCTACCTCAGAAGGTAGGATTAGGCTATTTTAAAAAGTCACTTGCATCCTTAAGGAGGAATGACAGCTTTCAACAGCATCTCTGCTTGTTCACGGCTCCACCCTAAGGAGTGTGTAGGTCATGTAACAATATTGACTCTAGGGTCAGACTCCAACTGCTAAGGACACGTCTCCTTAATGCATGTGAAACCCTTCTTTCAAATACAGCTAGTTACCAGATCCAGATATATTTGTTTAAATGACCCATTTCCCACCTATCCAAATTCATTAGCAGCAAATCACTTCAATGGGAAGTTCTAAGGAGTCATGAGATTATTCCCTTCAAACTCCAAAGAATGATGTTTGTGCTCCCTTTATAAATACCCATCTTCTGAAAGATAGAGTTTGTGGGGAAATCACTTCATCCACTTTGGATGTTCATACATTATAAATTACTTTTTATTCCTCCTTCCTTATAATCTCCACCTGCACTGCAATCTAAAAGGATTTCCAACTGTGGGCCTTTATTCAGGGACAACAAAAGACTTGAATGACTGTGAGACTAGGATTCTTTCCAACTTAGACCACAGTATAAAACTGCTGATAGACGGGAAGAAATACAAGGTTGTGCTATAAAACAAGGGCAGAGCGCTAAATGCTAAATTCTAAAGCGGTGGGCTCTTTGAAAATGGCTACACAGAGAGGTTTGAACATTTGAGCAAGAGTTTTTTTAAAACCTGGGTCTACAGATCCCACAAAGGGCTCCTCGGATTAAGTTCAGTATATAAATGAGATATCCGAAATAATTGTAAAATTATGTGTGTGTGTGTGTACAGGCAAATTTTTTTTGCAGAGAACATTGGTAGATTTTATTATCTAGACCATATAATTTATTGTCCAAAGCACCATACTTTTTTCACCATATTTTGAAAGTGATAATCATAATATATTTGGCTGTGAGCAAAATTTACATGATTAATATAACTTGAATTGTTAATCAGTAATTTTAATTTATGATATTTACAAGAATTGCTAAAGTGCTTAGAAAAGTTTTGGTAATTACGTTTGCAAATCTGCCCTGTTGGACATTTTAAAAGTTTAAAAGGTGTCTTCCCTGGTGGCGCAGTGGTTGAGAGTCCGCCTGCCGATGCAGGGGACACGGGTTCATGCCCCGGTCCAGGAGGATCCCACATGCCACGGAGCAGCTGGGCCCGTGAGCTGTGGCCGCTGAGCCTGCGCGTCCGGAGCCCGTGCTCCGCAACGGGAGAAGCCACAACAGTGAGAGGCCCGCGTACAGCAAAAAAAAAAAAAAAGTTTAAAAGAATTAGATGTACTGGTATTAAATTTGTAAATGTAGGTAAAGATACTTAGGGGTATTTCATTAAAGAATTTTGTACAAGCAGCTATTTAATATATTAAATTTAATATACTGAAATATAATCAATGGATTAAATTTACCTAATTGGGGTAAATTTAATCCATTGATATTCATTTTAATTTCATTTAATTAAACATCAAGAAACAAGTTCTAGAGATCTGATATACAGCATTATGTTTATAGTTCACAATACTGTATTGCACACTTAACAATTTGTTAAGAGGGTAGATCTCACATGATCTGTTTTTATCACAATAAAAAAAATTCAGACATTGAAATCCTAACTCCCGTACCTCAAAATATGAGTATATTTGGAGATAGTCTTTAAAGATGTAATTAAGTAAAATATGTCATTAAGATGGGCACTAATCCAAGATGACTAGTGTCCTAACAAGGAGAGGAAATTAGAACACAGATAGGTACAGAGGGATGACCGTGGGAAGACATAGGAAGAAGGTGGCATCTAGAAGCCAAGGAGGGAGGCCTCAGATGAAATCAAACTCGCTGATACCTTGATCTCAGACTTTCAGTCTCTAGGACTGTGAGAAAATAAGTTGCTGTTGTTTAAGTCAGACAGTCTATAGTATTTTGCTATATACCAGCCTAGCAAATGAATGTACCAAGTACTTTCCCATTTCTTATTTCATTAAAATCTCAACGTACTCAAAACAGACATGTATGGTAATCTTATCCCCGTTTTGTAGATAAGGAAACTGTAGTTTCAGATATGTTAAATGATGTCTCTGAGATCATCCAGCAAGTGAACACAGGATGCAGGACTGAGACAAGAATCTTATGGAGCCCACATGCTACCTACTTTCCATTCTTAGCAGGTGACAGACTAGAGGACACCACAGCTTTGGTCTCAGCAATGCCCTTAACAAGTTGTGAGATCTTCACACAGTCATTTATTTTTTAACAACATTTTTTTCATCTGCAAAATGAGGGGGTTGAATTGACTATTCTAAAGACTAAATAGACTGAGTCTATATAAAAGGCTTATCAGTTTTAAAAGTTGAGCTCAAATCATTGTTTTCACTCAAACTCCTAAAGAAATGATCTCTGTAAACTCATTTCTAATGAAAATTTACCGTTTTGGGAATCACTTCATATTTTGCCTGCAGAAATTAAGGCTCTATCCAAAAATTTAAATACTTTAAAATGTTTTGAAATATTATCTTAACTCATTTCAAAAGTTATTTTTATAGGGCTTGCATCCCATTAGTTAATTTTCTGTTGTTAAAGATTTCTCTACTCTGAACTTTTAAGGATTGTGCATAGTTTCAAGAACAAAACACAGGGGGCTTCCCTGGTGGCCCAGTGGTTAAGAATCCACCTGCCAATGCAGGGGACACGGGTTTGAGCCCTGGTCCGGGAAGATCCCACATGCTACGGAGCAACTAAGCCCGTGCGCCACAGCTGCTGAGCCTGCGCTCTAGAGCCCGCGAGCCACAACTACTGAAGCCCGTGTGCTTGGAGCCCGTGCTCCACAACAAGAGAAGCCACCGCAATGAGAAGCCCACGCACCGCAAAGAAGAGCAGCCCCCGCTCGCCACAATTAGAGAAAGCCCGCGTGCAGCAATGAAGACCCAATACAGCCAAAAATAAATAAATAAATAAAATTTATATTAAAAAAAAGAACAAAACACAGGATTAAAATTTTTTTACAAAAAACCCAAGTCCAGTCTTAAAATGTTGAGCGAATAATTGTATAACCCTGGATGAGAAAGTAGTTGCAGACCTTATTTTCTAGGTCTGAAAAATGATGTAAATACTTTCCCGCAGGCCTAGCAGGAAAGTCTGCCATTAAATAAAAGAATAGCTGTGAAATACCTTTGAATTCTTTGGAGGGAAGTTGCTGCAAGGTAATTAATAAAAACTCATAGTGTTAGGATATCTTTTTTCAATAAGTTCCTTAGTTTTAAAATATGATGTGAATGCTTGGTTTGGATTGTTTTCATACCTATAGTGTCTATACATTTCGTTTGCCAGAAAGAGGAAGTACGTTGTGTAAAGTAATTTATACCATAACGGAGGAGAGCAGCTTGTATGACTGTAGGGGTTAGAATTGTGTATCACCTCTTGTGTGTTTCCAACTAAACAGAGGCAGTCTCGCCAGGAGGGAGAAAAAAAAATTCTACAAACCACAAACTCCATCCAATCACAAAAAGACAAATCAGCCTTCAGGCAAATCAAATGTCTTCAGTTAAAGCTTACCTGGATTTGGCACTCTGCCCATCTTTTCTCAATCTCTTAACAATCTACTTTCACAAACAGTTAAAAACAGGCATACTGAAAGGCATTCCTTTGCAACCTTATTCTTAAAAACAAGGAACTCTTTAGCCCAGGGAAGACTTGGGAAAAGAATAGTTCCTCTCAGACTTTGCAACATGTGAATATGGGATTAGTGGGTGGGATTGAGGTGTGCTCAGGTACATAAATACAGGCTTGGGCTGAGCCAGCATACTAGGAAGCTTGGACTGCATTGATGCCATCTGGCTCACCCAGACAGGTGGGTGGGAAAATCCAGGTAAGGCTCCTGACAGCAGTGTTGGAAGGGCACTTATTGAATGAGCTTTGGCCTTTGGTTCCTGTGTAAAGTTGCAGGCAATCCACAGGCAGAGGAGTGCAGCGTAGTTCCATGGGCAGTGAAATGGGATTTGGAGAAGGAATCATGGGATTTCCACCAGAGGCTTACTGGGACCTCTCTTTGGCAGAGCTATGCTCCGGAGCTGGTTGAAGGTAATGCTTTCTCGGTCAGGAAATGAAAGGTTTAAGAGTGAGCGAACTCCAGGAGTTTTCAAGCCCGGCACAGGGCCCAGAGTCCCCTGTCTTAGTTACTGAGCCCTGATCACCATCTAATGCTCTGTTTCTTTCCCACTGGCAAAGCAAAGACCCACAGGACTGTGAAAGCTCAGCTCAGATTGGCTGCTTGGAATTATAGTTCAGAATATTATTGCAAATCAGAAAACAGTTTTCTTTCTGTGTCTAATATAAAGATATCCTTGTTGCTTCTTCAATCTTTAAATTCATGGGATAGGCTGTACAAGGAGAGATCTGGTTGCTTTCCTGAGGCATTTATGAACAGGGACACTGAAACCTCTTGCAAGGCATTCCTTGCTGAAGATAAGAAGACAGAGATATAATGAAAAGTGAAAAGTTCTGGTTTTGAAGGATGTGTGTGTGTGTGTGTGTGTGTGTCTCCAAATTATCAATGTCCTCGGTGGTTAGCTTTCTATTTTGAGGTGGTTTATGCAGGCAGTTTGCCGATCACAGTCTATTCAGTAATGAAAACTCAGTACAGTGAATCTCAGAAAGTCAGCTCAGAGCAGGATGTTTGTACAGCAGGAGTTTTATTCGGCTCCCTTGAGTCATTCTGCCATAAAACACGTATAAGATATCAATAGCTCCAGGGCTTCCCTGGTGGCGTAGTGGTTGAGAGTCCGCCTGCCGATGCAGGGTACACGGATTCGTGCCCCGGTCTGGGAAGATCCCACATGCCGCAGAGCGGCTGGGCCCGTGAGCCATGGCCACTGAGCCTGTGCGTCCGGAGCCCGTGCTCCGCAATGGGAGAGGCCTCAACAGTGAGAGGCCCACGTACCACAAAAAAAAAAAAAAAAAAAGAAGCCTTTGTACCAAAAAGGCTGTAAGACTTGGAGCACACTTTAGTTGTTTCTTTAAAATGCTGGATAATAAAAATTGTTATTGGCATTTCCATATCTTTATGGGTATAGAAAACGAACAAAGTGTATCCCTGTTTTTTGGCTTTTGCCTTTTTTGAGTGAGATGTTGTGTGGCTACGTACTATAACACAGGTAATAATTGGTCAGTTTAATACAAGGCATCATCTGGATTTGGTGACTTAGCAATGTCTTTTTTTAGAATTGGCTAATGCTTAACAAAGGTTCCCACTTGCTCTATCAGAACATGAGAAACTTTACTCCCTAAAAATACTAAGCATTGATGGTCCATCCTGCTTCCCTTGCAGAGTTCAGTTGATTTAATTTGAAACATACAAGAATATTAGAGTTAGGTGTTTCTTTTTAGGAAATTTCAGTCTTTGGCTTTATTGGCATCCCAAGTATCCAGCTTTGCATGTTATGGTCCCTGGATAACCCTAGTGATTGGCTAGTGCGATTCACTTTGCTAGCTAGCTAGCTCACTTCCTCACTCATTCATGGATCTTACCTTGTCATTCACTTTGCCATTCATAAGCATCTGCTTCACAGTAGTGTAACATTCCCTGAGAATTAAATTTGGAATACTGGGAAGGAAAAAAAAATAACAAAGAGACATCCATGGGGTTGGTTTCTCTGTGTTATGAGTCCCATAGAATATTTTTTGGGCACTAAAGTACATGCCTACAACCACCTACCCTAACAGGCCTGCACTGAGAGTCAAAGAATTAGTTCAGTGAAAGAAACCTGCACTGATGTATTTTAACCAATTCAAAACCAATATATAGAATTTGAGTAAATATTACACTAGGGAGAGAGTTTTCTGGGTGCAAGATTTTAGTTAAAAGATAAAGCTGGCAGTTTCCAAATGAAATAAATCATTTTACTCGGATCTTATTCTTCAATGGCAGTGTCCTCATTTTAACAAAATGTTAAAGAAGTATGTATGTTTAGGGTAATTTTTTCAGGATGGGAAGATGGGAGCCAGCATTGCAAAATGGCACAATCCAAAAGCCTTGGCTCTATGCCCATCTCATGAGTCTTCACTTCTTTGAATTTCAGATTCTTCATCTACAAAATGAGACAATGGGGAGGTGGGAAAAGAGGCTATAACCCTTAAGGTGTTTTCCAGTACTACAATTTTTTAAATATAAATTTAAAAGCAAATTCCCTTAGCTATAAGAATATATACATCTATCTACTTATTTTCTTAAAATATATCTATTTCTATATAGATATATATATATCTATAGAAATATATCTATTTCTATATTGTCGATTTCTATGGAGATCTTCATATTTTATCTATAGCATATAGAGGTAGAAGATGATATAGATAGATAGATAGATAGATGGTAGATAGATATTCATACTATGTATTCTTAGGAAAATTCTGTGGAAGGTAGTTTTGGACTCCAATTGCACGTGTTCAATCTCATCTAAGCCTCAATTCCTGTTGTATCCCACGGTTGTGCTACAATCTGAAGATCTCGAAAACTGCTAATTCTCTTTTGTTTTATTGACTTTTTGCTTATCTGTTTGTCTTCCATATCAGATTTGCCATGGAGAAGATTTCAGTGTCAGCATTCTTGCTACTTGTGGCCCTCTCCTACACTCTGGCCAAAGAAACCACAGTCAAACCAGGAGCTAAGAAGGACACAAAGGACTCTCAACCCAAACTGCCCCAGACCCTCTCCAGAGGTAGGAGTCAGCTTCTTGTCGGCCTCCAGTTATACTCGATTGGTAAAGATTTAACACTCAGAGCCGAGAGTTGTGTGCTGAGCATATTTTTTATGTGTTGGTTCTAGATTGATACAAGTTTATCATTGTTTCTGCTTTCTCTAGAGGTTTTTGCTCTTCTTTAGCATCAAGTATATACTGATCCCAGCTTTACCAGTGCTTTTCAACAGCTTTGGACCTGAGAATATAATCACTTTAAATATACTGGTTCATTTTGTTCTAGGTTGGGGCGATCAACTCATCTGGACTCAGACATATGAAGAAGCTTTACACAAATCCAGGACAAGGTAAAGACAAGTTTTACAGAATTCCCTCAAAGCTCTCAAGAGCACCATCTAGTGATCTTTAGCTACACATGAAATCCTACTCATTAAAGATGATCCAATCTCTCTTTGTCTCTTAAAGCAATAAACCCTTGATGATTATTCATCACTTGGACGAATGCCCACACAGTCAAGGTAATTTATACTTCTAAATATAATTTCCTTTATAGGCTTTTAGCTCTAGGGCCAGGGTCCAGCTCACTCATCTTTACATCCTTAGCACCTAGCACAGCTGAATGTAAAAGAATATTTTATGCAGTAAAAACATATTTTAAAGTAACTTCAAATATTTCCACAGTTTGTATTAGCCATTGGTTCAAATTTTGAAAAAACAAGCTCTAGAATTCATCCTTGACTTCTTGTTTTCTCTTTCATCTCATATCCAATACATCAGCAAATACCATTGCTTTATCTTCACCATCTATCTGAAAGCCAGCATCAGCCTCATGGGCACACCACCTGTGCAGTCACACAGGACCCAGTGCTTAGTAGGTTCCTATGCTTGTAAAGCTCTCTTGTTGCTGTCTTAAAATTCGTAATCATTTTTGAACAAGAGGCTCCATGTTTTCATTTTGCAATGGGCCCCATATATTATGTAGGTCCTGCCCAAATCCAGCCACCTCCGATTGCCTCACTGCTACTGCCCTCATCCAGACCAAGTTTAGATCTTGCCTTGATCTGTAACAGGCACCCACCTGGTCACCCGACAGTCAGTTCTCCACACGGAAGCCATCATATCCTAACACCCATGTGCTCAAGTGGCTTCTCATCACAGGTTAAAATTAAATCCAGATTCCTGATCGTGGCCCGAATGGCTGGACATGACCTGGCCCCTGGCTGCCTTTCCTTTCTTACCACTCTCGCCGTGTTTTCCCTCCACTGCATCTAGCCTGGCCATTGTGCTTTCCCTCAAAGCATCCAAACCCATTCCCAGCTCAGGGCTATTGCTCTTGCAGTCCCCTCTGCCATGTGTGACATATCCCTAACATCCTAGAATGCAGCCCCCTCTCATTTCTATGTCACCTCCTCAAAGAAGTCTACCCTAACCACTCTGTAGCTTTTAAACCTCTTGCTTTGCTTTATTTTTCTTCAAAGTACTGTTATCTCCACCTAAAATTATTTCCTTGTTTATGACCTGTCTCCTACACAAGCATTTGAGCTCTATGAAGGAAGCACATTATTTTTTTTTCCCCCACTGCTCTATTCCCAGTACATGAAACAGTCCTGCCACATAGTAACCACTCAGTAAATATAGGTTAAAAAAATTAAGGGATGAATGAATGAATCATTGGATGGGTCAGTAGTGAAGCAAAGCTAGTCAATGGCCTAGATATTACTTCACTAACCATTTGCAGAAAGGGCGGAGTTGAATATTGTATTACAAATACAGTTCAACTTCAAATCCAACGGAGAATAATGGTTTTAACTGGTGATGAAATGAATGCTTAACAATCTTTTCTTTACATTATAGCTTTAAAGAAGGCATTTGCTGAAAATAAAGAAATCCAGAAATTGGCAGAGCAGTTTGTCCTCCTCAATCTAGTTGTAAGTTTACTCTTCATCCTGCCATTTCTCTGTGGCTTACAATTTGAAATGGATGGTTCATTTTCCCTGTACATCTTAGTCATACTGCATTAACGGGGATATGCTCCAAATATCTCATCTCATAGATTACAATGAGGAAAGATTTTACTTCTTGCATGTTTACATTTTTATTTAGCAATTAATAATTTTAAGTTGTCTGACAAATACTCTCCTGTGGTCCAGAATTTCTCTGCTGCTGTAATAAGTGGAACGTTTTTGTCATTAAAAATTCCTTGCTGTGCCCCTTTCTCCTGCAGTCCTGGCTGCTCTCCACCCATCCTTAGTCCGTGTGCCGTCTCTCCCCAGAAGAGATGGCTCTCCAGGCATCCAAATCTAATCCTTCCACACGTGCTATGGCCTCATGCTTTCCCGTCCTACTTCACCATCACCACCCCTCCTGATGGTCAAGCTTTCTGCCTTTACAAGTTCTTCTGCTTGGTATACAAACGGTATCCACTTTCCTTCCGAGAGCAAACAATCAGTAAACTACTCAGAAAACTACTCTCCCTAACTGTATGTCCCTGAAGCTTCTCTCTGTCATCCAGGTTGACAAGTTGGCTTTTTCAAGGGGCATCCACGCCAGCGGTTCTTCCTCACCTCCCTTCCAAGGCACCGTTTCCTCTTTCTACCCCTTAATATGAGTGACTTCATGAGTCTCTACTTGACCTACTTCTCTTTTTATATTTTATATTCCCTATGGACAGTTTCATCGGCCATTAATCAATGCCTGCTTACCGATAACTCCCACATCTTCCCCAAACACGCAACAGCTTCCAACCTATGCACACAGCCTAGTTCCAGAAATCTCGTAGTCAGCTTCAACTCGACACGTTCAACACTGAATTGATCAGCGAGGCCCAGGTTTTTCAAAAAGCTCTTTTTTCTCTATTCCTTATTCCATTAGAGTGTTATTCTAGGTGTGAGCCTCCCACTCACCTCCGGCAGTCAAGAAGCCCTGCGGTTCTAACTTTGAAATATTCCTGCTATTGGTCACTTCCCTATCAGTTGAGGACCGCTGTTTTAGCATAAGAGTTTTTTACCTTGCCTAGCTTATTGCAGTATTACTAAGTGGCTCCCTGCCTACAAAATAAATCCCATCTAATCCCACATGATTGTCGGGGGTAATCACTCTAAAAATCAAACTGCAATCATGGTGCCTCTAACACCCCTCCAGTGGTTCTTTTTTTCTTAATACTTTTTCTTTTTATGTGATAAAAGTCACATAATATACAACATAGTATTTTAACCATATTTAATTGTACAGTTCAGTGGCACTAAGTACATTCACATTGTTGTGCAACTCTTACCATAGTCCATCTCCCGAATTTTTCACCTTCCTAAACTGAAGCTCTGTCCCCGTTGAACACTAACTCCCCATTCCCCCCTCCCCCTCCCCACACTGTCCCCCTTTGTCCCCTGGCATCTACCAACGTACTTTCTGACTCTATGAATTTGACTACTGTAGGTACCTCACATAAGTGGAATCAAACAGTATTTGTCTGCCCCTAATGTATACTGGAATGCATTTCTAAGGTTAACTTAATATGTGTCCTACAAACAGATTGGACCTTCTTTTTTCTTCCCCCTGTGCTATATAGTAGGCCCTCACCAGCCATCTACTTCATACGTAGTAGTGTACATTTTTATGTCAACCCCAATCTCCCAATCCGTCCCACCCCCCTCTCCCCACTTGGTGTCCATACATCTGTTCTCTATGTCTGTGTCTCTATTTCTGCTTTGCAAATAGGTTCATCTGTACCATTTTTCTAAATTCCACATATATGCGTTACTATATGATAGTTGTTTTTCTCTTTCTGACTTACTTCACTCTGTATGACAGTCTCAGTGGTTCTTATTTATTTATGAGCAGACGTAAACACTGTGGCATGGTGTGCAAGGCCAGTCACAAGCCAAGCTAGAAGTAGCTAGCTTTCACAAGAAAGCTAGAAGTAGCTTTCTAGCATCTTCTCTCACTACCGCCTCAAGTATCCCTATCATTTAGTCCCATCCAAACACTTGGTTATATAGTGTTAGGCCTTTCCTCTACCTTTGTATAATCTTCCCCCCTCCACTGCCTGGAGTGACCTCCTTTTCTATATAACTGACTCCTATTTACTTTTTAAAGATTCCTCTTTACCCACTTCAGAAAGTCCTAGCGGAACCTGCAGATAAAGCTCAATGTCCTGCTCTGGGCATCCAATGCACCTGTATATCCTTCATCATAACATTTCACCCCCTGGATCCTAAATATTCCTTTTCCTACCTGTATCTCCCTGTTAAACGAAGAAAATTAAAAAATGATAAATGGATAAACGAATTCTCAAGATAATCCTGTTTTTGCAGATTCTCTAAAAATGACTTTCTTTTTTTTTTTTTTCATTATGCTAGCTCCTCCTACCTCATCCAAGCTCCTTCCCCAAACACTGTATTCCTTCCAAATTCTCCCTTACTGAGTTTTCTGGCTCTTTGTTCACCACATGCATCAGCTTTTTACCTCATGTTCTACCTCACAGTCTGCTCTGTCTTATTATTTCATGCATGTAACTTGCCTCCCCATCTATATTATAAACTCTCTGTGTTAGAGATGTGCCTTATAGTGTCTTAAGATGCCTAGCCCAGGGCTTCCCTGGTGGCGCAGTGGTTGAGAGTCCGCCTGCCGATGCAGGGGACACGGATTCGTGCCCTGGTCTGGGAAGATCCCACATGCTGCGGAGCGGCTGGGCCCGTGAGCCATGGCCGCTGAGCCTGCGCATCCGGAGCCTGTGCTCCACAACGGGAGAGGCTGCAACAGTGAGAGGCCCGTGTACCGCACCAAAAAAAAAAAAAAAAGCCTAGCCCAGGAATGGACACACTGTTTTAACAAGTTTGAAAATAACTGAAGAATATAAACAAACTGAAAGCTGCTTTTTTTTAAATCTTAGTATGAAACAACTGACAAACACCTTTCTCCTGATGGCCAGTACGTCCCCAGGATTATGTTTGTTGGTAAGTAAAAGTGACAATGAGATGAAACACACTCTGAACATTACACAAGTGCCGCCACATCTCCGCCTCTGTCCTCCACACCGTCACGTGCTGCTCCACCATGGCCAAGGCCACGACAAAGCTCTACTGGGGAGGTTTAACTTTCAGCTTCACAACCTATTTTCATTAGGAAATGCAAGCTTCTACCTATTTCCATACATGACATTTTTTCTTCATCTGCTAATTCTAACTTCTCATCTTCTGCCACAAGTACACCTGAGAAAGAAGCACCCTGTTAACTGTTTAAACGTATTAATCATTTCCCTGAATTGTATCAGGTCTGTAAATATTTAATCAGGCAAACTTTTGATTCCTGTGCTGGATTTTTCTTTCTGACATTTTCTGATCATTATTTCTAGGCAAGTTATGAATATGGGCTCAAAGAAACAAAAATCAAAGGAGACATGCTCCTTCCGGCCACTGGTACTTTTCACGTGCCATTCCCTCTGCTGGAAAGCTTTTCTGCTTCCCCCCTCGGTACCCCCAGGTCACCTGGTTAATCACTGTCATTCACTGACCTGCTCAAACTCCCACGATGTGCTCTTGTGGCACCATGTTCCTCTCAATGGTCACTCTTTCCTCAGTTTTAATTTTGTATTTATTGGGTGATTGTTGAATAAATATTGCCCCCCATGTGGCAGGGACTAGATCTTCTTCAGCTCACCATCATATTTTCATCATGACCCTGTGGTAGGCTCGCAATAAGTATTTGTTAAATGACTGAACAAATGAATTGAGTTTGGCTTTGATCGAAGTGATACTGATAAAAGGGCAATCCATAATTAAATCCGTCACATAGCAGAGCTCACTCTGATCGAGCAGATCACCTCTGTAAGGCATCCAAGTTCACACTAACCTATAAAACGGGGGCAAGAAAAAGTGAAGGGAGAAAAGGAGGAAGGCTGAACTAGAGCTAATCTTACAGATTTGGTTTTGTTACGATTTAGAAAATTTAGACCCTTCAATGAAAGGGCCCTTATAGGTCATCCAGTCACACCCTGTGCAGGAATTCTTTTCAGAGTGCTCCTGTCTAAGGGCTTTTTAACCCCCGTTCAATTCCTTTCGTCATAAGAACTAGGTCCCAGGCAGCTTGCTCCTTCCGGCTCAGTAGTTCTCCACGAGGCCTGCACATGTGAATTGCCTGGAAAATCTTAAACGTCAAGCTGCCCAGGTTACACCTCAAACCGATTAAATCAGAATCTCAGTGGCTAGGACGCAGGTGGCAGTCTTTGAAAGCTCTGCAGATGACTCCACTGTGCAGCTGAGGCTGTAAGCCAATGCTTGGGAGGTGAAAAAGCTTTTCTGATGTCACTGTATTATGAAGATGAGACCCTGTGTCTGTATCCTCTACACCGAGCAGAAGTAGAGTAGGTCTTAAGTCTTTCTTGAACAAATGAAAGTCCTGTAATTTAAGTCTGCTGGTCCTAGTCCAACATTCTGAAACGACAGGGATTGTCCAGCAAGTTCAGGTGACAGACTTGGCATCCATGTGGCTGGGCCTCATCTTTCCTCCTCATCTAATTCTCAGGACACGGCCCATAGCCTCCTCCAATCACTTATCTCAAGGCAAGGTTGCTAGGCCTTTGCATATCCTACTACCTCCCTTCTGGATGCATCTTATTTATACCTGTTTTTTCCTCATTAACTGATAACTTCAAGTAAATATAAAACACACACACACAAAAAAGGATTTAAACCTTTAGGAATATACGTATAAGGCGAGATGCCTAAATCTCTATTTTTAAAATGCAGCTACTTAACAATAAAGTAAAAAAACTACACACTTATTTCACCTTGGCTGGTCTTAAGGGCTTGCATTCTTTTATTCATTTAAAAAACAAACCAAAAAAAACTTTGGTTTGGAAAACTAGCATTTGATGTGAGTTCCTAATTATCCAGGTTGCTCTTGGTAACATATTTCAATTACAATATAATCATTTCAAAAATTTAAAATAATTCTTTAGTAGAGAATGCCAATGTTTTCACCAAAAAAACAAAACACCATCCCAAGAATGTATATTATCCTATTTTCAGGTTACTATAGATAGGACAGCAGGGTTCTTAACCTTTTCCACAAATAGCACTGCACGGCTGTTGAATGCTCCCAGTTTGGCTTTGGGTACCAGCTGCAGAGGCCAGGTTGCAGACTGGATGGAGTAGAATCTCATCCAGCAGGACACATTGTGTTCTTTTCATGGGATGTGGATAAACATGTAGGCTTCATCATGCAATAGGGGTTATTTTGAAACATAGTCCTCCATTCCCTTTGGCTTTTTCTTTGTAGACCCATCCCTGACAGTTAGAGCCGACATCACTGGAAGATACTCAAATCGTCTCTATGCTTACGAACCTTCGGATATGGCTCTATGTAAGTGTTACCTCCTTTGAACATCTGTTTCACTGCTGTACTGGAAGGAGAGCTCACATGGGAGGGGAGAAAAAGCTGTGCTCAGAGACCCCAGAGAACCAGTCTGACCCTAACTGGCCTTGTGTCCTCCAGCAAATTACATTCAAGCATTGATGTCACTTTTTTAAAAACTCAATTAAAGATGAGTTATTTAGATTAGGTATCTTTTCCTCTAGGAGAATCCTAGGACCCTATTACCTCCTTTTCAGGTTTCTCTTAGGCTCATTTAACTCCTTCTACCACAGACCTGAGCGCAATAGTAATCGTACCATTACAATAGCAATAGTAGCAATCTCAATGCTTTGTTCAATGCTTTTCTCCAAGTAACAAAAGTGAAATCATTTAGTCCAGCTTATTAAAGTTGAATTCAAGTTCAATTTTAAAGATCAGTAGGAAAGATGGTTCCAAATATTTGCCAAGATACTGACTTCCCCTGGGGTCACCATAACATGAAAAAAAAAGTGTGAGACTCAAGGCAGATGAAGAGCCTCAATGGGAGACTGTACCTAGTTGTGACATCTAATTAGTCCTTCTGGGAAGAAAATTGAGTCTTGTCATAAGAACTAATTCACTCAATGACTAGTGACTATGTAGACCTGCACTGCCCAATATGTCAGCCATTAGTCACATGTAGCTGTTTTAATTAAGGTTTTAAAATTCAGATCCTCAGACACGGTAACCACATTTAAAGTACTCAGTGAATAGGCACTGACTATTTTTCATCATCACAGAAATTTCCGTTGGGTGGCACCAACCTAGAACGTTATGCTGGGAAGGATTATGAGGTTGTGTCTGGGCAGCAGGAAAGAATGTCCCGGTCCATTATCAATGTCTCCAGTAGGTTCTGGGTGCGCCAAGGGAAGCACATTCCAAATGTATTGACCATTCTTGAGATAACAGTATAGATCTTAATAAGACTTTGGGTTCCTTAAAGGCAGGTATTCCGCACAGGTAATATCACCGTGCCTTGTAAAAAAAGGCAGTTAATAAACATTGGAAGAGAACTAGATTATAATAATAAAAGCCGTTTCACATACTTTTAGAAAAAAATTTACAAGGTTCCCAACATTCATGCTATATCTATCAATGTGATTTCTGATGATGTGCTGATTCTCATAACTTTTTCCCACATTAGTGCTTGACAACATGAGGAAAGCTCTCAAGTTCCTGAAGACTGAATTGTAGAGGAAAAACAAAATCTGCAAGCTCCTCCCTTTGTGTTGGGCCTTGAGACTTGGAACCAGAGGAGATTTTAGAAGACTGTGGAGAAGGCAGAAGCACTGGTGAACCTACTGATTAGATGATGGGTTCATGTTACAACAGCTTTTTTTAAAATTTTGTCTTAAGTATACATGCATGAAAACAATATCTTATACTACGATAGTGAGCCATGATTTTTTTAAAAATAAATCCTTTTAGGGGTGTTCAAACTGTTCTTTTTTCCCCCAATTTGGTCTTTCACAGAAAAGCTATTCTGTTCGTTCACCAAATAGGATTTTCAGACACACAAAATGTTCCAAAAGAGGACAAGACAAACCTAGTTCAAGCAACAAAGCCCAAAAACAAAGTTATCATCTCATCTCGCTACAGTTTCTCACTGGGTGACTAAAAGTAGACATGAGCTTGAACAACGGAAGTATCAAACAATACGCTCTAGTGTGAAACAATATCTACAAAGGCATCCCAGGAAAATCAATACCTAATTGAAGACCCCTCCTCACCCTGGCCAGAAACCCCAATGGACACTCTTGAATTTAGCAATCCAGTTTTAGTTTAGATTTTGCTCTCTGAGAAAGCCTCTGGCAGGTAGCTTTCTCCTTCAGAAGACTAATTTTGTAAAGAAAAGTTCATTCAGGGCTTCCCAGGTGACGCAGTGGTTGAGAGTCTGCCTGCTGATGCAGGGGACACGGGTTCGTGACCCGGTCTGGGAAGATCCCACATGCCACGGAGCTGCTGGGCCCGTGAGCCATGGCCGCTGAGCCTGCGCATCCGGAGCCTGTGCTCCACAACGGGAGAGGCCACAGTAGTGAGAGGCCCGAGTACCGCACAAAAAAAAAAAAAAAAGGTCATTCAAAGAACATCTGTATCCTTAAACACACCCTAATGAAATTGTGAAAATTAAACTCATAATATATTTGTTTTCTTAAGGTTTTAGAGTACTGGCCGGGAATAAATTCAGTTGATATGTTCCCATCTTCTTCACCCAAATGTGACCTGCTGGGTCAAGAGCAAAGGGCACTGACATCATGTCCATGGGGTAGAGATCAGAGGTTACTACTTATCTTTGGAAGAGGTGAGAGAGGAGGTGCCATCAGATAGGGGAGCAGTTAACTACTTTTAACTCTTTATTCTGCTGACAAAAGTTAGAACCATGTATTCACTACTTCACTACATATTTACTCTCACGTTCATTGTTAGATAAAATTCCTTTATCACCCCAACCCCACTGCCTTCTTTGGTCCCCGAATGGCTGCGACAGTCTGTGCAATGCTTTGTCTATTGGTTATCTATTGCTTGTCTTAATTAACTTTGTTTGTTTGTTTGTTTGGATACAGCCTTTTCTGAATGGCATTATTAACTTTCCCCGGTTAATACTTTTTAAAATACTTTTCCCTCACACAGTACCGTCAAAGAGCTCTGCAACAGAAACCTATGTTGTTGATTTAATGACATATAAATCCTCAGCAAAAATATCACCAGAGGGACTGGGTGCCCTCCTTGTAAGTAGGTAAGCTACATGTACTTAAAAAGGTAAAATATCCCATTTAGAAAGCTCTCTGAGGGTTAACTGGAGGAAAACAACAGTTTCCACGTGTATAAACAAATATTTTGAATGACAACTTCTAAGCTCTTCAGGTTTCCTTTATTGTACAGCAAAATAGTTTTTTTTTTAAATTGGGCTGATGTGAAATAAGATTAAATCCTTAAAATTTATTGAACGACATGCTATTTTAGCCACCCATATACTTTTTAAAATATAAATACATCTCTGAGAAGTCAAATGTCAAGGCTGCAAGGAAAATGAGTCTCCCTTAGGAAAGTGACAGAACAATAGTCATTAAAAAAAAAAATTGATCAACTTTGACCCAGTCTCCTCTACTTCTGAGAATTTGTCCTAAGAAAATCATTCAAGAGAAACTGTTCTGTGAAGATGCCAATGGCAACATTATTTAAACATACCCAAAGAAAGGGGCCACCTCCAAATCTAATGAATACATAATTAACACAAAGTGCACTATGTTGTCATCTATAAGTTATAAACATCACAGAGAAACAAAAAGGGTAAATGAAAAAGAATTTAAGAATTTCTACGCTATAATTGCAACTACAGGACATGTGTACTTAACAAAGGTTAGAAAGAGAAGTTGCAAACATAAAAATGGTTGTTTTAAGCTCATGGAAATGTTAACAATGCCTGCTCTTTCTACCAAACCCTTTACTGTCATCTCACAATCTTTCCTTTGTGTTTAAATAAATTTAAGTGAGAGCATATCTTGAGAGAGAAATGGAAGAATGCCTTAAGACTAGAGTATTATTTTGAACAGCTGAATTAAAATGTTGGTAACCTAGGGGGGATGTAAAATGGTACAGCCACTATGAAAAAAATATAACCGTTCCTCAAAAAACAAATACAGAATTACCATACAATCTGATAATTCCACTTCTGAGTAGGTACCCAAAGAGAGATCTGTATACTCACATTCACAGCACCATTGTTGACAATAGCTGGGAGGTAGAAGCAAACCAAATAGCCACTGATGGATGAATGTGTAAACAAAATGTGCTTTACATAGAATGGAATATTCCGTAGCCTTTAAAAGAAGGAAATTCTGACATATGGATGAACATGGAGGACATTATGCTAAGTGAAATAAACCAGTCACAAAAGGACAAATACTGTCTGATTTCACTAAGATGAGGTATCTAGAGCAGTCAAGTTCATACAGATAAAGTGGAATGGTAGTTGCCAGCAGCTGAGGGGAGGGAGGAATGAGGGGGTTACTGTTTAACAGATACAAAGTTTCAGTTTGGGAAGATGAAAACCTTCTAGAAATGGATGGTGGTGACAGTTGTGCAACAATGTGAATGTACTTAATAACACTGAACTACCTATGCACTTAAGATAGTTAAAATGATACATTTTATTCTATGTATATGTTACCACCTTAATTTTTTTTTTTATCAGTTTTATCTGAGGGTAGGAGGGAGAGGACTAACTTTGACAAATGAGTAACAAAAGTCATCTGTAAAAGTCATTTACGTAGATGATCAACATACCTGACTAAACCTTTATTACCTGTTTTAGAACCGTGGTCTTCTTCAAACGATCACCTATAACCAGCTATCTCTGCTTTGGTTTTTTGCTGGTTCGATGCCTTCAGTAATCCTAAGTAGGTACTGAGGTCCTCGTATTAGTAATCACTGTTGAGAATGGGAGCTGGAGGGAGAAAAGAAAGGGCTCGAAGGCAAGCACGAAACTTTCCAGCACCCTACCAGTGAGGCAGACTTCAAAGTCCAGATGAAGTCAGCCTAACTCATTAAGAGGCCACCTGGCAAGTTGTGACGTCATCGACCTGTCAAAAGCAAGATCCCAAAAGTAAGCAGAAATGGTTTCACCCTCCAAGTGATGTCAAAGTCCGTTCTTTGACATATATTTTCACTCACAGGGAACTCCCTCAAGCCTTTCTTTGAAAATGAATTCCAAAAGCTGAGTTTCCTCAGCAGAGGAGAGGACCGGAGAAGCAGCCTGGCACATGGTATAGGGGGGGCTGCTCTTCCCTTTCCCATTGTTTCAACGACTACAATTGTGATCATGACATTCCAGATAAACTTCAACATGAAAAGCTGTGGTCTCTTTTCTCTTTCTCTTTCTCCCTCCCTCTCCCTCTGGAGTCAGGTGGAGGTGTGGGGTGAAGGGCACTGCCCCTTTAAAATTGTTTAGAAAACATTCATTGAAAACCCACCTTGTAATTGCATCTGGCATAGAGAGCCTGGTGTAAAAGTGAACTGCTAGACCCAAACATACCAAGTGCAGAACAAATTTACACAAATCCCTTCACTTATCCAGAAACCTGGACAACTTGGTCTTTAACCTTATTGTAATAAAGCAACTGATTGCAATAAAACCTTATTGCAACAAAACAACTGATATGTGAATGATCCTATTGGTATAATCATGATGCCCAAAAGTGGTTTTCCCCTAGAAAATACTATGTAAAAACGTGATTCTAACTTTCTCAGTACCAGCTAAATGGTGAAACAGTTTCATATATTTAGTCAGTGCATTTTCAAAAGGATGAAAAACTCAAACAGGGTTAAACAAATATTTAGAAAAACTGTGGGAGGAGGTTTTTGGCTGAAGAAACTAAGAACTAAAAGCCACCCTTCTGGTTTCTTTTTCTTCTGAAAGGTTCCATTCAGCAGCATATTACTTAGGTTGAACATGCATAACTGGTTTTCACAAACTCACTGTCGCTTAGATAACACAGTACCTGAAATGAATTTAAGCTATATGAGCTTGGATTTCCAGAATTTATAACCTTTTTGTTTCCCTTTGTATTAGCCTTCTAAAATTTCAACTTTAACATCAAGGCTGACTGGGTAAATATTCTGAGAAACATTTCTCTAAATGAAATAAGTCCACAGAGAATGAAAGAATTTTTTAAAAAAGGTTTTTTGTTTTTCTGCTTTTTAATAAATGCTAGGTTTAGAAGAAAGAAGCTCTGGAGTCTTGAGTTGGCCTTACAGACATTTGTTACCGCTCCAGGACAGACCCTGATTTGAAACGTACCCTCCTCTGAGGACACAAAATGTGTTTGTGGCAACATTTTGCGCACAAGAGGCAGTGGCCCTCCTGTCATCCTGGCCAGCAGCCATTCGGAACTCGGGACAGTATTCAGAGTTTAGTAGTCCTAAAGATTCTTGCTTCTCAGTCCCTGGTCTGTAACTAGGGTGACCTAAGTAAGGCCATTGCAATTAGAGCACAAACCAAGGCTATGGGTTGGTTCTCTCTGGAACAGCCCTTGCCACATAAAATCATTCGCACCAAGAAGAGTATTCTAGTAGGAGATTCCAGAACTTCATGGAAACTTCAAAATGCAACAAAGCAAACCGGGAAAATACAAAATGCCTTAAAGGCAGACGGAGTCCAAAAATCTCACTTCTTTCATGAGTCACTTACAATCTCATCTTATGGTACAAGTGGCAACACTTATACGGTCGCCCAGAGCTCAATATGAAATCGAAGGAGGGCAGAATACGCCACCCCACAATATGCCTCTTCGGCATTAAGATTATTTTGAGTTGATTATTTTTGAGAAAGAACAGACAGGAGAAGCTCTGAAAACAGAGTAGAAATTTACTCTTCTGTAAGGTAAATTTACACTTAAATCTCCATTTGTGAAGGTGTCTCCTTCTCTGTACCAGGAAGAAAAGGATGATTCCAAATCACAAGAAACTCTTTTATCAATGGCACTGGCTTGAAACTGTTAAAAAACCTTATCCTTATTTACTGTGTCTTTCCTAGTAACCTCCCATAACGGGCTTCCTGACAGCCCCCCTCCCATACACACACACCTTTCCTTTGCCTTTAGCTGAAGATGGTATTTAAGATGATGGCTTGAGCCATCTCGAGGAGTTAATCAGTTTTTCTGGATATTTCCTATGTATACATGAGGTATACATGTTAATAAATTTCTGTTGTTTCTCTTGTTATCTGTCATTTGCTACACAGGGTCGCAGTCAAGAACTCAGAGGAACAGAGAAAAAATTATTTTTCTTCCCCTACAACAGCATGGGAATTGCACCAAGGGAATTTAGTTTTCTTGAAAGATAAGCCAGTCTTCCAGAGCCATGTAAGTGACCCACCCTCAATGCTCTAAAATTCTATAGATTAACTATTTATCCTCTTTCTTGGTCTAAAAGCCATCAAAACGATTACTAATGAAATACCATATACTACATAAAATATAAGACAGGAAATTAGTAATTTTTAGTAACAGGAAAGAACTTTTACATATTTTTCCCCCCAAAATGAGCGACTTCTCTTTTAAAAAACAATTTTCCCTATGGAGAAAATATCAGACACTGAAACATTTCAAGAAAAGATTTTGGGATGACTACTGGTGCTGGAAGTTAATTCCATGGCTGGATTATACACTGAAATAGCAACACTCAGCTCTAGGTCAGTCAAAGGGAACCCGAAGCAAAAAAGAGAAGAATTCCACTTCACTTAATTCATTTATCAATCCTTCCATTACTTTCTTTTAATTCAAACATTCATAGACGAAGAAAGGTTTCCATACTTAATTTTTTAACATAATATACAGAACCACGATACTATTTAAATTCCAAATTATGGGAGATCACATTCAAATACGCTTGGATTTGATGACTTGCTGTGACAATACAGAGAAATTTCACGGAAAAGGTATTTAGAATTTGTAAGATAGTCAAATATCTTTTTGCTATGTGGGCCAATGCATTAATAGTAACTTGATTAAAAAGGCAGTCTTTTGGACTTCAAATTATTATAAAAGAATATCAAGATTATACAGATATACTTTCTGAATTTCTCAAACTCATTTCATTTTGAAGGCTGAAGGCAAATGTTACATATTAGAACATTCATGAAACCATTTCTCCTTTGCACTTACCTGTAAAAATCAAAACCTAAACCACAATTTCCTAAAGACCTAGCTATTTCTAGAGTACATTAGTGTAATCAGAAGGACTACTAGAACTAAATTATCACTTTTATGTTAACAATTTTCACCACAACATCTTTCCTAATAAAAGGACAAAAAAATTGGGGAATTTAGATTTCCCTTATTGAACTTAACAGAATAGAATCTCATACTTTCTGGCTTTAATAAACTTCAACTCTTTTTTCCAGTGGGAACTATCTACACAGCACAGTGCCACATACAATTAATTATTCCAGTGAGATGTACGTTTAGATTCACAATATGATCAACACAATAGTGCCATACAAAGTTTTTCTGCAGGTAAAAACGCTAAGAAAGGCCACAGTGGACAGTGCCAGACACTGTGAAAAACAGTAGATTACAAGGTACCACTGAGGTTCAGAGGAGACCACAAGTTTCAGATTTTTTCAGCAATGGAAAAAGAAAAACATTTAGAGAAACATAAAAATATATCATTCACTGTCAATTATGTAATTTTTCATATACTGTTTCCTTAAACAGGCAAATTAGCTTAACTTAGAGGAAATGTACAAGATCAGAATATGAAAGATTTTTCTTGTTTTCTCATCAAAGGAATGCACTAGGATTAGCACGAGGATCTTTCTGGTTCCTGTATCTGTAGGTCAGCCAAACACCCAGGATCTGGAACGGGAAAAAGAAAAGAAGAAAGAGAAAGTAACAGTTGCGTGTATTTATTCAGTTTATCAGCAAAATAATCTGGAACCTCCGAAGCACTTTGTATTATTTGTTCAAAGAGGAAGAGATTTCTTTTTAAAATGTAGTATGGGGCTTCCCTGGTGGTGCAGTGGTTGAGAGTCCGCCTGCCGATGATGCTGGGGACACAGGTTTGTGTCCTGGTCCGGGAAGATCCCACATGCCGCGGAGCGGCTGGACCCGTGAGCCACGGCCACTGAGCCTGCGCGTCCGGAGCCTGTGCTCCACAACGGAAGAGGCCACAACAGTGAGAGGCCCGCGTACCGCAAAAAAAAAAAAAAGTAGTATGTAACCCAAATTAGAGATCCTAAGAAAAAGTAATAGGAACATTGTGGTAGGCTGAATAATGGCCCTCCAAGGTTGTCCACACCATTATCCCCAGAATCTGCAAATAGTCAACCTTACATGGTAACAGGGACATTGCAGACATGACTGAGTTAAAGCTCGTGAGACAGGGAGATTATCTGGGTGGGCTCTGTGAGGTAATCACAGGGGTCCTTAAAAGAGGGAAGCAGGAAGGACAAAAATCAGGGATACAGCCAAAAGGTGATGTCATGACAGAAGCGCTGGGAAGCAGATTCAGAGAGAGAAGATGCAACACTGCTGGCTTTGAAGATGAAGAAAAGTCAAGCCAAAGTCGAGCCAAGGGGTGCAGGCAGCCTCTAGAAGCTAGAAAAGGCAAGAAAAGAGGTTTCCTCTAGAGCCTCCAGAATGAGTCTCCATTTTAAGCTTCTGACCTCCAGAAGTATAAGATGATAAATTTGTGTTGCTTTAAGCTACTACATTTGTGATTACTTGTTAGAGTGGCAATAGGAAAGTGACACAAGTTAGCTAATAAGACTGAAATGTCTTAATAGCTAAAAAATCATAGATTTTGCTAAATCAGAAACAGAGTTTGGCAAAACTTGAGCAATAACAAAAATCCTACAATAAATACATTTTCCAACACAGATCATAAAAAATGTCATAATTCCTACCTCTCCAAGGGAGGGGGACGTATACTTTTAGAAAAGTAATAAGTAGTTATCGTGCCATTTCTCACACCACTTTCACTAACGAGTTAACCAATATAACCTGCCTTTTTTTAAATTGAGAAATGTGTTCATTCTGGTTCTGCTACCTCAAAGTTGATTTATTTAAAATAATCAAAAACTCTTAGACTGAATAAGATGCAAAATTTTAATGGAACAAAATGAATTTCAAATTATATTTCCCGTTTCAGACCTGTGCCAACTTTTAATCTAAATTTTGTTCACTTGACTTCATAACTACTCATTAGCTCTTGAAACTACGTATAGAGAATTGTGGTAAATCTAAAATTTTCTCCATTTACCACAATAATAATTTCTGAGTTACTATAAAACTCATGACTGGCAATGTTTATTATAACATGTAAGGGCTGATGGAACTATGCTTTGTGTTGAATCAAGGAAACATAAGTCTAATTTAAGGAAGTGGAAAGTCTGGTTTGGTGTCTGTATGACGGGGGTTAGGGGGAAGGAATTTACTTAAACCTATGAAGAGTACTTTGTGACTGGCTCTATTCTTCACATTTCACAAATTCATATAATTTAACCAAAAACCCTATATGATACGAACTGTGAGGGAATTGAGGCATCGAGAGGTTAAATAACTAGATAATAGCTACACAGGTCACGAGTGCCAGAACCAGGATTCAAATCTTGGATCCAAGCTCTTCATTACGTATGTTGTTTCATATGAGAATCAGATGTGTTACAGGCCATTCTCAAGCTAACAACATTCCACCTACCGTTTCAGCCATGCTTGTTATTACAGTACTGAAATACTTACACACCTGTTATCAAGCAGCTACTTCTCTGACACCTCTCAGCCTGCCCGAGCATCATTTCCCTGACCCTGCCTCAGAAATACCGGCACACAGGGAACTTCTGGTTAGAATTTTCGAGTTTGTTAAATATTTTTATAATCACCCCAGAATACGTGCCGATGGTGTAAGTTACAGTTCTTAGGGGAAACAAAGCTATCGGGTAAATAAAATACTCATAATCTGGAGTCACGTTTTACCAGAATTCCTCCAATTAAGCTGTGATAAAACGAAACAACCTCTTCTTGTGTCCCATTGCTGGACCACTATCTCCTCACACCCAGAGAGAGCATGAAAAGGTCATGCCCAAAATGCAAAAAGATCAAAGTTAGATAATTACTGGATTTTTAGCTTACAAAGGTGCTCATGATTTAAAGATTTTCAAGGGTAACTTTGACCCGATCATAAACTCTGCTGACTCTAGAACCTACACCCAGGATGCAAGAGGTCACCAGAGTACAGTTCTATGAAATGTCTACACAGTGTGCAAAAGGCATGTCCTTTGTTATTTATTTTATATTTATTAAATATAGAAAGGCAGAAGGTAATATGACAAAATATTAATGATGATTTCTGAGGAGGTAATTTTAGTTAGTAGATACATTTACTCTTTCAGCTTCATAATTGTATTTTCTAAATTTTCTACAAAGCACATGTACTAATTGTTATAACTTTTTTGGGGGATTCTAAATCAATGTTTCTTTGATGGTTTAAATTTATTTTCATGTATTACAATTAGTTCAAAGGAAATCTTTCTATTTCATCTATGTCAGGAAATCATCAGCTAGTTAGTCTCATCCCTTCAAACTCTGAGAATCGCTGATTCTGTGAAATATTGAATAAAATAAAAATTTAAAAAGTGAGAGAGCCTATAAAATAGTCACTATCCAAAAAATATCAGGTTGGATAAATTACTGTTAAAATCGCTAGCTAGGGGGCTTCCCTGGTGGCGCAGGGGTTGAGAGTCTGCCTGCCGATGCAGGGGATGCGGGTTCCCGGGTCTGGGAAGATCCCATATGCCGCGGAGCGGCTGGGCCCGTGAGCCATGGCTGCTGAGCCTGCGCGTCCGGAGCCTGTGCTCCGCAACGGGAGAGGCCACCACAACAGTGAGAGGTCCGCGTATCGAAAAAAAAAAAAAAAAAAAAAATCTCTAGCTAGGTTTCAAAAGGACATGGTGTATAAATTCAGAGCAGGACTCCATGAAAGAACACCTTACAAATCTAAGATCCATGAGTTTATATTCTTCAATGATTAATATTTTAGAAGACAGCGGGGGCTGGGAGGGATGAATAGGCAGAGCACAGAGAGCATTTTTAGGGTAGTGAACGTACCCTGTATGATACCATAATGATGGAGATATTTGTCCAAACTCATAGACTGTACAACACCAAAAGTGAACCCTAATGTAGGTTATGGACTTTGTGTGTCATTATGTGCCAATGTAGTTTCATCAGCTGTGACGAATGCACCATCCGGTGAGTCATGGTGACAGTGGGGAGGCTATGCTTGTGTGGGTGCAGGGAGATACTGGAAATCTCTGGACCTTCCTCTCAATTTGGCTGTGAACTTAAAACTGCTCTAAAAATAAATAAATAACCTCCTTTTAAAGTAATTTATGCATAGCTGAAGGCAGTGAGATCTGATGAGAAGAAAATGGAGCTGCTCAAAAGAACTAAATTCTCAAAATAAATCCCAGATATAAAAAAGAAACCATGTGGTGAAATTCTGATCATTACTGACTCTGGCTAATGGAGGTTGCTCATTCTGGTTTTTTCCCACCTATATTTTTAAATTTTTATGACAAATTCTTTTAACTTTTAAATCCATGTTTTATTTTAAAAGAAAGAAAGGAAAAATGCACAGGATTGTTTTCAAACGGTATATGCATTTTCTTGAATCAATGCCATGACCAACCCAGAAGTAAGATGACTCCTTCCTGAGAAAAAGTGAAGTGAAAATATGCTTAGAGTAGGAAGGGATGTCAGTGAAAACTTCTTTTGAAAAGTGAATACTAATGAGAATTCCTGGGAGGAATTGCAGGGGGCCCAGGTTCAATCCCTGGTCGGGGAACTAAGATCCCGCAAATGTGGTGAGGCCAAAAAAAAAAAAAAAAAAAGTGAATACTAAGCTTGGTCTTTATCTCCAGTTTGATAATAACAGCCATGTACGGATTTTTCATTCTCAAAGGGAGAAAAAGAAACTGAATTAGAATATACAATATACACAAACATCTATGTATATATAATATGCTATCTTAATCATACATTTTATACATATATATGTAATGTATACATTATATACACAAATTCAATACATGTCACACACACACAATCAAAATGAGAAGATCTAATGTGTAACGTGGTGACTACAGTTGATAACACCGTATTGTACAAGTGTATTGTACAATCCAATATTGTACAAAATACTGTATTGTACTGTACAATCTACTCTCTTGCTAAGAGAGTAAACTTAAATGTTTTCACCAAAAAAAAAAAGGTAAATATGTGAGGTGATGGATGTGTTAATTAACTTGATAGGGGGAACCCTTTCACAATGTATATGTATATCAAATCATCATGATATACACTTTAAATATCTTACAATTTTATTTGTCAATTATACCTTGATAAAACAAAAAATACATTTTTTTGTATTTTTATATTTAATTATACAGAGAGAAATAAATTTCTAGGCCCAAGATGAAGCTGCTCTTATCCAGGGTGCCACATCAGCAAACCGAAACTTGGGTAACCTTTGTGTCCCTGTAAATGCTCCTCTTGACCGGAAGTGCAATATATTCAGTCAGCCAATCCCCAAATGCCAAGCCAACTCTGGGCCTTCTCACCCCAAACAAGACTGACTATGTGGCCCCAGCCAATCAGATATTTTCTATTATTCCCTTCCTTATTCTTTAACCTATAAAAGCTCCTCGCCTTCGGCCTTATTTTGCAGTTCTCTGAAAGGAGACTGTCCATGAAGTGTTAAATTTTGTTTGTATCACCTAAACTGCTTTCTTTAATCATTTTTAACATATATAATCAAAATGAGAAAGGGCCTTCTAAACATAAAAATCAACTGGATAAACCATATAGGCAAAAAGCAATAAACTGAACCACATAAAAAGTAAAACCTATACATTTTATTTAAAAACCATGAAAAAGTTAAGTAAATGCAAAAGAAATTGAAAGCAGGACAAAGAAGCCAAGTAGAGTGAGTGATGAGAGGAGGAGGGAGCCAGGAAGGGAACGGAGGAAATAAAAGGTGAGTGGGCAACTTTCTGGGGCGCCTGGGTTTCTAAAAGCACCCGGTGAGCCCCAGCCTTGAGGTCTCTTTTCTAAACAACCTTCTACCCCCGAGGCCCACTCTCCTATTCTTTTACAAAATTCCCCTTTTTTGCATAGACTGAGTTACAGGCGATCCAAAGGTCCTTGATCAGGACAGACAGTAGGTGGGCAATTCACAAAAGAAGTAATACCAGTGGTCCCAAAACACATGAATACATGAATATTTTCAAATTCACTAGTCACATTTCCAAAAGAGCAAACAGAACTGTAATACTATTTTTACCTATCAAATTGGCAAATATTTTGTAAGATAAAAATATCGAGAATTAGTGCTTGAACCAAAAGTTGGTAGAATCTCCCCCAAAAGGCAATTTGGCAATATTTATCAAACTCTTTTAAAATGCCCATATACTGAATGTGTCATCTTTTCCTTCTGGAGGTATACTCTAAAGAAAAACTAGGGAATATAGATTAAAAATATATATATACAAGGAAGTTGACCATGAAATTACTTATTATAGGGACATACTGATGGGGAAATCAAATGTGCAAGAAATTAAATGACACAGTAAACTTCAAATATACAAAACACTTCAGATTTTTCTGATTTCCTTTTAAAGATAAATGCTCATTCTTACAATAGCCTACCATAGACTTCCACAGTTATATGCACAATCTTACTTCATAGCATTATTCTACACATGCTATTCTTTGTTTAAAACAGGTGTGACATGGGCAATTAACACAGCCATCACAGGGGTCTCATCATCTTTTTTTAAGGGGGTATAATATGGGGACTTGTACATCAATAATTTACTCATGTCTACAAAATGACAGCTAACACACACAGCGCTTGCCATTATGTCAGGCATTTTTCTAACTATTACAAGTTTTTACATATACTAACTCCTTTAAGCATCAAAACAACTCTATGAAATAGGGGCTTTCCATTATTATGCCTGTTTGCAAAGCCGAAACAGCAGCAAAGAAAGATTAAGGAACTTGCCCAAGGTCACACAGTTAATAAAGCAGGAGAACTAGGTTTCCAACCCAGACAGTGCATTTTTTAACTATTTGCTCTTGTCTAATAAACTCTAGTTTCACCCGCTCATTATTGACAAACATGAGCTGGCCCAAACGTTTGCTGTTATAAACAATAAACATTCTTGTGTATTCATTTTACATAGTTATATAATTATCTACATGAAATAAAGCACTGCAAGTAGAATTGATGAGTTAAAGAAAAAAGTTTTAATTTAAATACATATTGCCAATTCAGATGCATCAAAAATGTCCAGAGTTATTGAGTGTTTAATAAAGACAACGAGGACTTAGCATTCCTCAAGAATTATCAAAATAATAGGTGTGTGGTTTTGCTCAGACATTTATATAAATGTATTAATATAGTAAATATATTAATATAACAAATATATGTTATATAGGTAAGAAATTAATAACAACGATTACCTACAGGTTTTAGAAGGCTAGGAACAAAGGGGAGTGTGGATAGGGTTGGAAGGCAACTTTTCAAAGCATACCTATATATAAATGTGTGTATATTACACATTAATAGATATATTAAACAATGTGAATGTCCTACCTATTCCAAAATTATATCTAAAATTATAATTTATCATACAACTCTAGAAATAGAGGAGACCCAAGAGATAACCCAGTCTAACATCTTCATTTAATTTTACATAATTTAATGATCAAGCACTTCACCCTGTATAAACTTAGTGCTAAATCTGTGATGTCTGATTTCAAGCCACAGCTCCTCCTATTACGGTACTAGCTCCCAGTGAAAACATCCATTGATACATTCCAAAAGTTAAGTGCCATGCCCTCTTGCCCTATAAAACAGGAATCTCATAACAAAGCATGGAAGCTATTGAGTTATCTGTACATACCTCTGTAAAACTGAAGAAGAGGCCAATGCCGCCAACAAATCTCAAAACTTCTCCTGCGTATTTTCCTATTATTGGAGCGCAGGGTGAGCACTGGTGGCTGCTTTTCACACAGCTCTGTATCGATTTTCAAAAAAGAACTTTTATTTCAAAGTACATTTATAATGAGCTTATTAAAAAAAAAAACACCCACATAAAAACTACTGTCTGGAATATCACATCCAACTGGAGCCATGGCTCTTTAGTAGCGTCCAAAATCGTAAGGTGGCTCCTAAGATTCCCACCCCCAGGGTACGTGCCCTGAAGAACCACCCCTTGAGAGTGGAAGGGATTTGTGAATAATGATGCACTGTCACTCTCGTGTTTATGTGGCATTACATAAGACACTGTCTTAATAAAGTGAAGAGATTTTCACACTGCCTTTGATGCCATGTTGTGAGATGGCTGTAGAGTTAAGACCTGAGCAGCATCTAGGAACTTAGAGACACCAGAAAGAAAATGGGACTTCAGTCCTACAACTACCAGAAGCTGAATTCAACCAACAATAGCTTGGTAGAAGACCCCAAACCTGAGATGAGATTGTAGCCCTGGCCAATACCTTGACTTCATTCTGGTGAGATCCTGATGAACAGAGGACCTAGCTAAGCTATATGCAGGCTCCTGACTTAGGGAAACTAAGACAATAAACGGGTGTTGTTTTAACCACTAAAATTGTGATAATGTATTATATAGCAATAGAAAACTAATAACCCACAAAAGAGGACACAACGAGGGGATGTCCAGCTCAGGGCTCAGCGAGGGGGTAATAGGAGTTTCCCCAAAATATAAACACATGTAAACTTCCCAGGAGAGCCAAGCTCCAAGCTCCAAGTCCATCCCCATACGGGATTGGGCTGGACTTGGGAGGTCAGTGGTCTGGCCTGGGGCAACAGGAAGGCTCTAATTGATCTATCGCTAGCTCAGCTCCCAGAGAGAAAGGGCATGAAGTTGTGATGGGGAAGAAGGGAGAGAGGAAAGAGGGTGGTTCCTTGTGTCCTCCACCCTGGGGATGTTTAGCTGGTTGAGAAGCCCAATTTAGTACAGACCACTCCCCTCCCACCACCCTGATAGGCTTCCAAACCAAGATATTTACTTGCTGATCTGCTGTTATTTCTCTTCCACAACTTGCTCTAGGAGGATTTGACTGGGAAGGAATTAGGGGCAAAGAACCAAAAGCATCCGTGTCCGGCTGGGCCCTGGAATATTCAGTATCCTCAGGATGGATATTTGAGAACAGATAATTGATACAATAGTGTACACGGAATGTAATGCTGGTATATAAAAAACACTTTAAAAGTACAATTCAGCATCAGAAAGTCCACTTCTTCCATGTTAACCATTATTCATCTGTATGCAATACATCTCCAAAAAACATTTTATACTTTGTACTTACAGCCAGACAGGTGTCATTTGGGTTAAAACTTCGGAACCCACAGCAGTTTAAATTTCTCTGGATGTCATTTCGAGCACTTGCTGTATTGTTCCAACCAACTTCCAAAAGCTGACCCTAGAAAACGCATTTAAACATACATTAAAATGTGTCATCCTGGGACTTCTCTGAAGGTCCAGTGGTTAAGACTTCACCTTCCAAGGCAGGGGGTGCAGGTTCAATCCTTGGTCGGGGAGCTAAGATCCCACATGCCAAAAAAACAAAACATAAAACAGAAGCAATATTTTAACAAATTCAATAAAGACTTTAAAAATGGTCCACATAAAAAAAAATCTTAAAAAAAAGTGTCATCCCTGCATAAAATGTATAAAGCTGGAGCCTGCAACTCTTAAAACTGAGTGCACCTAATATAATACTCTTTATAAGAGCATCAAAACTTTTCAAAGGGTTACACTTCAATCTGCAACAAAAAGAAGGCGTGATTTCGATCCCAAGAATAAAACGTCTTCACGTTCACACGTGATTTAAAAGAAGCACTTAGGTCAAAGGACTAGTTTTCAGAGTGTAGCAAGACAAATTTTCCATTGCCCCAAAAGAGAGACCCATATTCTTCAAACAAATTAGAGTTTGAAGAGAATAATTGCCAGAATGAAACCACAAACATTCTGGAGCAAATGTTTCATTGCATAGAAGTAGGGAAAGACTGGGTGAATATCCATTAGCAGGAGCACTTTTTACCCAGTGAGGGCAAAATCCTACTTCAAGGATGCAGAAAATAGCAACACGTGGTGTTTTAGGGCTGTAAGCAGCCCCACTAAAGCAATGAGGAACAAAAGACTTCAGCCATGTGGAGTGAAATGGCATCCTGAACAAGAAGAAATTATTTTATATTCTAATCATTCCTCCCCCTTTCTTCCTACATGTACTATGTGGTATAATAAAGTAGAAAGAAAAAAAATCTTTGCTTACCTGTTGCTCCTGGTTCAGGGCTAAACAAGCACATGATACGGAAAACTGTACAATAAATACAAGTAAGAGAATAATCATGTACTGAGAATCAAAGTTAAGGATAGCTCTGGAAATGCTTAAAATAACATAAAACAGAGTTACCGGCAACTTCACAACTCCCTAGAAGGAAGTCACCCAGAAAACAGACCAAATGGCACTTAGAGAAAGTGCAAGAAGAATACACGTAATTTTTATTTTGATAATACACTGTAGGTATAATTATATAGAAAAATACTAACAATAATTATTTAAATGCTGATCTATTATAGAGAAAAGACTTGTGGTTGCCAAGGGGGAGGGGAGTGGAGAGGGATGGATTGGGAGTTTGGGATTAGCAGATGCAAACCGTTATACGTAGGATGGATAAACAACATGGTCCTACTGTATAGCACAGGGAACTATATTCAATATCCTGTGATAAACCATAATGGAAAAGAATATGAAAACAATATATATGTATAACTGAGTCCCTTTGCTATACAGCAGAAATTGAACACAACATTGTAAATCAACTATACTTCACTAAATTATTACTTCAATAAATTATTAAAAATAAATAAATAAAAAGCTGATCTATTATAATTTCATTTAGATTAAAATAAAAATTCTTACATAGATAAAAAAGGAAATAAGTAGAGATAAATGTACATAAGCTTTCTTAATATCAACTCTTAAAAAAATCATTGTGAAATTCTCAACCAAATATTAATGACTTGGAAAGGACATAGAAGTCTCTGAATCAGTTCAATGTAACTGAATTTGCAACACATAAATAGGATGATACTGAACTTGCAGAATACATTCGTCATGATGTGAAATGGAGAGAGAATATGTAAACATACAATAACTTAACCCTAAGAAATGTTCCTAATGTTGGTTGGACAAATACGCATAATGCTTGCCAGGAGTTGCTCTCTGGCAATTAATTTCCTAATGGTTATTTTAAATTAGTTGTAGTTATCACAGGAGTAATCAGTAAGATAAGAGCAAACCCAAGTGGGGTATAAATCCCACCTGTAAAAGAGGATACAAAAAAAAGCAACACCTGATGGTGTTTCACGGCTCCAATCAGCCCCACTAAAGCAATCAGGAACAAGAAGATGCCCACTGCGATGACCACACCGACCACCCGGAGACTGGAAATCAGCCCGAAGCCGATGCCCCACGCTGCAATTCCAATGAGCAGCAGACTAACCAACTGCAAAAACAACCACAAAGGGCAGTGATGGGGGGGTGGCGGGGGGAGAGAAGAAAGAGAGGAAAAGCGTCAATTTATCTATTAATATCAAGAACATTTTTCAGGCACCTACTTAGTATCTTACAAATGATTGCTAACACTCAATACTAGAATACACACATGATCTCACAGATAGTATTGTCTTAACAAGTTATATTAATCCTTGGCCGTGTTTTTGTTTTTTGTTTTTGCGGTACGCGGGCCTCTCACTGTTGTGGCCTCTCCCGTTGCGGAGCACAGGTTACAGACGCGCAGGCTCAGCGGCCATGGTTCACGGGCCCAGCCGCTCCGCGGCATGTGGGATCTTCCCGGACCGGGGCACGAACCCGCGTCCCCTGCATCAGCAGGCGGACTCTCAACCACTGTGCCACCAGGGAAACCCATTGGCCGTGTTTTTAAAACACAAACAATAATCTATAAAATTATTATGGAGCCTCAGAGGCCATCTGGCTTACTAAACCTAAACGATTTCTACTTAAGCTTTTGAAATAATAGCGTATGTAAAACTTTTAGACACCAACACATCTCAGTCCGACATACTGGTTTCTTCACGTGGAAATCACATATCTTTCCTTCAAAGCCCCGGACTGGGGCTTCCCTGGTGGCGCAGTGGTTGAGAGTCCGCCTGCTGATGCAGGGGACACGGGTTCGTGCCCCGGTCCGGGAAGGTCCCACGTGCCGCGGAGCGGCTAGGCCCGTGAGCCATGGCCGCTGAGCCTGTGCGTCCGGAGCCTGTGCTCCGCAACGGGAGAGGCCACAACAGTGAGAGGCCCGTGTACTGCAAAAAAACAACAACAAAAAAAAGCCCCGGACTGTAACCTTCTCTGTGCTGCCTTCCCAGTCCCCAGCAAACTAAATTCATCTCTCCATTCTCTGAGCAATCTCTGTTCTTCAAATATGGTTCCACTGTTCCCTTCAACACATGAACATTCGTTTCCAAGCCTGTCTCTCCTAGGAGTCTCTGAGCAACTTAGAGACCCCATCTTTTCACTTCTCTTTATCCCCAGAACCTATCACAGAACCTCGCCTTTGGAACAGTCAAAATATCTCACAATATTGTTGATGAAATGAATTGCCTTAGATATCACTGGCTATTCTGTGAGAATTCAAACAGAGAGAGAGACTATTAAAACTTTTAGGATGAACAGAGTATAAGAGATTTTAGCTACTCATAGTAAAAATGGCATTCTGAGCAAGAAGAAATTACTTTATATCCCAATCATTTAATTTATATTCTTATAAAACAAAATCAAGTGTAAGAGGTAAAACACATGCCTCAATCAGTTATTACCTGTAAAACTCAAAGTTACAGTTACTTCTTTAAAATAACACTTAAATAGCATGCCATATAAAGATTATAATCAACTGATAGAAGATACAACTTAAATAGGTATGGGGGGGGCAGGGTGGAGGGTGGAACAGGGAAGAGACAGTATCTTCAAGTCAATCGAGAGTCAGCCATTTCCTGGAGCAAGCTGACAGCTTAATACCTTGTTGGGAGGAATCAAAGTATGTAAAATAAACTTTCTAGCACCACTTCAAGGCTTAATAAACTTTGTTTTGAGATACAAAATAAATCATCACTCACTCAAATGGTTCTATACTCACATGTGTAATTTTTTATAAGTGTAGTCATTGTTTATCAGACACAATTTTTAAATGCCTTGGTATGTAAAACTTCTTATATGTATAGACATACAAGTAAAATGGCTAAATATGGACAAATACAGCAGCTATTTGTTTTTTTGGGGTTTTTTTTTTTGCGGTACGCGGGCCTCTCACTGTTGTGGCCTCTCCCGTTGCGGAGCACAGGCTCCGGACACGCAGGCTCAGCGGCCATGGCTCACGGGCCCAGCCGCTCCGCGGCATGTGGGGTCTTCCCGGACCGGGGCACGACCCCGTGTCCCCTGCATCGGCAGGCGGACTCTCAACCACTGCACCACCAGGGAAGCCCAGCTATTTGTATTTTTATCCATTTATTATAAAGCAGCAAAATTGGAGAATGAAAGCAACTATCTATAGCATGATAGGAACAAGTTATGGAGTTATATGGACTTGATGTTCTCCACTGAATTAGTACACAGAGGAAGTTTTTCTTTTTAGAGGGAGAAGAGGAAAAACTTCTCACAAATACTGCTACCCAGAAATTAGTCCTCCTCATTTTCTCAAATGCTTCTTCTCAGCAGATCCATTTGCTTCTGTCTCATTTTTATCAACTCACAGTCTTCTCACAACTTCAAACAATCTTGGATTGAGAAAAAGTCCTTGGGCGCATCACAAATGAGCTTATTTCTGACTTTGTTATACCCGAATACAACACATTTCCTTTCACGAGGTGTAAAAGGCAGAAGCCTGAAGGAGGTGTCAAGGAAGGAGAGGAAGATAATGCCAGAGGGGCCTCACCTCAGTGAGGGGAGAGAGCGATGCTTAGCATAGTCAACAAACACTGAAGATGGTCCACAGTCTCAACACATCAGAGCAGCTTGCTGTATCGGTCAGGGTTCTCCAGAGAAACAGAACCAATAGGATATATATTGAGAGAGAGTGAGAGAGAGAGATTTATTTGAAGGAACTGGCTGATGGAACTGTGGGGTCCACTAAGTCCAGAATGTGTAGGACGGGATGACAGGTTGGAAATTCTGACACGATTTCAGTGATACAGTCTTGAGACAGAATTCCTTCTCCTTTAGGAAACGTAGTCTTTGTGCTTAATGCTTTCATGTTTCATATCGTACATGAGGCCCATAACTACTTAAACTCAACTGAGGGTACATGTTAATCACAACTAAAAAATACCTTCAGAGCAACATCTAGACTGATGCTTGAAAAAGCATCTTGGCATCACAGCCCAGCCAAGGTGACATATAAAATTAACCAACACTTGGCAGCTTCAAGTCCTGGGTGTGATGACTATTTACTAACTTAATTAAATTCAGGGGCAGGACATTTACCCTATATTTCTTTGAGTCTTAGGGCCAAAAAGATCAGAAGCGTGCATAATATGACACATAAAATTCTTCTAACCCACCGTTTTAAAGAATCCTTTGGGAATTGTACCAAATCCTTAACAACATTAACGAAATTCTTATCACGAGTTAAATATTCATCAACAAATGGTTGGTGCCCACTACACATGGAAGCCAGAGACAAGCTACCCCTAAATACTGAAATTTAAATTCTTATAATTTTCATATGAAACAAAATATGTTCCTTTGATTTTTTTTTTCAACCATTTAAAAATGTAAAACCACTCTTAGTCGGCAGGCTGTACAATAATAGGCAATGGAATGGATGTGGTCCATGGGCTGCAGCTCGCTGACTCTCATTCTAGAATTCAATGTAGGAGATAATGAAAAACTACAATGGGACAAATCATTGCTATGTCAGAGATTTTTACAAAGTGGGTCAGAGTAGAGAACAATAATCAAAAATATCCAGATAAACAGAACACATCAAAGACTGCAAAGGAACCATAACAGAACACATAGTAGGCTGAAAAGTGACCCCAACTGAATATTACCGTATACAGCAAAAGAATGAATGCTATATCACATGGCAAAAGATGTGACTCAATTAAGGGTCTAAAAGGGACAAGCTTATCCTGGATTATCAGGCAGCCTCTAAGTGTCATCAAAAGTATCCTTACGAGAGAGGCAGAGGGAGAGTAGAGACAGAGAGAGGAGACAGCAATATCAAGACAGAGGCAGAGGGTGATGTGACCGCAAGGCAAGGGATGCTGGCAGCCACCAGAAGACAGAAGAGACAAAGTGGCAAGGAGGCAAGGAACAGATTCTCCCCTAGGGCCTTCAGAGGGAGTGCAACCACTTACTTGATGGTGAACTTCTGGCCTCGTGAACTGTTAGAATAGCTTTCTGCTGTTTTGAAGCCACCATGGTTGTGGTAATCTGTCACAGCAGCCCACACAAAACAATTCTCGCATTTGGAGATGAACAAGTCAGGAATGCATGTTACAGAAAGCTGCGTGATATTTTACCATCAACGTAATCCCTACCATGTAGCTGGAGTGAATTATTCAGGTATCCCTTGTCAGTACCCTCCCAGCAAACCAAATCCTTTATTGACAACAGCAGCATTTCAACAAAAGGAGAAAACTGCTCTCTGCTCTCTCAGCTACCCAAGTTACAGGCGTATTAATAATGAGAATCTTTTCCCCTTTGAAAAATAATGTCTATAACTAAAAGGGGGGTAGGGCACTTTATCACTTCTATAAGAAGTTCTAGCTTCCAGACTAGGCTTTATGCTGTTATTGAAAACATTATCTAGAACATTCACAAGTATCTTTCCTCTGATTTTTTTTTTCTAGGTAAGAGAAGAAAAAGGTTACACCCTTCTATGTACCTCTCACTCGAGAGTATTCCTCACCAAGTTCGCTCTGCTGTGTCTCTAATATAGTTTTAGTCATCCCCATCAATGATACTAGGCACCTCTCCTTCGAAAACATTTGAGAGGATGTATCACTTTCTTATTGCCATTTTAACAAATTAGCACAAGCTTAGTGGCTTAAAACACCACAAACGTATTCTCTTGTAATTCTGGAGGTCAGAAGTCCAACATGGGTCTTACTAAGCTAAAGTAACAGTGTCAGTAAGACTTCATTCCTTCTGGAAGCTCTAGGGGAGAATCCATTTCTTTGCCTTTTCTAGCTTCTAGGAGTCACTTGCACTCCTTGGCCGGTATATCCCCTTTCTCCATCTTCAAAGCCAGCTGTGTTGTATCTTCAAATTTTCAGACTGCAACCTGCTTCTCTAAGCACATCACTTTCTCTGAGTATAAGCCACTTACATCCCTCTTATACAGACCTTTGTGATTATATAGGGCTCCCAGTAACCCAGAATAATCGCCTATCTCAAGATGCTTAATTTAATCACATCTTCAAAGCCCCTTTTGCTACATAAGGTCACATATTCACAGGTTCTAAGGATGAGGATGTGAAACTTTGGTGGGAGAAGAGTATTACTCATCCTACCATAGAACTTGGGCAACTGAGTTACCCACGTAACTGAGTCCTTCCTGCTACTCATACTTTAAAATATTGAAAAAGACAACATTTTATTTAAATATTTAGCTGAGGGACTTCCCTGGTGGTGCAGTGGTTAAAAATCCACCTGCCAATGCAGGGGACATGGGTTCCAACCCTGGTCCAGGAAAATTCCACATGCCGTGCAACAACTAAGCTCATGCACCACAACTACTGAGGTTGCGCTCTAGAGCCCTCGAGCCACGACTACTGAAGCCCGTGCGCCTACAGTCCACGCTCCGCTACAAGAGAAGCCACCGCAATGAGAAGCCCGTGCACCGCAACGAAGAGTAGCCCCTGCTTGCCGCAACTAGAGAAAGCCCGCGCGCAGCAACAAAGACCCAATGCAGCCAAAAATAAATTAATTAACAAAAAAGATAAACAAATAACTCTTAAAATAATATATATTTATTTATATGTATATTTATATATATATATATAGCTGAGTGCAGAGAAACTATGGGAAATTCCCACAGGCCAGAAAGGAAAGGAGAACTGAAAGTCAGACGGCAAGCATACAACTGGCACTGTGTGGCCATGAGAGGGTGCAAAGGAATTCCCAGATCAGAACTGTCCCTAAAGGGGAAGGACTTGGGTTTTAAACCAGGCAGAAGCGGGAAGCTGAACTAAGACCCTTGCATGTCTAGACCTCCAGAAAGCTGTATTTCCAGTGTAAAAGGTCACAGAAAGGTCACTATACAAAATCAACAGCATGCTGATGCACCTCTAAATCTCTTCATGCACTTCCTTAAAAGCAATTTGTAATAGGTGCCCAAAATATGACGTACATATAAATAAATCTAAAAGAAGTATTACGACACATCCATGGAGAAAATTATGAAATGAATTGAAGAACATGGAAAAGACCTAAATTAAATGAAGAGATTTATCATGTTCACGGTGGGAACACTCGTTATAATAGAGCATCAATTCACCTCCAATTTAGCCTACAAATTTCACGTATTTCTAGTCAAAGTCTCATGGTTTTGGGTAAAAATTTATACAATGATCCGTTAAGTTACATGGAAGAATAAATGTCATCAAAGAGCTAGGAATATTTTTAAGAAGATTAAAGAGAAAGGCCTGTGTCTGCTGCACTTTTTCTCAGCCCAGCTACACTGTCACTAGCACCCTGCATAAGAAATGCTCCTAGTGGCAAATCAACCTTTGTCAGTGGTCACATTTAACTGTCCCAAATTCTGTCTTTGTTATTGCTTTCACCATGCTCTTCAAAACCTGAGCCTGACTCTATAGCTTTTGAATGTGTTTTATTTTTTTTATTTAGTAAAATTAAATATATAAATAAAACTAAAAGAACTAAAGAAGTTAAAAATAATCCAAACAAACATCAGAATTTATTATAATGGTTTGGTAATTAAAATCAAGTAACTAAACAAACCAACAGTGTGGGCTTGATGAGATACGGAATTCTACATCAGTAGGGAAAGAGCAGTCTTTAATTAATAGCTCTTCCACAACTACCTTCCCATTTTGAAAAATAATAGTAGTAATCTCTACCTCATGCCATAGATTTAAAGCCTAAATATAAAAAGCAAAATTTTAACTTTTGGGGAAAAAAATACAGAAAGATATTTTGCCTTTGTGGTTAAAGAAACACTCTTAAACAAGACCCCCCAAAAGCACGTATAATACAAATATGTCATTTACTACATACAAGAAGTATTCAAAATATTTTACATTTATTAACTAATTCAGTCTTCTCAACAACCCTAAGACGTAGGTAGTACTATTGCCTCCATTTTCCAGATGGGGGAAGTTGTGCACAGAGATGTTAAGAAATTAGCTCAAGGTTACACAGCAAGGAAGGGATAGAACTGCGATATGAATCCATGTTCTAACCCACCAAACTATACCTCACATTAAAATTTTAAATTCTATATGATAAAAAAAACAGAAAAATGTCAGATATGCCTAGGACTAGAAGATATTTCCAGCACAGAAGTATATATTAAAGAACACTTACAAATCAATTTAAAAGGACAAAAAGCACACTGAAAAGTGGTCAAAGGTAATGAGAGGCAGTTCACTGAAGAAGAATCCAAAAGGCCAATAAACAAATGAAAGATGTTAGATCTCATTATATATCAGGAAAGCAAAAATTAGAACAATGAGGTACTCACTAGTGAACCTCAGAGTGGATCTCACATTCACTAGATTGGCAAACATTAAGCCTGATGACATGAGGATGCAGAGAACCTAGAACTCACATTCCAGTAGAAGTGTCAACTGTTGCAGGCACTTTACAGAACAATTTGGCAGCACCTCAAAAAGTTACAGATACGTGTCTCTTACTAACCCAGCAATTCTGCTTCTAGGTTAATATCCAAGAAAAATGCCCATGTCCCCAGCCAGACATACATGTATTAGGATTTTACTGCAGCCTTGGTTGTAATAGTAAAAAATGTAAAACAACCTCAAACACCATGACTAGGGAATTCACAAACTCTGGTGTGATCACACAGTAGTATACAAGTGTTAATCTATTTCTATTAAATCTATAAATTCCAAACATAAAAATAAAACAAGTTGTATAAATATTGATAAAACAGACCATTTACATAAGTTTGCAAACACAAAAACAACACTTTAGGACTTCCCTGGTGGCGCAATGGTTGCAAGTCCGCCTGCCGATGCAGGAGACACGGGTTCGTGCCCCAGTCCGGGAAGATCCCACATGCCGCGGGGCGGCTGGGCCCGTGAGCCATGGCCGCTGAGCCTGCGCGTCCGGAGCCTGTGCTCCGCAACGGGAGAGGCCACAACAGTGAGAGGCCCGCGTACCGCAGAAAAAAAAAAAAAAAGAATCCACCTGCCAATGAAGGGGACATGGGCTCGAGCCCTGGTCCGGGAAGATCCCACATGCCACGGAGCAACTAAGCCCGCGAACCACAACTACTGAGCCCACACGCTGCAACTACTGAAGCCCACGCGCCTAGAGCCCGTGCTCCGCAACAAGAGAAGCGACCGCAATGAGAAGCCCGAGCACAGCAAGGAAGAGTAGCCCCCGCTCTCGGCAACCAGAGAAAGCCCACGCGCAGCAACGAACACCCAACGCAGCGAAAAATAAATTATTTTTAAAAAAACCCACTATATTTTCTCTGTGGTTGATTACCAGATCAAATTGTCATATATAAACATGCATAGAAATGACGTATGTTGATTTTAGGATAGTGAGTATGATACTTTTGGTGGGTGGAAAGGGAACAGAGAGGGGCCCTTTATAACTTTGAACCTCTTAGGAAGAGACATAGCAAAACACTGGCATTTGTGAAATCAGGCTGTTGGGATCACATGAGTCCACCATATTACTTTCTGTGCACATAAAGCATTTCCAAGTTACAAGTAGCCTGAAAATGTAACAACCCTTTTCTTACTGGAACACCAATACTAAATCTTCCGCTTTGCTTTCCTCTGTAAATCTGTCCAACTTGCCTCATCCAACTTTTTTCCTCACAATTCCCCAAACATGGCTACTCGCATCAAGATATTCTCATTTGTCTCTCAAATATTTCACATTAATTCCCAACTGTGCATCTCCAGGTACTGCTCACATTCTCCCCTACAATTTGCACCCACTTAAGAAAAAGGAAGGCTTTCAAATGAAGGTGGTAGAGACCTGAAGACAGTAGGTAGTAATTCATTGACTCTCCACTTGTTTATAACAGAAAGTGAAGCTCTAGGTCTGTCATACTTGGGAAGACTCACGTGTGCATCTTGACACCACCCTATCACCTCCTTCTGGTACCCGAGTCCTATATACACATTCTCATTTGTAACGTGGAAGAGAACATGATTTAACTGTCCAATCAAAGACAAATTTTTCATTTATTACCACAACAGAGAAACTGTCCAAACATAAACTTACTTAAGTGACTCAATTTTATGATAAACCCCCAAAATATGTTTGGGTTTTTTGGGGTTTTTCTAAACATTTATTTATTTATGGCTGCATTGGGTCTTCATTGCTTCTTGCGGGCTTTCTCTAGTTGCGGTGAGTGGGGGCTACTCTTCCTTGCGGTGCACAGGCTGCTCATTGCAGTGGCTTCTCTTGTTGCGGAGCACGGGCTCTAGGCGCGCGGGCTTCAGTAGTTGTGGCACAGGGGCTCAGTAGTTGTGGTTCGCGGGCTCTAGAATGCAGGCTCGGTAGTCATGGCGCACTGGCTTAGTTGCTCTGCGGCATGTGGGATCTTCCCGGACCAGGGCTCGAACCCGTGTCCCCTGCATTGGCAGGCAGATTCTTAACCACTGCACCACCAGGGAAGCCCTGTTTGGATTTTTTAATAAAGCAAAATTGAAAACATAAATGTTTTTGGGTGTGACTGCTGTCTCTAACACACTGTAACAAAAATCCCCAAGTACTCATAATTAACTTTTTAAATTAGAAACCACACCTAAAGTTTTATGATATGCCTCTAATTAGATCTGATTATCAGTGTTTCTTTAACTTTTACTAAGAAGGAGCCTTTTAAAGGTAATAATGAAGCAATTTATTTCTGAATAGTGGTAATTGTATGTTATGGCTGGTTTGTAATTTTGAAGAGAATGGGATTATGTGAAGTCTTCCAAATGAGTGATATAAAAATTATGGATTCCAATAAGATTCTAACTGTATAATTAAAAAGCCTGCTTGTAACTAGAACCTGGTAGACAAAGAAACTGCATGAATTTTTTGTTTAATAATAACAACAGTTTCCTTATGAGACCAATGGTAATAGAAAGTAAATTTAGACCTATGACAAATAGTTTCCTTCCTTTGGGAGACAGAAGGCTGATAAAAACAAATTATGGATCTGTTAACTTGTTGATAGCAATGTTATTTATGAACAGGAAGCGCCAACCTTTCCTGTTCTCTCTTTAAAACAAAGAAAAGTGAATCATACAAAAAATGAGCTTTTAAAGGAGACAGTACAAAAGCTAAAATTTCTGAAAAGCCATGCCAAGGCAAGATTATAAAAGTGTCTATAACTGGTATTGCTTCCCCAAGCAAATCCTTAAAAAAGGAGGTGGTGGCAAAACTATTAGTGCGCACATGGATAGATTCTTTTTTTAAAAAAATTTTTTTATTTTTATTTTTGGCTGCATCGGGTCTTAGTTGCGTGGGATCTTTCATTGTGGTGCCCTGGCTTCTCTCTAGTTGAGGCTCGTGGGCTCAGTAGTTGCGATGCGTGGGCTTAGTTGCCCCGTGACATGAGGGATCTTAGTTCCCTGACCAGGGATCGAACCTGCATCCCCTGCATAGGAAGGAGAATTCTTAACCACTGGACTGCCAGGGAAATCCCATAGATTCTGATGAAGGAGGGCACTAGCGGCACAAAGCTATCTGGCCAGTGACCCTAACCGAGTCCCCTCATTTTATAGGTGATAAATCAGAGTAGCAAAATGACATACCCAATGACAGAGGCAGAACTGTGGCAACCTTTCTGTTTGGTGCATTTTTTTCTTCCTGTAGGACCATATCATAGTGCCTAGCAACATAGTTAAGTAATTTTTAACATCGAGATATAATAGTAAAGACAATATTATAATGCATAAGAAACTGTAGTTCTTGCTTTGTAGCCAGATTGATATAGGTTTGACTAGCGTCTCCTTGACTTACTTCCTATGAGATCTGGTTGCACAGTCACGTATAAACGAACAATAAGGTCCTCACTCATACAGCTTTGCTATTAGTTAACTACCAAATCCTTGCTTATTCATTTTGTGCTTATTTTTCTTTTACCCGACCTAGAAAATTTGTCACATATGCCAACATTCATACACAAGCACACAGTGCATTGCCTGGAGGAGGGGAGCAAGAAATCCTAGTCGGGATGCACAGTCTTTATTTTTGAGATCACTCTAGCAAATAAAATTATTTAAAACTAATAAACATGTATTTACGCACTTTTTGGATCAATTACACACAATGCCACTCCAGAAGAAAGAAAAAAAGTGTTGTGCATAATGTTCTTTACAATCTAGCTTAAGTAGGTGTTGAAGCATTAAACCACTACAGTAGGCCTTTCACGTGATGGAGTTGCTAGAACATTCTAGAATTAGGAATAGAAGATTCAAATTCCTACTCAGAGGACAAGTGATCTCTGTAGGGGACATACGGTGTTTTTACAACCCAGCACATACATTTCTTATAAAACCCATAATCACAGTGTCTCACTGGCCCCCTCTAACCACTGCCAGCAGCAATCATGGTTGCTCATCCTCCTACACACAGTGATTGGTTCATGGGTTGGGTCCATAAACCAACAGGGTTAATTAGTATGTCCCATATGATCATACAGGAATATTGAAAGAGAAAAAAAGGGTTCCTCTGGTATAGCAAGCCATAAGGACAATTAAAATTGATTCTGCCAGTGGCCATCTTGCACATGGAAAATTCTGGCCTCAAAAAGAATCTACGCAGAGGCAAGCTGGGCTGAGAAGTGGATAGAAGAACAAGAGAGTTCTGACCTTTTCTGAGCCCCTTGATCCAGCCATACTTGATGATCCAACTATTGAATCTCCCAATTATATCCTTCTAAGAGTTTGTGCTATCCCGCCAACACATTCTTTTAAGTTCATTTATAACTTATAAAGAATTCTGGTCAAGGCAAGCTTCATCTTGCAAGTGTTTATCATAACATTTTTAATACTTGCAAACTTGCAGTGACCCTGTCTACCTTCCCCACTGTGACCACCTTCCCCGCCTAGACTAACTCTAAATCCTTCACTTTGTCAATGGGCTTTTACAAAACAGGAGCACTTCCTTTTAGCCTAAAAGACCTCCCTGAAACTGTTTACTCTAAGGACCACACGAGAAGTGACTCAGTGGGCCAGAGAAATGTCCTAGGCCACCTCCCTCCTGCAAACACCCTCCCCAGGCTTACCAAATTGAACTCCAGCCTCAATTTTACTGCTGAGCAGGTCAGTGGTTGCCTGCAAATTGGGAGCAAAGGTTATGTGCCAGGAGAGAGGGATTACAAAGGAGGATAAGGAAACTTTGGGGGTTGATTATGTTCAAGGTCGTGAAAGCAATGATGGCTTCACAGGTGTATATATGTGTCACAACTTTATCAAATTTATACTTTAAATATGTGCAGCTTATTGTATGTCATTAATACCTCAATAGAACTATTCTAACACACACACACACACACACACACACACACACACACACACACACACACACAGAGCTTTATGAGGAAAAGCATTTTACAGCGTTATCCTTCTTGCAGCAGGGAACAAATCCTGATGCCTAGAGTTGCAGATGTAATTGGGTGACAAAGAAGAAAGTCACATACCAAGGATGGTAGGGCAGGATAATTGGGACCTTGATAACATGCTTGCATTGTGCACCTTCTGTAGATTACCTACTTCTAGACATCTTGCTACATGAAAATAATACAGCTTACTATTCGAAGCAGCAGTAGCTGCGTTTCTCTTACCAGCAGCTGGACTCTATTCCTAATATGGTAGTCTTTGATGGTCTTTAACTTAAAGCCAATAGATCAGGTGATTCCCATGCCGGCTATCTTTTGTTTCTAATCTCAGAATAAAGTCCAAATACCAGGCTGACAAATCCAAGAATGCGAAGGGCCTGGCTTACCTCTCAAGGTAACTCATTAGCCACTATTCCCCACCTCCAGTCATACTTCGAATTCTTCTAATGAGCCCTCTACACTTTGAGAGCCATACAGTCAAAGCACGTGTTGACCTGATATTCCTAGAATGTGGCTAAGTGCCTGGTACAGAAGAGGTACTCACAATACACCGCAGATGGAAAGAGCTCATGATCTTGTTCATTATGCTTTAGGGATAGGGAAATGCTTATTCCCTAACATAATCAATATTTGGGGTGAAGAAATCCAGCCTCATGTGTTCCAGATTATTCTTTCTCTATATAACCTATAAAAGAGAGTTTCATTCTTTCACCAAATATCCACCACACTGCAGAAACAACATGCAAAGAGAGAGCATTTCTAGAGCAGCTACACTTTTTGAGCATCCAAATTCTACCAGGGTAAGTGAATTGTTTTGAGGACGAAAGAGGAACGTAGAACTTTGAAAAAACTGGATGCGATTCTGCAGTTAAATCATTCAAAAATGTTTTGTCAGCACCAAAGCAAGAGAGAAGACGTGATGACAGTGGAGGGTAAGGAACTTAAAGCAGTAATAAGATTTAAAAGGACTGTACCACCGAAATGTAACGCAGCATCCACCGATACATGAAAAACTAAGGCCCCAGACCTCTCCATGCTTCAACAGTCATAAGAGTAATTACACGTGACACTGGACTCTCCCTCTGAACTTCTGCCTAATGTGAACAACTGAAGAACAATTCAGTGATTATGAAGCATGTGTTTCTCTGATACCAAACATCTGGATGGAAACTTGAAAATTCTGTAAATAATCTGGAGACTGCTAAATATCCAGACATTCAGTGTTGAAGCCAAGACCGCAGTTCTTCGTCTCATTGTCATTCCTCAGATGATACAAGGAAGGCTCATGTGCTGTTGTCACATATTTTTCTTCTCTGTGTTCTCCTTGGTGCCAAGCAGATTGCTTTATACTTACAAGGCACGGAATACATAATATATAATATCTGCTGGGAAGAAATTATAAAGAGAATCAAAAGTAAGGCATCCTGACTTGCCATTTTCCAAGGATAACTGGTTTGAGGTAGCACTCACAACTGCCAACAAAGTTTCAACCCCACCCTACGTCTTCCTTCTTCGGAGCAGTTTTGGGAGAGAAGAAGTGGAATTATGGGTGAAACAGCCCTGCACTGCCTCCTTCTTTCAATCAACTAAATGTCAACCACATGGCAAGGCTGTGCTGGGCATTCAGGAAAGCCGGAGTGATTGGGACACGGTCCTTACTGTTGAGGGACATATAGTCTATCATATGACAAAATAAAAGGGTAATTGCTTTTTTCAGTGACTTCTTCATTGATCAACTTAATAATCATAACTTAGTCCTCATCTTACTTGGCAGCATTTGACACAGATGTTCAACTCTGCCTCCTTAAAATGACGTGCATTTGGCTTCTAAGACACCCGCCTCTACCAGGTTTTCCTCCTACCTGACGGGCCATTGCTTCTCAGGCTCCTTGGCCAGTTCCTCCTTGTCTCCGAAAACTGTTATTATAAGAGTGTCCTGGGCTTCCCTGGTGGCGCAGTGGTTGAGAGTCCGCCTGCCGATGCAGGGGACACGGGTTCGTGCCCCTGTCCGGGAAGATGCCACATGCCGCAGAGCGGCTGGGCCCGTGAGCCGTGGCCACTGAGCCTGCGCGTCCGGAGCCTGTGCTCCGCAACGGGAGAGGCCACAACAGTGAGAGGCCCGCGTACCGCAAAAAAAAAAAAAAAAAAAAAAAAAAGGAGTGTCCTTTATTAGACTACCTGCCATCTGACATCTCCACTTGGGTATCTGATTGGCATCACATCTAATACTGAACCTCTTATGTTCCTTCCAAAGCCTGTTCCACCCAGTCTCCCCATTCCCGTTAACAGCAGATTCAGCAAGCCAGTTGTTTAGGCCATAAACCACAAGTAATCTGTGACTGGTCGCACCCCATATTCTCATCCATCAGGAAACTATGTTGGCACCACCTTCAAAATACACCCAAAAGCTGACCATTTCTCTTATCCATTGCTATAATATTGGTCCAAACCTCCATCATCTTTGCTTAAATTACTGCAGTAGCCTTACAGGTGATCTCACTGTTTCTACTTTTGCCATCTATAATCTACTTTCAATTCAGGAGCCAGACAAACGTTTAAATGAAAATCAGGCCCAAAGCCACCAATGGCTCCCCATTTCCCTTGGTGTAAAAGTTCAATTCCTTCAATCTGGGTCCCAGAAACTCTCTGACTCATTTCCAACCACTCCACCCACCGCTTGCTCACTCTGTCCCAGCCACAGGCGTCCTCTCTGTCCCTTGCATAAATCAGAAATACTCCTTCAGGATCTTCTCAAAGGCCGTTCCCTCCACTGACTTTTTCCAGATGTCTGTCCTTCAACTCTTTCAAGTTTTTGTTCCACTGCTATCTTACCGAGAAGGCTAATCCTGACCACCACACATAAAAATATGCCCTTATCCTCCCCTACCCCCCCCCACTGCCCCACTGTGCTTCAGCCTTCTTACTCCATTTTTCTCCATAGCATTTTACCTTCTAACATGATGTATAACTTATTTGCTTATTTGCTTATCATCTACCTTCCTCCCCAAACGTAAGATCCATGAACGCAGGACCTTTTGGTTTGTTTCGCTCACTGCTGCTGTTGCTTAATTAATATTATTGGAATGAATAAAAGAAAAATTATTTGGGTTCGTCTTAACATTTATGTTAGACTAATAATAATAAATTAGACTAATAATATAAAGAACCCTATCCAACAATGACTCTAGTACAATTTTACGGAAAGCTGATTTGTTCACGGGAAAGGTTACAGGAAAACCTCAGATGCATAGGAGAGCTTGGCCAACAATGGGAGAGAAAAGAGAAAAGAGTATTTCAAGAAACATTAGATTCTACAGTAGACATGTAAAAGCAATTCCTATTTATTATTTTTAACCCAACGCTAATTTTCATGTCTTAAAATATTTGGCTGCCTTCTAGATTTAATTTTGATCATATTATCCTGTTTATGCAAGCTTTCATTAGGTATGTTTTACCTCTGTTGAAAAGGGAACAGCGAATTCTGCAAATTCCATCCAAGAAGTATTTAGAAAGTATAAGCTCTGTGCTAAAAAAAAAAAAAAAACAATGCTACAAACCAAAGGATGCAACAAAGAGAAAGCTATGATCTCCGCCAATAAACGGTGGATAGTCTAGCTGGGGAAAAAGCAAACACAAAGCAATCTATAGTGTGGAGCATTGGTATGGTTAATGGCAAAGACAGAGTAAAATAAAATCTTACAACACAGACTCTCAGCCCTCACTGTAATTTAGAATTAGCTAGGAAGATTTTAAAAACGGTTTTTTTTAACCAAAAACTCACATGCCTCTCCCTGTCTCTGAATACTGATTGAATTAGTCTGGGGTGGCATTCAGGTAGTAAGATTGATTCCCAAGTGAAAATTTAAGGAAACAATTCTTTCTGACTTAAGAAACGGGAGGCTTTATTTGAGTAGTTTTACAAAGACAGAACAAGGTATTATAAGTCAAGAGCAGAGGATCAGCAAAGACAGGCAACAAAGGGCAAAATGTCTGGAGAACCCTCTGTGGCTGAAATATATGAAGACATGCACACGGGAAGAGCGGATGGTGAAAGATCTTGAATGGCATGCTAAGGAATTCGGGTTTATTCTCTGAGAGTTTTCATCCACTATTACAAGTGCGTTATTCATTTTACAGTGATAAGATAATATGGAGGAACAATTCAGGTGAAATGTGATAAGAAGGAAGACGAACTAAACCTAGCCTGTCTTCACCAGTAATTCATATGTGTTTGAGGTGATGATGGCCCACTTTTAAACTACCTAAAACTGTATGCAAATTAAACCACTGAGATGTTCAAATCTCACTTTTCAAACGTAGGCTGAAATACAATTATTTCCCTAATAAATTTTCTTTCTTTCTAAAAGCCTCTTCATTATGTTGTTAAACTTTGTGAAAGAAAATAACCTCATTTCAAGTAAGAAATGACATAAATAGCACATTTCGGTAACTGTTTTAAAATCAAAAGTTGGGAAATTTCACAAACACATTTGGCACAAAGGCTGACTATGAACACCAGCTCAACAGCATCACGTGAAAATTCCAGGTTCTGTAAACAGTGAATCATTTTTAAATTCAAAATCCAAGTAAATATTCAGCAACCACTTAAATATTTTAAATTCATTCAGTAGTTTGAACAAGGGCTGAGAAATAACATAAGCCTAACCACATATTAAATAAGAATAATTTGAAAAATAATGATCAGAATTTTGAAAAATGTCAAATACAATAATTTGAAGGCAATTACAAAAGTAGATTTTTTTCTTTGGCTGAAGTATTAGCGTTTTTCATTTATTTTGGAGTAGAAACTGAACAAAATTATACTTTTCCAGCCCTCTAATGACCAGAATAGGACTTTTAAAAATGTACAGGAAAATCGTTCCAAATTTATACTCACCATACCTCAGTCATTTTTTTCTTACAACTGAAAGATTAATATTACTGCTTTGAGGGTATGAACTCTTGCCCCCGTAGGGCCTGCTTGAGTTAACACCAGCCTGTAAGTGTTAGAAATCCCAGTAGCTTAAAAACCTTTCCATTGTAACTTACAGGTTTGTAATTCAGAAATTTAAAATAAGTCAACTTCTTTCCACGAAGCTGTAACAACTTGCTCTTTTTTCTATAGCACATCCAAAGCATTTATCCACATTCTCTCCTTTTATCCTAACAACTCCACAAGGGAAGAATGAAAAATATCATCACCAGTTTATAAATGAAAAAAGTGAAACTCAGATGGAGACGTTTGCCCAAGGTTAAATTCCAAGCAAGCTGTACAGTTGGTATTCAAATTTAGGTTTTCTTCCGAAACCCAGCTGTTTTTCTCTCCATAGACTGTACAGATATATATATATATATATATATATATATATATATATTTATCTGCTATGTTTTACCTATTTTAAGACAACCTCAATTTCAGAGATACCTAAAACGCAAATAAACATATGCCTTAAAATGAATGTAAACTGGTATAATTTTTGGCTGCATGGAGATTTTTTTCCCCAAAGCAACCAAAGATATAGAAAAAATATTGCAAAAAACCAACAGAAGCAAACTTAGATTTTAGAAGAATAAATACAGAATAAGAAACAAAACTGAAACTTCTGAAATGACCCTTATTTAAAGACCATGAGTTATATTCTGTTCCTTACGTTCTTAATTAAAACTATTCATACACACACACACACACACACATACATATAAACAGCAGTCGATTCCTAGAAGTCTTTTCTTCTCTGCTTAAGAAGCACAAGGAGACATATTCAAAATGTTACATATTTTAATACAACACTTATTTCATACCTTCTAAAATTCCCCACAAATCACTAGGAATAAAGTTATTTTTCACTTTTTTTCAAAATACTTTCAATCAAAATTATTTTAAAATAAACGATTAAAAATAAAATAGACCGTTTTCCCAAAGCAGTTTTCACTTGTGTTTATATCCTGAACAGTATCAAAAAGACCAAGCTATTTCCACACTTCCTCAATTCAATCATACCTTCTTCTCCAACCCACAAAGACCTACCCTAGTCCTAAATTTTGTGGCACCTGAAGTCAGTCCTTCCCTTATATAACATTAATTTTTCCACTCCATAAATCCCCACTAGATCCTGTCTTCACAGAGGAGGTACTTGCCTTTGTATGTGTTTATTATTTCCCACAGTTCTCAGAAGAATGCACACAGTAAGCAAATGTTTATTGACTGAAGAAAGCTCTTGAGATCATATGTAGAGAAGATAGTGAATGAAAAAGAGGCTTCATAAGGCACGTTGATTTCAAAGCCCAGTTTGGTTCACTGCTGTATTCCCAGACAGAACAGTGCCTTGCACACAGTAGACACTCAATAAATATTTGTTGAGTGAAGAAACATTCAGTTTCTATAAATGTAGGAAGTTCTAGAGCAAGTCACTCTCTTTTGTATAACATCATGAAAGTGCATAAAGAAACCATAGCTTCTCCCTTTCCTCCCGTATCTATAAACTGTTGATATTCACTACACTAACGTAAAGTTGTTCATTACTAGGGATTCTATTAATTAAAACAACCAAACCATAACCAACAACAAAAATCAGCCCCGCCTCTGGCTAGTGATCAAAAATCCATGACAAGTTTGGGGGATGTTCCATCCAACCTATTTTAATGACATGCTTTCTGGACTGGTCACGAATTCTGCCCTAATCTCAAGGTCATAAGCAGGCCACCTGAGCACGTGGACAGTCAGGCTGCCCTAAGTTCCTCAAGAAAATGCTTCAGGGCAAGAGTGATGACTCAAAGCAGACCATGGCCTTTACACCTACCACACCCATACGCAATCCTGGATTTACTAACACTTTTAGAAATAATCTCAGATCCAATCCCACAACTTTGAGCTTATTTGGGAGGCAGCGACCCAGGTGGGATTGGAACCTATAAAGGGTCCTCCTATTCATGCCTTAAAAATAAATGTCTCCCAAGTCTTCAGCCTTAACCCTTCCCCCAACCACCTGACATTTCCCATCTTAAAATGTTGAGGTGAAACCAGGGAAGATACAGAATCTAAATAATAGCAATGGCACATTTTCATCATCTATTTGAGACCTGGTTCAATGTTTACCTTTCATTCATTTCCAGTTTAAACTGCTGAACTCATCTAAACTTGTTCACAATGTATAAGCAGTAGACAGTAATTCATTTTAAGAAATATCCTCTTTCTAAAAAGCCTTAGGGCTTCCCCGGTGGTGCAGTGGTTAAGAATCCGTCTGCCAATGCAGGGGACACGTGTTCGAGCCCTGGTCCCGAGCAACTAAGCCCGTGCGCCACAACGACTGAGCCTGAACTCTGGAGCCCGCGAGCCACAACTACTGAAGCCCGCACGCATAGAGCCCGTGCTCCGCAACAAGAGAAGCCACCGCAATGAGAAGCCCGCGCACCGCACAAAGAGCACAAAGAGTAGCCCCTGCTTGCCGCAACTAGAGAAAGCCCGCGTGCAGCCAAAAATAAATAAATAAATAAATTTTAAAAAAAATAAAAAGGTTTAGATTTAAAAGGGCCAACCATCTTTACAGTCCTGTGAATTTCCAATTAATTTTTACTACAGTGCTATTAAAATCAATAGAATACACTCTGAAGGTCAATAATTTAGAACAGATATAAAAGTCTTATATAATATGTTCCTTCAGAGTTACCTTTCTCTTTGCTTTCCTAATACACAAGAGATTCAAGCAGAAATGACACATCTCAAAAGCAACAGAACCAGACTTAAAAATAACTTGCCTTTAGAAAAAAAATATATACGGCATATTAATCTATATAGACCTCCTCAGTGACATAAGTATGCAACGCAGACATTCTACTGTGTGTAAGCAGATACAATAAGGTTAAATGTCTGGCAAACAGGTAGCTAAATCATGAGGGGGAGGGGCAGAAGTCAGCATAAAATGGGGAATGTGAAGTTCTAAACAGGCCATTCATGCTAACAAAAGAAAACCTGGAGAATTGGTCAGCTTTTACTTAATAAATAATCAATGTGATAGGCATGTTCAGGTGAGACAAAGGTGGATTCTCATCTGAAACTTGACATGGATCTCCGATTACAAGTACCTGAATCACCAGGTGGTCTAGAATTTTTCCCAAATCTAGGATTAGTGACACGTTGATTAGATTCCTACTAACTAGTCAGAAAGACATACTTTTTACAGGTTTATGTCTTGCTTTCAAAGCTTTGCAACCCTGTTCACATACAAGGGAACAGTAATGCTAAAAGGACCCAGCCTCTCCCTCCTGCTGGGGACCACAGGCAGACTCCGCACTCCAAGGATGTAACCTAAGCTTGCACAGATGGCCTAGCTCTCTGCTAATGCACAGGAGCTGGGTTTGTTTTCAGGGTGGATGCTGCAAAACAAACCCAGGTGTATTTATAGACAGGAGCAAGACTATGATGGAGGGATGATGACAGAAGATGAAGTTTCTTCTGCATGGTAAAGAAGCCTGTGGAAAGATCTGGATCCCACAGCCTGGGTTCCACTTCTTGAGTCGCCAACTATCAACTATGTGAAGTTATTAAAGCCCTTTTCGGTCTATTATCTTACGTATAAAATTTAGACAATGCCCCTTGCCTCGGATGATTGTCAGAAAAAGGAAAGTGTATGTAAAATCTGGGACGTGGTAGGCCATTGGTAAACGGCAATCTACTCTCCCATCCTCCTGTTCACCCTGAATTGCCCCTCAAAAATTACAAACATACACTGCACGGTTAAAACTAAAAAGCCCAAGCTGGTTGGCAGGAAAAGAAACAACCTGGGTGGAGGCTCGCTTATTTACTGGAGAATTTAGCTTAAAATGGATTTAGGATAATGATAAGAGGGGAGATACATGGAAAAAGCATCAGGTATAAGCAAAACTCCTCCCCCCAACTCCCGCTCCCCGCAAAAAGACATTCCTTTATGTAAGCACGAAACAAACTTCGGAAGCTGCGGATATCCTGTGAACCTACACGGTGGCCTCAATTAAAATCACAGGCGCACGTAGAGCTAAACACGACGCACACCATCCATATGCCGCCTTGTCAGTTTCAGATCACGCTATTTTTGCAAAACTGTCCTCAAACCCGAGGCGGCTCCCGCCTCCAAATCCGCCCCAGATGGATTTGGGAGCCAAGAGCGAGTTGCAGAAGGTATAAGGATGGGAAAGTGGAGAGGTCTGGTCAAATAACTGAAAAACAAGGCGGTGGGTGAGGGGGCGGGGTAGAGCAATGGGGAAGAGACGCGGCCAGTGAGCCAGAAAGACGGCGGCTTCACAATGAAAGGAAGAGACTGCGACAGTCGCCGGCTCCTGGTCCCCGGCGGGGACGGATGGCGAGGCCGGGCGGGGGAGGCCAGAGCGTGGGAAGACAGAAAGGGGGTGCGGGATGAAGTGAGAGTCATTGGCCAGACAGGGAAGTCACGGAGCACCCGAGCAGGTGCAAAGCCCCCAGGCGGGGAGGAACGGGCTCGGGATACTCACGGTGTAGAGTAGGTTGAGCGCGCACAGGCAGTTCTTGGAACACGCGAAGCCCCCGCAAACCATCTTGGAGCCTGAGGTTCCCGGCAACTGCAGGTAAAGTCTGGCTCCGGCGGAGCCTCCAGGCAGCCTCTTTGTCCTTGCCTTCGGGGCCTGGCCGAGGCGACGCAGCAGCGGGGACGCGGTGGGGAGCCCGGGGCTTGGGAAGGGGCTGCAGCGCGCGGCGCGCCCGCGGCGGTTCCTATCCGCTCTGGAACCTGCGGCCGCAGCAGCAGAAGACGGAGTCGGAGCCCGAGCCCCGCCCAGACCCCCGCCTCGCCCCGCGCGCTGATTGGCCGCCGGCGGGGAACAAAGGTAGAAATATGCAAATAAATGCGCTCAGCTAGCTGGGATCCGGGAGAGGAGGGGAGGGCAGGGAAGGGGAGGGGCGGCCCCTGGGAGAGGGGGAAGGGGCGAAGGCCTTGAGGGAGGGTGCCTGAGGCCAGAGTGCGTGGCAGCGACCTCGCCGCGGGTTCCTGGGGAGCAGGTGAGGAGAAGAGGGCGGGACTCCACGGAGATCCACGCTGGCAGGGAGAAAGATGACAGCACCTCTCGGTTCTTGGCCCCAGCGGGTGACGTGGCACCATTTTGAATGAGATTTTAAAATTAAGCACCTGGCCTTGTTTGAATGAAGGAAAAAAGGAAGGAATGAAGCAATAAATGAATGAACGTGAACGATTTAAAAGAGAGAATGAAGTGGGGGAAAATGAAAGGAAGGAAACAAGTGAAAGAATAAACGGAGAGATGAAATCTCTGCTTTTCTCAGAAAATAGGTAAGGTATATGGCCCATAATTGTGACTCTTGTCAGGTCAGATGTATCCTTCAGGGATTTGCAAAAATGCTGATAAATTTTATCATACATGCAAAAGAAAATCAAGAGGTTTTTTGTCTTCCAATCTTGCATTTCAATAAGCTGAGGGGTTTTTTCCCACAAACAACTGTGAAAATTTTTTAATGACACAGTCTCCACCTCTGTCAATTCATTATCATTTTGAGTGTCTATTATAGAAATGCTTCATGTATCCTCAGATTCCTCACCTATAAATTGGGATATTAACAGTATGTCAAGCACTCTTTGCGGAGCGCCTGGCACAGTGTAAGGACTCAGCTAGTCCTTAATATATGTCAGCTAGTATTAATATATCTAACAGTTTTTGAAAACCTGCTGTGTTCCAAGCACTAAGCTAAGCCAATAAAGGTTTGGTTATTTCATGGTGCCTTCTACCAAAAAAGGTTCTTCGAGAGAAATATTCAGGTACTTATATGAAACCTAAGGGTTCATGCTGAGTAAGTTATGTGATAGCAAATGATACTGTATATGTTAAATAAAATATTGCAGCTGATAAAAATAATTTGTCTTCTTGGAATTGTCTGCTTCCTCTTCTAATCTCTCTTTACCTTCCCATACCAAGAAAGCCACATTAATTCTTTAGCCTTGGTATTCCACATTAACCTTTTGTATACACCCAAATGAGTTCCTTTTTTTTTTTTAATTTTAATCTGGAAAATGACCCTCAAACCCAAATAAAACTTTGTGGCTCAGCTTTCCATTTGAGAAGCCAGAGGCTTATTAAAGAAGAATTAGGGGGGAAATCTATTCTTTCTCTTCTCATTCGTGGATGTCACCAACGTTACTACCACTTCAACATAACTCAACCAACTGTGACAATTCTCTATTTGCTTTCTTCATAACACACTCTACTATCTGCCTGTGGGTTGAATCTCTTACTTTTTCTCATAGGAATGTGCCCTATCAGTCAGGGGCCCAGCAGGAAGGAGGTGGCTCGTTTCAATGACTGAGAAGAGTTTAATAAAGGGACTGTTTTGAAAAATATGGACAAGGTTAAAGGAAGCCAACAAAGGATAGTGAAGCAGCTCAGAGCTAGCAAGAGCAGGTAGTTATTATAATTCCCCTTAAGTCTGGGGGGCAATTTAAGGGAGCAGTTACGGAAACCAGGCAAGAGCTAAAGTTGTAGGAGGGTTGCATTAGGAGTTGTGGCCTTTAAGAGAGAAAACCAAGAAAGTACTGCAAATCGGAAAACAAAACAAGTGAACATAGTGGGATTCCACCTTAGAATTTGGATGTAGAAATTTGCAAAAGACCATTTGCTCCCACCCTAACAAGAATGAGCTAGAAAAGCTACAAAACTATCGTTTTTTTAAAAAAAAAAAACCTATCAGAAAACAAAACAAATGAACAAACAAAAAACAAATTCACAGATACAGAGAACAGATTGGTGATTACCAGGGAGGAAAGGGGTGGGGAGGTAGGCAAAGTGAGTGAAGAGGATCAATTGTATGATGATGGATGATAATGAGACTTCTGGTGATGATCACTTTGTGGTGTATGTGGATGTAGAATTATAATGTTGTACACCAGAAATGTATGAAATGTTATATATCAATTTCACCTCAACTAAAAAAAAAAAGCCTCTCATGGAACTGAGGAACCAAAGACATCTAAAGGAACTAAAATCCAAGAAGTAATAAGACATTCTTAGGAAGAAAAAGCCCACAGTGTTTTTATCTCTTATGGATTAGCTATAGAAAGAAGACTGCCATAGAGAGGGATAAAGAGAAACTAGCTGATCATTTAACCATCTTTTAATGTGGGTGTATGGTCTAGTGTGGCAGTTTATAATGCAAGGATCAAAAGCCACAGAGTGAGTGTACAACTACTTGCCAACTCTAACCCATGGGCCTTCACATAGTACAAGGATTTGAAGCTCTATAGGCTGTGGTCAGGCAAGAGAGCTCCCTCCCCAGCTACCTCAATGGGCACAAACATCCTCAAGTATGACAGTGGCTAAAAACAGATTAGGACAGGAAAGACAAAGCAATCTGGGTCTTTACCTAATCCAAAGCAGTGGCTGCCAAAGGCTAAGGAATTAGCAGAAGAGAAGAATCTCTTTACAGTATACTGCAAAAGCCCTCCAAAGCTGTTAAAACAGCAGGAAAGGGAGAGGACTCATAAGGACATGAGTGAAAGCCAAGGACATGACAGAAGAGCAAAGAACACTCCCCAGCAAAAAAAAAAAAAGGAACAGCCAAGTTGTAAAGCACATCTGAGGCTGAGAATGCTGGTGACTGAGCTGTAAAGTACAAAGAGATCTGTATGAGGTCTCCTTCCTATAAAAGGAAAATCTTGATTGTGTCCTCAAAAACATCTGAAGCCAATGCTGAATTGAACCTAACTAAACCTGTAACAAATCCTGACCCAGCTCAACTATAGTGCAGACTGACTTAGGTACCCATAGTCGCAGCCTGGCAGAATAAAGGATGTACCCATTTCTGCTGGTAAATATTATTTACTTTACTCTCAGTGTTCTTTTATACACACTACCTGACACACAATCAAAAATTATGGAAGACTTGGATGATCAAAAAAATATGACCTATGGTCAAAAGAAGAAATGGTCAGTAGAAGCAGAACCAGAGATGATCCAGATATTAGAATTATCAGACAGGTCCTGAAAACTCAAAATGATAAATGTGTTCAAGGATTTAGTGGAAAACATACAGGAGCACACGGAGAATTTCAGCAGAAAGATAAAGATTACTAAGGGGAAAATGAAAATAAAATGAAAAATATAATCAGAGATTTTTGAAAATGTGATTTCAGCAGACTGGACACAACAGAAGAAAACAGTAAACTTGAAGATAATTCAAAACTAAAACACAAAGATGAAAAGTGGAAAAATGGATCAGAGCATTTGATACCTGTGAGACAAAAATCCAGTAATGTGTGTGTGACTATAGTCCCAGAAGGAAAAGAGAAAGAACACGGGGCAGAAGAAATATGTAAAGAGAAAATAATGGTCAGGAATTTTCCAAAGTTAGTAAGAGATATCAACGCACAGATCCAAGGAAGATCACCTCCACCATTCTCTACTAGTCAGGAGAACCCAAGCCTGACAAGTTTCAAAATGAGGGGAAAGCAGACCCACCTCTTGATGGGAGGGTTACAAGTCACACTGCAGAAGAGCACAGAGGATGCTAGGTACTGTAGTGTATCTTTGGAAAATAAAATCTGCCACAGGTAATGTCCTTTTTCCAAATTATGCTTTGATGTTGCACCTTTGTTGACAAATTGCTGTTTTTGAGTGAGAAAAAAAATAGGACATTGCACTGTAGTTCTTCTCAGAGAATTATATTGGAGACTAAGGTAAGAGACTGTTTATTTTGTTAAGTGGAAGAGGAAGTTTTATTTTTATAAAAGAAATTTGTCGGGCTTCCCTGGTGGCGCAGTGGTTGAGAGTCCGCCTGCCGATGCAGGGGACACGGGTTCGTGCCCTGGTCTGGGAAGATCCCACATGCCGCGGAGTGGCTGGGCCCGTGAGCCATGGCCGCTGAGCCTGCGCGTCCAGGGCCTGTGCTCCGCAACGGGAGAGGCCACAGCAGTGAGAGGCCCGCGTATCGCAAAAAAAAAAAAAAAAAAAAAAATTGAGTCTCCTAGAAAACGGCTTTTTTAACTGTTTTTAAATAGGAATAACAATGACAAACTAAATCTAATCAGTTTTACATATAATTTCTTAATCCTTAAATAAATCTGTAATATGAGATGAGTTTCTAACAATTTAGGAGATTACTATACTCCTTTCTCTTTCTCCTTTGTTTTAAATGTGTTTTGTTTTGTTTTGTTTTTGATCTAATTCAAACAGAATTCTCGTGCATTAATCCAGATTCTCTGAGAAGCAAACACCAAGACTGGATTAGATGCACAAGAGATTTATTGGGAGAAACATCTGTGAGGGAAAATAGGAAAGGAGCCATAGGAGGCTAGGAGAGCTAAAAGAACACAATTCAGGTCTGACCTCTATGAAGGACAGAGGGAAGGAAGGATAAAAGAGAGGGAGGGATAGAGGGAAGGAGGAAAGGAAGGAAGGAGAAAAGGGAGGGAGGAAGGAAGGAAAGTCTTAGACTGCAGTGCACTTTTTAAAAGCTTTGGCAAGGAAAGCAGGGAGTCTTCAAGCCAAAGCCAAATGTCAGAGACATCCAGCACACCCTCCTGTAATGAGCCTGCCTTGGTATCTCTGCCACAGTAATTGGCTAGAAACATCAGCACAAATGCTGTGATGAATTTCAGAGTATAGCGTTGGGGCTGGCTTCAGTTATGCTCCCACGAGAGATCTGAGAGGTGTGTTTTCCTGAAAAATAATTGTGACTACATATTCCCCTTCTGTCCTAAAAATATTTCTCTAGTCACATTTCAAACGATCTTTCAATTTTTCAGTCTTCGTCATTTTACCATGGAAGGAAATTCTCTCACTTCATCTGGGTAATCTATTGCATGTTTTAACAATCCTCATTTAAAAACTCTTTATTTGTGGCTTAGGTTTAGCTTAACATGATCTTAATTTTTTTTAATTCTGTTTTTCTTTTTCTATCAGTTCAGTTTAAGGTCAACATTTCTTTTTTAATAATTCAACACCAAGACTTGATTGTGTTCAACAAATCCTAAGTAAAATTACTCCTAAGCTATTGTACAGAACTTTTAACTATGTTACCAAAAGACTTTCTAGACTTCTCAGAAATATAATATAAAATATATAAAATATAAAATAAAATTGCTCATGCACAATTTATAGTCAAATAAAATATCAGTAATACTGCAAATTTTAAATTGCTTCAACTATAGTACACTTTGCTATATCTAAACCCCACTGTATTTTCCTTAGTCAATAAAATATCCTTAAATAAATTAAAGGCCAATTTTTTAAATGTCTCTCAGTGATTTTACTAGAATTGATCCAGTTAAATTATTTATAACGATTTTCTTTTTATTACAAATTTCTTTGTCATCTATTCCTCTGATACTCTTGTGTCTCCAGGGAAATAAAGGAAAGAACTGTAGAAACTTTCCTTTGTAATGATTTGCAGCTTTTTGCATTGAATGAAGCTTGAGAAGGGAGTTTCTTGGCCAAGAAGGAGACGAAGGAGCTGATCAATAACTGTCTGTCTCCTTCGGAGTCTATCTCTTGCTCTATTTTCTCTGTTATCCTTTTTGATGTTTTGCCAAACTTTAGCAATTAAATGCAACACATTCATCCCTCCTACAATAATATTCAGACCCCCTTTTGCTATGTAGGATGTTTCACAATTCATGCTAAAAGACCTCAAATCATAATTCATTTTCAGAAAATGTTTTTCTTCTAACCACAAATTAAACTTGAAGTTTTTATTGCTTTTACTTGCTTTATTTTCCCCTCCATATGATGCCAAGAAGACTAAAACATATAGATATATATGACTATCTTCTCATATATGACACTAAAATCTCAATTCTAAATGTCTGTAAGTGACTATTTTTGGTGGCATATTCAGCTATTACAAAATTACATACAGTTCCAGGGCCTAATGGGCAAATTCAGCTTGATGGCCAGACAAATCCAACCTGATCAGCTGACTTTAAAGAGGTGGGACAATCAGCTTTAGTGATGGGATAATCCTCTTGGCCCTTTGCCTCTTTTGTCTCCACATTCTCCCTTCCAATTTTTCTTTATTCACTATATTAACAACATACCAGTGAGATTACAATTTAGAGGGAATTGATGCAATTTATTAATATTCCATCACACCTAAAAAAATCTTTCTGGAAATCTACCCTATTTCAATTCTGAGGCCTGAATGTGTTTCATTTTAAGTGCTGTAGATCAATATGTGTTGTATTTATTTAGTCCAATGGCTACTTCAGTAAATACATTATTTTTATTTGAAAGCGAATAATACTGCCTTAATTAATACAAATATATTAGAATGAACAGGAAAAGGTGCAATTAAAGCTGTCAACAGCTTTATAGCTTATTTAAATAAGCTATCATTATGTTTGAGAAAAATGGAAGGAAACCTAGCATTTATAAGGGTGACTAAATGTTCTTAATTTGTATAAAAATGTATCTTTCTGCCTCACCTATAAACAGTTTATGAGTTCTAAAAGTGAGATTGATATAGTCTAATGCAGCTTCTGTTGCACTGGAAATCGTCCAAGCTGGAAACAACTCAGATATCCATCAATACTAGAAATGGATAACTAAATCATGGTACACTCACATAGTGGAAACCTATCCCAAACCAAAAATGAACAAAATCCAGCTAACTCAACAATATGGATGTGTCTCACCAACGTGGAGTTGAGTGAAAGAAACCCAAATGCAAGAATGTAGATTTTATAATTCCATTTATATAAAACTCAAAAACATAAATTTAATGACAGTATTTAGAGACGACTTAAAAACTATAAATAAAATCGAGGGATCGATAACCATAAATATCAGGTAGTCGTGCATTTGAGGGAGTGTGTGTGGAAACAGTGATTGGGAAAGGGTGAGCGGGGACTCCCCGGGCGCTGACAGTGTTCCTGGATGATCACTTTGGGATTAGACTGTGAAAGAGTTGAGAGCGGGGAGAGAAATACTTACAGCCTAAAGTAGCAGTAATCTGATATTTTATATTATATAAACAATGGTATTCTAGGAAAAAAATAGTAAAACCGGGCTTCCCTGTTGGCGCAGTGGTTGAGAGTCCGCCTGCCGATGCAGGGGACACGGGTCCGTGCCCCGGTCTAGGAGGATCCCACATGCCGCGGAGCGGCTGGGCCCGTGAGCCATGGCCGCTGAGCCTGCGCGTCCGGAGCCTGTGCTCCGCAACGGAAGAGGCCACAACAGTGAGAGGCCCGCGTACCGCCAAAAAAAAAAAAAAAAAAAAAAATAGTAAAACCACCTGTGTATTTTTCAAACTTAGTTTCTTGCACAAATTTTTCTTTAAAACAATAACTGTTTATTAAGGAGTACAGTTCGTAAGGTGACTTTTGTCATTTCAACTCAGGGGGTTTTGTATAGTAGCTGTTACTGCCATAAAATGCCAACTGTGTCTTCATGATATTTTTGGCAATCTACCAGGTACTATTTAGGGCAAAGACATAATTTTGGGAAATAAAAGTGTGTCTGAGTTAAGTCATATCCTGTTTACAAGTTCAAATATACTGGAACACATTGTTTAGCACTTTCCTAAAATAAAGGAGCATGGTAAATTTTTTGAGACTTTATACAACTGGTCAGAAAATATTTCTATTCGTCTCTCTCATTTTATTGAAATTGCCCAGTGTATTGATCTAGGTTGGAAATTATTTCTCCTTAGAAGTTTGAAGGTCTTTATTAAATTCTCTTTTGCAGTGTTGTTGAAAAGTCCAAAGCCGTTATGATTCCTGATACTTCACTCATGACATTTTGTATTTTTTTGATCTTCTCTTTGAAGATTCTATTCTATTCTATTCTCTTTGAAGATTCTATTCTCTTTATAGAATCTTCTCTTTGACCTCAGTGTTCTGAAAATTTGGAGGAACACTTTAAGAGAAAGAATAACAGTGCAAAAAATAAAATTTGGTACAAAATTAAGTAATTGTCTAGAATAGGTAAACACAACAAATTATAAATTTTTTAAATGATCAGTCCTAAAATCTCACAAAATCCTGAAAAAAAAAACATAGCTTTTATTAATTTACTGCCTTATATAACTGTATAATACATTTTTTCTTTTTGGCTACTTACTTTTGATCTCTTTTTTATGTGGTAAACGTTTTGTAATATTTTCCACAGAGAAAACAGAAAAGTCATTATCTTCTCTCTAGTATGATTAACTGAAATTTATTTATTATCAATAATTTAACTTTTTTTTTGCTCTACAACTTACAGTCACAATGCATTATCGGTAATGTTACATAAATTTGGAGAAACCCCTGATCTCCATTATCTATTTCTGCATAACATATTACATTACCCCTAAATTTAATAGCTTAAAAAATAATCTCTTGGGGCTTCCCTGGTGGCACAGTGGTTGAGAGTCCGCCTGCCGATGCAGGGGACACGGGTTCGTGCCCCGGTCCAGGAGGATCCCACATGCCACGGAGCGGCTGGGCCCGTGAGCCATGGCCACTGGGCCTGCGCATCTGGCGCCTGTGCTCCGCAACGGGAGAGGCCACAACAGTGAGAGGCCCGTGTACTGAAAAATAATAATAATAATAATAATCTCTTTATTCTATCTCATAATTTCATAGGTCAAGAATTTGAGCAGGGCTGAGCTGGCCAATTCTTCTGCTCCCTATAACGTTGATAGGACTCTTAGGTGATATTGAGGTGGCAACCAGGTTGGTCTGCAGAGTCTGTTTTCACATCCTCACCTGTTGGGGTTCAGCTGAGATGTTCTCTCTCTCCACTTAGTCTTAGGGACTATCCACATGGTCTCTGTGTGAATTTACCACATAACGTCTTTGTGCTCTAAGGAACAGAGTGGAAGCTTACAATCCTCTCAAAGACAGGCCTCAGAACTGGCACAGTATCACTTCTTGTACTCTGGGCAGAGAATTAACTGGTCAGGCCAGATTCCAAGGGAGAGGAAATTAGACCCAATCTCTTGATAGGAGTGTGGAAAAGATTTTTTGGGGGTGTCTTTACTATACCACAGTGATTCTATTTTAGTTACCTATTGCTACCTAACAACCCCCTCCCAAAAAAGAGAGGCTTAAAACAATAATCTGGTATTATCGCCCATGGTTCTGTGGGTTTTCTGGACTCAGTCTGGCATTTCTCACTTGAGGTTTCTCAATCTGTTGCAATCACATGGAGGCTTGAATTGGCAGGACATAAAAGATGGCTTCTCACCAAATGCCTGGAGCCTCAGCTGTCATGGCTGAAATAGGTGGAGGATGCAGGCCCTCTCACATGACTAGCTTGAGCTTCCTCACAGAATGGCAATCTTAGGGTAATTGGACTTTTTATACAATGTATTGCTTCCCCTACAGTACATGTTTCAAGAGATCCAGGCAGAAGCTGCAAGACTTCTTAGGACTTAGCCTCAGAATTCACCTACTAAGGTGATCTACTACTTGGTAGATGAATTCACCTACTAAGAATTCATCACTTCTACCACATTGGTCAAAACCAAGCAATATGGCCAACCCAGACTTAAGGGAGGAGATTGTACAAGGGCATGAATACCAGAAGGCATTGGGGGTATCTTTGATGTTAGTGGTCTCACCCTAACAAATTTCTTTCATATATATTCTCTTCCTTTCAAGGCATTTCATAATCTTAAATACTCTTGAATCGACAACTCAGTAAGTTTGCATTGATGTCCATAAGTAGTGACATATTATAGGTTTTATGCAATTGTACCTGATATGAGAAAACTTCCATTTCGATGAGATACATACAGTTGAGACAGAATCTTCCATTTACAATTTTACATATCTAATGATTGAAAGAATTTTCCACAGACTTCCTTTTAGCTCTGCAAATCACAATCTTTCTCCTCCATGTTCTTTTTGTGCTGGGTTCCATAGGATAAATTCATAAGAGGTTCTGATTCTGGCACTGCACCTTTGTTTCATGGAGTGGATTAACATGGTAGCAATATGAATTTTCCTGGAAGACATTCCTACATGAAAATAGCTAAACTATATATGGAATATCTGTATATGGAAGTGACTTCAGGCTACATAACTATATCACACTAAACCCAAACTAAATATATCCCTAGCTTAATTCAAATATGTGGACAGCCTCTACAAAGCCACCTGACAGGAGGGAGAAGTGTGACAGAGGAGAAGTTGGAGCAGAGAATGTCAGCTGATTAGGGTTAAAATATCTTAAGTTTGCATGTTTTACAGAAACATTGGACTATTTGAACACATTGCTAGAACGCCTTCCCAAAGCCTTTGTAAAGGCTTATTTACACTCTTTTCCTTCACCTCCAGTCTCCCCAACACTTGAGGATAGCTTTCCTCTGGCTTGCTGCTACAGGCTCTATTAACATGCCTCCTTTCCCCAGATTTTGTCCTGCTTCAATCTACTCCCTATCCTGCAACAAGAATGATCACTCTAAAACATAAATTTGACCTGTTTGTCATTCTAAATTAAAATTCTCAATGGCTCTTTGCCATTTGTCAAATTCCTTAACATGGTTTACAAGGCTTTTCAAAGCCTGGACCTTTCATGCTAATTCTTCTCATTGGCCTTTCAAGCATTCTTTAATCCAAGCACACTGAACTATTTTAATTCCCTGGTATTCTTTTCACTCTGGGCCTTCCTAATTCCTGAGTCTGGGTTAGGTACTCTATTAGATATGGTAGATTATGCTGCAGTGAAAATGGGACCCTGAACTTTCATAATTCTAACAAAGGTTTATTCCTCACACATGCAAAACTGAAAGTCAAGACAGCTGTCTTTATGCGTTGACCCAGCAACCCAGGCAGCTTCTATCTTATCACGTCAGGGTGAGGGCCTGCAGAGTGCACACTTGCTTATAAAGCTTTCAGTCATAAGGGGTCCAAACACTTTCTAGTCACAGTCCCTGGGCCAGAATAAATTGAGTTGCTGGAATAACTGGTGAACAACACTAACCAGGTGACATTACCCATCTAAGCTACTCCCATCACACCTTCTACCAACCCCATCATCATTTTTATCACTCCTTTTGCCCAGGTCTTTTCACTTATCTCTCCACCCATTCTTTTTTTTTTTTTTTTGAATTTTTGAATTTTATATATTTTTTTGTACAGCAGGTTCTCATTAGTTATCTATTTTATACATATTAGTGTATATATGGCAATCCTAATCTCCCAATTCATCCCACCACCACCACCACCCCCATGACTTCCCCCACTTTGTGTCCATACGTTTGTTCTCTACATCTGTGTCTCTATTTCTGCCCTGCAAACCGGTTCATCTGTACCATTTTTCTAGGTTCCACATATATGCATTAATATACGATATTTGTTTTCCTCTTTCTGACTTACTTCAACTCTGTATGACAGTCTCTACATCCATCCACATCTCTACAAATGACCCAATTTCGTTCCTTTTTATGGCTGAGTAATATTGCATTGTATATATGTACCACATCTTCTTTATCCATTCGTCTGTCGATGGGCATTTAGCTTGCTTCCATGACCTGGCTATTGTAAACAATGCTACAATGAACAGTGGGGTGCATGTGTCTTTTTCAATTATGGTTTTCTCTGGGCATACGTCCAGAAGTGGGATTGCTGGGTCATATGGTAATTCTATTTTTAGTTTTTTAAGGAACCTCCATACTGTTCTCCATAGTGGCTGTATCAGTTTACATTCCCGCCAACAGTGCAAAAGGGTTCCCTTTTCTCCACACCCTCTCCAGCATTTGTTGTTCGTAGATTTACTGATGATGCCCATTCTAACTGGTGTGAGGTGATACCTCATTATAGTTTTGATTTGCATTTCTCTAATAATTAGTGATGTTGAGCAGCTTTTCATGTGCTTCTTGGCCATCTGTATGTCTTCTTCGGAGAAATGTCTATTTAGGTCTTCGCCCATTTTTGGATTGGATTGTGTTTTTGATATTGAGCTGCATGAGCTGCTTATAAATTCTGGAGATTAATCCTTTGTCAGTTGTTTCATTTGCAAATATTTTCTCCCATTGTGAGGGTTGTCTTTTCATCTTTTTTATGGTTTCCTTTTCTGTGCAAAAGCTTTTAAGTTTCATTAGGTCCCATTTATTTTTCTTTTTATTTCCATTTCTCTAGGAGGTGGGTCAAAAAGGATCTTGCTGTGATGTATGTCATAGAGTGTTCTGACTGTGTTTTCCTCTAAGAGTTTAGTAGTGTCTGGCCTTACATTTAGGTCTTAAATCATTTTGAGTTTATTTTGTGTATGGTGTTAGGAAGTGTTCTAATTTCATTCATTTTTTTGCATATAGCTGAACAGTTTTCCCAGCACCATTTATTGAAGAGGCTGTCTTTTCTTGTATATTCTTGTCTTCTTTATCAAAAATAAGGTGACCATATGTGTGTGGGTTTATCTCTGGGCTTTCTATCCTGTTCCATTGACCTATATTTCTGTTTCTGTGCCAGTACCATATTGTCTTGATTATTGTAGCTTTATATTGTACTCTGAAGTAAGCGAGTCTGATTCCTCCCTCTCCATTTTATTCCCTCAAGACTGCTTTGGCTATTCGGGGTCTTTTATGTCTCCATACAAATTTAAGATTTTTTGTTCTAGTTCTGTAAAAAATGCTACTGGTAATTTAATAGGGATTGCATTGAATCTGTAGATTGCTTTGGGTAGTATAGTCATTTTCACAATATTGATTCTTCCAGTCCACGAACATGGTGTGTCTCTCCATCTGTTTGTGGCATCTTTGATTTCTTTCATCAGTGTCTTATAGTTTTCTCAGTACAGGTCTTTAACCTCCTTAGATAAGTTTATTCCTAGGTAATTTATTCTTTTTGTTGCAGTGGTGAATGGGATTGTTTCCATAATTTCTCTTTCTGATCTTTTGTTGTTAGTGTATAGGAATGCAAGAGATTTCTGTGAATTAATTTTGTATCCTACAACTTTACCAAATTCATTGATTGGCTCTAATAGTTTTCTGGTGGCATCTTTAGGATTCTCTATGTATAGTATCATGTCATCTGAAAACAGTGTCAGCTTTACTTCTTCTCCAATTTGGATTCCTTTTACTTCCTTTTCTTCTCTGATCGCCATGGCTAGGACTTCCAAAACTATGTTGAATAACAGTGGTGAGAGTGGACATCCTTGTCTTGTTCCTGATCTTAGAGGAAATGCTTTCAATTTTTCACCATTGAGAATGGTGTTTGCTGTGGGTTTGTCATATATGGCCTTTATTATGTTGAGATAAGTTCCCTCTATGCCCATTTTCTGGAGAGTTTTTATCATAAATGGGTGTTGAATTTTGTCAAAAGCTTTCTCTGCATCTATTGAGATGATCATATGGTTTTTATTCTTCATTTGTTCACATGGTGGATCACATTGATTGATTTGTCTATATTGAAGAATCCTTGCATCCCTGGGATAAATCCCACTGGATCATGGTGTGCGATCCTTTTTCTGTGTTGTTGGATTCTGTTTGCTAGTATTTTGTTGAGGATTTTTGCATCTATATTCATCAGTGATATTGGTCTGTAATTTTCTTTTTTTGTAGTATCTTTGTCTGGTTTTGGTAACAGGGTGATGGTGGCCTCGTAGAATGAGTTTGGGAGTGTTCCTTCCTCTGCAACTTTGTGGAAGAGTTTGAGAAGGATGGGTGTTAGCTCTTTCTAAATGTTTGATAGAATTCACCTGTGAAACCATCTGGTCCTGGACTTTTGTTTGTTGAAGATTTTTTATCACCGTTTCAATTTCATTACTTGTGATTGGTCTGTTCATATTTTCTATTTCTTCCTGGTTCAGTCTTGGGAGCATATACCTTTCTAAGAATTTGTCCATTTTTTCCAGGTTGTCCATTTTATTGGCATAGAGTTGCTTGTAGTAGTCTCTTATGATGTTTTGTATTTCTGCAGTGTCCATTGTAACTTCTTTTTCACTTCTAATTTTATTGATTTGAGTTCTCTCCCTCTTGATGAGTCTAGCTAAAGGTTTATCAATTTTGTTTATTTTCTCAATGAACCAGCTTTTAGTTTTATTGATCTTTGCTACTGTTTTGTTTCTATTTCATTTATTTCTGCTCTGATTTGACCTTTATGATTTCTTTCCTTCTACTAACTTTGCGTTTTGTTTGTTCTTCTTTCTCTAGTTCTTTTAGGTGTCAAGTTAAATTGTTTATTTGAGATTTTTCTTGTTTCTTGAGGTAGCCTTGTATTGCTATAAAATTCTCTCTTAGAACTGCTTTTGCTGCATCCCACAGGTTTTTGTTTTGTTTTCTTTGCGGTACGCGGGCCTTTCACTGTTGTGGCCTCTACCGTTGTGGAGCACAGGCTCCAGACGCGCAGGCTCAGCAGCCATGGCTCACGGGCCCAGCCACTCCGCAGCATGTGGGATCTTCCCAGACTGGGGCACGAACCCGTGTCCCCTGCATCGGCAGGTGGACTCTCAACCACTGCACCACCAGGGAAGCCCCCATCCCATAGGATTTGGGTCATCACGTTTTCACTGTCATTTGTCTCTAGGTATTTTTTGATTTCCTATTTGATTTATTCAGTGATTTCTTGGTTATTTAGTAATGTATTGTTTAGCCTCTGTATGTTTGTATTTTTTACAGTTTTTTCCCTGTAATCGATTTCTAATCTCATAGCATTGTGGTCGGAAAAGATGCTTGATATGATTTCAATTTTCTTAAATTTACCAAGGCTTGATTTGTGACCCAAGATGTGATCTATCCTGGAGAACGTTCCACATGCACTTGAGAAGAAAGTGTAATCTGCTGTTTTTGGATGGAATGTCCTATAAATATCAATTAAGCCCATCTTGTTTAATGTCATTTAAAGCTTGTGTTTCCTTATTTTCATTTTGGTTGATCTGTCCATTGGTATAAGTGGGGTGTTAAAGTCCCCCACTAGTATTGTGTTACTGTTGATTTCCTCTTTTACAGCTGTTAGCAGTTGCCTTATGTATTGAGGTGCTCCTATGTTGGGTGCATATATATTTATAATTGTTACATCTTCTTCTTGGATTGATCCCTTGATCATTATGTAGTGTCCTTCCTTGTCTCTTGTAACATTCCTTATTTTAAAGTCTCTTTTATCTGATACGAGTTTTGCTACTCCAGCTTTCTTTTGATTTCCATTTGCATGGAATATCTTTTTCCATCCCCTCACTTTCTGTCTGTATGTGTCCCTAGGTCTGAAGTGGGTCTCTCGTAGACAGCATATATATGGGTCTTGTTTTTTTAATCTATTCAGCGAGCCTGTGTCTTTTGGTTGTAGCATTCAATCCATTCACGTTTAAGGTAACTATTGATATGTATGTTCCTATGACCATTTTCTTAATTGTTTTCGGTTTGTTTTTGTAGGTCTTTTTCTTCTTTTGTGTTTCCCACTTAGAGAAGTTCCTTTAGCATTTGCTGTAGAGCTGGTTTGGTGATGCTGAATTCTCTTAGCTTTTGCTTGTCTGTAAAGCTTTTGATTTCTCCATCAAATCTGAATGAGATCCTTGCCGGGTAGAGTACTCTTGGTTGTAGGTTCTTCCCTTTCATCACTTTAAATGTATCATGCCACTCCCTTCTGGCTTGTACAGTTTCTGCTGAGAAATCAGCTCTTAACCTTATGGGAGTTCCGTTGTATGTTATTTGTCGTTTTTCCCTTGTTGCTTTCAATAATTTTTCTTTGTCTTTCATTTTCGTCAGTTCTATTACCATGTGTCTCAATGTGTTTCTCCTTGGGTTTATCCTGCCTGGGACTCTCTGCACTTCCTGGACTTGGGTGACTATTTCCTTTCCCATGTTAGGGAAGTTTTTGACTATAATCTCTTCAAATATTTTCTTGGGTCCTTTTTCTCTCTCTTCTCCTTCTGGGACCCCTGTAATGTGAATGTTGTTGCATTTAATGTTGTCCCAGAGGTCTCTTAGGCTGTCTTCATTTCTTTTCATTCTTTTTTCTTTATTCTTTTCCGCGGCAGTGAATTCCACCATTCTGCCTTCCAGGTCACTTATCCATTCTTCTGCCTCAGGTATTCTGCTATTGATTCCTTTTAATGTATTTTTCATTTCAGTTATTGTATTGCTCATCTCTGCTTGTTTGTTCTTTAATTCTTCTAGGTCTTTGTTAAACATTTCTTGCATCTTCTCGATCTTTGCCTCCATTCTTTTTCCGAGGTCCTGGATCCTCTTCACTATCATTATTCTGAATTCTTTTTCTGAAAGGTTGCCTATCTCCACCTCATTTAGTTGTTTTTCCTAGGTTTTATCTTGTTTCTTCATCTGGTACAAAGTCCTCTGCCTTTTCATTGTGTCTATCTTTCTGTGAATGTGGTTTTCCTTTCACAGGCTGCAGAATTGTAGCTCTTCTTGCTTCTGCTGTCTGCCCTCTGGTGGATGAGGCTATCTAAGAGGCTTGTGCAAGCTTCCTGATGGGAGGGACTGGTAGTGGGTAGAGCTGCATGTTGCTCTGGTGGGCAGAGCTCAGTAAAACTTTAATCCACTTGTCTGCTGATGGGTGGGGCTGGGTTCCCTCCCTGTTGGTTGTTTGGCCTGAGGCAACCCAGCACTGGAGCCTACCTGGGCTCTTTGGTGGGGCTAATGGCAGACTCTGGGAGGGCTCACACCAAGGTATATTTCCCAGAACTTTTGCTGCCAGCGTCCTTGTCCCCACAGTGAGCCACAGCCACCACCCACCTCTGCAGGAGACCCTCCAACACTAGCAGATAGGTCTGGTTCAGTCTCCTGTGGGGTCACTGCTCCTTCCCCTGGGTCCCAATGCACACACTACTTTGTGTGTGCCCTCCAAGCGTGGAGTCTGTTGAACTCCTGCAATCAAATACCACTAGCCTTCGAAGCCTGATTCTCTAGGAATTCCTCCTCCCGTTGCTGGACCCCCAGGTTGGGAAGCCTGACGTGGGGCTCAGAACCTTCACTCTAGTGCATGGACTTCTGTGGTAATAAGTGTTCTCCAGTTTGTGAGTCACCCACCCAGTGGTTATGGGATTTGATTTTATTGTGATTGCTCCCCTTCTACCGTCTCATTGCGGCTTCTCCTTTGTCTTTGGATGTGGGGTATCATTTTTGGTGAGTTCCAGTGTCTTCCTGTCGATGATTGTTCAGCAGTAAGTTGTGATTCTGGTGCTCTCGCAAGAGGGAGTTCTCTCTACCCATTCTTAATATATAATAACTTCGGTGAGAGCAAGAAGCATGTTAGTGAGCTTTAACATTTTGTTCTCTCCTAGTACCTAGCAAATTCTAGGCATTCAATGAATGTTTATCAAATGAATAAATGCATTTACACTATCATATGTTTATTATGAGGCTCCTATCCCCAAATTACCATAATCACTTGAATAAATTATAAACTATAAGACTCCGTTATATACATTCCTTCATTTTTTTTTTATTATACTCCAATGAGATCATTATGGTTTCCTATGTTATTAACATCATTTTAAAGATCACAAAGTTGAGGCTTAGGGATCACAAGGGATTTGCTATTGGTCACACAGCAGAATTGCTTCTTCCTAATTCCAGGTCCCATTCTATATCTCGGCACAAAAGTATTCACTTTTTTGAGCAGGCCTGAGTTACTCAAACCCTGCACATTGCAAAGAGAGGTCAGTCTTTAGAACTGCCCTTGGCCAGTTCCTGGGAGACGAGCTGAGCCCTGGCATATTCTACCTGATAAGTGCTTTGTATGCCTGTGGCCTTAGGCCATGCCGTTCTTGTGGTGAATGCCTGTTTTGCTCTGGCAGCGGTTGGGGGGACTGGAGTCTGAGTTGTGGTCACTCACACGGGGCTGCATGCCTACCTGACTGATCCCCAAGAAAAACCATCAAGGCTAATGGGAGCTTCCACGGTTTGCAACATTTTGCATGTGTTGTCACACATCACTGCTGGGAGAATTAAGCATGTCCCCATGTGACCCTACTGGGAGGGAACACCTGGAAGCTTATACCTGATTACTCCTGGACCTCTCCCCATGCACCTTTTCCCTCTGCTGATCTTAATCTGTGTGCTTTCACTGTAATAACTTGTAACCATGCATTTAACAGCTTTTCAGAGTCCTTCTAGTGACTCACTGAGACAGGGTGGATTTGGGGACCCCGGCACAATATCTAATACACCATGCTACCTGCCTTGCCAGGTTCTAAAGTATGTTCATTGTAAACCTAGATTTTCAGTTGGAAAATAAATGCTTTTTATAATTAACTTCTTTATAATAAAATATTCCCATGCTATTTTCCAGAGATACATAGTTTGAGATTTGAAGTTTGTTATAAGAACTCACCAGATAGCAGATAGCACACAAGGGAGTTTTAAATCATTTCTTGTGTTTCTTGGCAAGCATCAAGTATTAAGACAAAAATGCAGTAAATTACTTTATGCTGTAAAAAGTAAGACTGATTATTGCCTCATCTTTTTAGAAAATCATAGGAAATATAACTATTATATTCATAGAAGTGGTTTTGACATGTGGCATGATATAAATACCACTTATCTGGGAGTCTATAAATCTTGTTTAGCCATGGATTAGGCCTTGGCTAAGTCTGACTGTACAGTTTACTCGTCTATAGCCTGAAGTGATACCACTTTTCCAATATCTCATTTAATCAGAGTGAGGAGGAAAAGAGATAAAACATATGAAACAAATCTGGAATCATTAAATTAGTATGTGAATGAAAAACATTATTTTATGTTCTCAACTTAGCGGCAACAAAGCAATATTTTCAAGGTAGCTCATTTGTGCTCTTAAGAAACTGCTTTTAAGTGGACTCTTTTATAGTAATTACTTGAATTCTTAACCATAAGACTCATACTTAAAACTTTAACCATTTTACCCATAAAAGTAATGTATACTTACGTTGTTAGCCTATAGGCCAAGTGGCAGGGCTAGGTAAGGAAAGGCATGTTTTATATATTAATCTATAGCTCCAAAAGATAATAACGTTGGACCATAAAGAGAAAATGTTGTAATAAAGCAATGGCCAACCCCCACAAATATAAATATTACTTTATAAATACGAGAAAAAAGCACTTAAACTTATAATAGGGCTTGAATAATGCCAGGTGTGATCCAATAATGTGACATAATAAGTCAATCAGGATAAGCTAGGTTATGATGTTGTCATGTTAACCCTGAAACCTCATGCATTAACACAGCTGAAGTTTATTCCTTGCTTATGCTGTTTCATCAGAGATAGCAGAGGCTTCTGCTTTGTGTTGCCACTGGATTCAGGATGACAGAAGCTCCCCTATCTAGTGATGTGACTATTCTCAATACAAGGCTTCTAGGCTTGTCATACCCTGGGAAGAGGAAGGGAGAAAAGCAAACTTGCACCTGTTCTTAAATGTCCCAGTCGCTCCATATAGCTCATTTTCTGAAGTAATTGGTGCAAGAGACTGTGAAGTCTTCCAGAGAATGAACTGCAGTCAGCACCATTCGTCTCTACCACAGTAGAGATGTGTCACAGGGTGATGAATCATTCCTATAAGATAATAACAGTGTGAGAAACTATGCAAAGCATGCGAACCCTAAGTCTTCTCTAGCACCTAGTAACACTAACTCACGGGTGCCTTGGCAGGTTATACCTTGTAAAATTTTATGTAACAGACACGTCTTGGCCTATTCAACACACGGTGCCTTGGTACCTACCCAGTACCCATTTACTCCAGCTACCTTTTCCCGTGCTGAAAGTATACACTGTTTCCCAGTAACACATGTAATGCAGAGGAAGGGGAATCTCATTCTATCTACAAGGCTGGTTCTTAGCTAGTTTAGTGGCCTTCCTTGACCACAGGCTTCGCTTCAGGTGTATATATGCGAACAAAGTGGTCTGATAAAGGAGAATCTCAGGAGTCTTACTTGAAATACCAGGGCAAAAGTTGCTTCTCATAGTAGGCAGTTTTAAAGCATGGCACATGCCATGATAAGAGAAACCAGTCTAAGGATTATGATAACACAAAGAAGGCACAACCAACAGAATAAAAGAGAAATGAAATCAGAGCCACTGGGCTTAGCCAATCATGAAGCCCTGTCCTTCCTCTAAACTTGCACAGGAGCTAACATATGTCTTCATAAGGCCACTGAGTCAGGTATTTATTATGTGCAGCCAAAGATATTTTAACAGATTAAATATCTAAATTCCAAAAATACCTGCAGATCTACAACGTACACAATTATTTCAAAAATATGCAGAGGTGACCAAAGAAACATCACTCAAAAGTCTGGATAAAACTAAGTTTACATGAGAGCACCCGTGTCTGTGATCCTAAATGAGTTAAAATGAAAAACTCTACAGGAACACTGTAGTGAGTCCCATTGCGTTACGGTTCTCCAGAGAAACAGAAGCAACAGGACAAAAAAGAGAGAGGCACTGGGAATTTATTTATAGGAATTGGCTTACAAAACTATGGAGGCTGAGAAGCCTCATCATTTGATGTCTGAAAGCTGGAGAACCAGGGAAAACAGTTGTGTAATTTAATTCAAGTCTGACGGCCTGAGAACCAGGGGAACCAGTAGTGCAAGTCTGAGTCCAAAGACCCGAAAATCAGAGGGGGGCCGGTGATTTAAGTCCAGGTCTCAATCTGAAAGCCAGAGAACCAGGGGCACTGATGTCCAAGGGCAGAAGGATGTCTGCGCTCAGGCAAAGAGAGCAAACGCGACCTTCCTCTGCCTTTCTGCTCTACACAGTCCCTCAAGCAATTGGATGGCGCCCACCCACATTGGTGAGGGTGACCTTCTTTACATCCTCACAGACATGCCCAGAAATGGTGTTTAACCAGCTAGCTGGGCATCCCTTAGAGTAGTCAATTTGACACATAAAATTAACCATCACACCCACTGAGTAAAATAATCTCTCAAACTTGCTCAGCTCAGACACACTTCTTTTCTCTTTTTAGCTTTTGCCATTGACTTTAGAAGATTTCCTTCTTAACTTTTCTTCTTTCAAATTCCTCAGATATCAATAGATCATCCCCTACCTCAGCAATCTCCGTCTCAGGCCACAATATTTAAGAAGTACACATAATACTTTTACAAGTGACACCTGCCAACTGCCCATGCTTTACACAAAAGGCTAATTTAACATTAACTGAAATTTATCACTAGCAAACAAAAATTTCAGTAAGAAGGAGTTACAATTAGCTGAACGTTATCGTTAAAATGTGGCTACTACATCATGGTGTAAATCGTTGGGGAAATAGAATTAAAAACAAAATCATCTCCCAACCCAGAAATCCTCTCCACAAAGACAGTAGAGAAAGAAACACCTTTTTTTTTTTCAATTGCATAAGCATTAAATCCCTCTAAGAGGCTGCAAGAACAGAGAGGAATCTTATGCTTTTATATAGCCAAGCAGATACAACTCACCTTATACATGTTCAAAAGATAACTAATAACTAGTTCTCAAGTAAGAGGACTTGACAGCACCATTTGTCACACACACGTAGTTCATCCTTACTTTACCTGGTAATTAGGTAACCATCTATATTAGCTAGCTGGCTTTACCAAGAAAACAAACAAAATTCTCAGATCTTTATGACAGGAGGTAGTTTTGCAACTTAGAACAAAGCACCCACCTAAGTTAGTGTACTACCATCCCCCAGAAACTGGGAGAGAGGGGTGCTATCTCCCTTGATGTTCGTATTCAGAGAGATGGCTCCCAGGTTCTTGAGAAACATATTCTTGGGTCACAAAGCTGACCAAATGCCAATGTCATCCTCAAAAGGATTTATGTACATTTCAAAAACAGAAGAAAGTACTTCCAATTATAAGTTTTCTAAAATAAATGCTCCAAGAAAAAGAGAGCGAGGAAAACTCTTCCCTTATTGTCAATAGGGAGAATCAAACCTCTTAATTTTGAGTTATACTTGTCCTTACATGCTGCACACATGTGGACAATAAAGTGGGTGAAATTTCATTCAGCACATATTTCTAAGACTACCTACTATGCGCCAGGCATGTGCTAAGCAGGTCTGAAATCCTTCGTCCTTTTTCTAAAATAAGGAAGCTCTGAAATTAGCAAAGTTTTTTATCAGTCTGATGCTGAGATTCTTTTAGTAGCAAAATTTGGCCTAAATTATCATGAGACTAAGTATCAATTTAACCTTCATTTACTCCACTTGATATAAATAAATCCTGATACATTTTACTGAGAATTATTAATGTGTTTGAATACGGGATAATATCCCAGACTCTGCTTGGTTAGTTTCAGTTATTGTTTTACTTTGATTTTTAAGTGAAACAAACATCAAAACGTAGGGCAGTGGGAGGAGAGAGATTAGCAATATATACATATAAGTTGCATTAAATTTTTTTTTCATTCTGCATTATAGCCAATTAACGGAGGTCAAAGAAGTAGAAAGAAAAAGAGCAAGAGAAAGTAGATTGAAGGAAAGGGAAAATGCAAGCAACATATATACATATGAGGGCAAGGATCACGTTTGTTTTATTTTCTGTTGAATATCCAGAACTTAGTACAGAGCCTAATACAAAGTGGAAGCTCAAACAATATTTGCTTTACGAGAGGTACAGGAGGAAGGACAGCTGGATGAGCACAGAAAATAGAGAAAGACAGACAATCGTAGAATGACCACCAAGGGAAAGGAAACAAAGAGCATATTCCTAAAACTGTAACGGTTCGAGGGGACAGAGAGAAAAAGAGAGAGAACAGAGATAGAGACAGGAGGGAAACAGGGAGACCAGGAGCCTCTGAACTATTAGCGTGGTGACAGCTCTTTGGTACAGAGAGAGACTTCAGAGGTCTATTATCTTTGATCTTTGAAATGCTAATTCACGGATTAAAGACTTTCCAGAACTTGTTATTTATACTTAACTTTTTAGAGGAGGCCTCTGAAAGGGCAGGCCACAGCAACTCCCCAGGTGGGAAATGATGCTTTTGGTTGCCCTGACAGTGACTAAAGAACCAGGGTGATGAGGTGAAGCCCTGTCAAGGTCTGAGGCCATCCATCTCTTCTTTAGAATGAGTAAAAGGTTATCCAGCATCTGAAATGTTTACATTTGAAAAGAGATGTTTCACATTATTGCAATAACATTGTTCTTTTCCACATGATGCTTTTTGTTTGGTAATGTCATCCAGGGTCATTCATTCTGTACCTATTAGGGACCTCTGACTGTTAGTTATTCGGAAGATCCCTGAACTTTCAAGTTGTTCCACTGATGATATCTTTTAGATTTTTTTTCATTGTAAAATTTTGTTGTTCTTGTTCAACCCCAAGAGATTTCATCTAGGCAATAAGGAAAAGCAAGAACAGGGTACAGGGCTATATAGACAAAAGGAAGGGTCTGTGAGGAAGGGAAGTCCATCATCAGTTAAGTGATATTGACACTGAGTCCCCTAAAACCGAGTTCCTCTGCCAAGTATAAGACGAACCTCTCTATCCAAAACTTTATTCCCTTTCTTGTCCCTCCCTTGTTGCCCTCAGGATTGAGAAGCATCAAAGAAAAAGGGGGGGTTGAAACTGAGCAGGACCCTGAGGGGCCCTCCTGGGTACAAAAGTCTTTCCATGCCTGCCATTTCTTGTTTGCAGAAAAAGGCTTTAGTCTCTGAGGCCTTCCCTGAGTTCCAAAGAGCAGACTCAAGCAGTTACTAATTAGGGAAGTGAGGGACTGCAGAAACAAAGGAAAAGCAGTTAAAGAAGAAAAGTAACGACAATAGTTTAGTTATAAACATTCTTAGTTCTTCCTCAAAGTAAATGCATAACAATCTGACACACATAATTGAGTTGTTCTGCTGGAAATTAAGACCCCTGGTGGGGACCAGAAGATTGATTAAGACTCCTCAAACATCACCCTGTTATCCCATGCCAACCAATCAGAAGAGAGCCACACACCCTGTAGCCCTCACCCCAAACACTGCCTTTAAAATCCTTCCCTGAAAGCCATCGGGGAGTTTGGGTCTTTGGAAGACGAGCTTCCCGTACTTCTTGGCACATTGCAAATAAATACTGTACTTTCCTTCACCACAGCCTGCTGTCGGTCAGTTGGCTTTGCTGCACAGCAGGCAAGTGGACCCAAGGTTGCTTCAGTAGCAACGTCAGCACAAAGATTCCTAAGAACAAGATAAAATTTGGAGATAGGGCAAAAAGCAACCATTTAATTTTAGCTTTTTCCTCATCTCAGCCAGGAAGTTTAGTCCTGGTTGCCCTTGAAATCATTTGAGGAAGTTTTAAAAAATATGGATGGATTTTTGGCCTCACTTCCACAGTTTGATTCCATGGCTTCAGAGTAGATCCTGCACATCTCATATTACACACACACACACACACACACACACACACACACCACTCACTTTGCACCTGAATTACCAGGATGGTCTCTGAGCCAGTTTTCCTTCTTCCACTCCTTTTCTCATACAATTCATGCTCCACATAAATTTGTTTACAATACACTCTTGCTGAAATGCTTAAGATCTTTCTTAGAATGGTCCAGAATTGTCTTTGCCTTTTACTACATGGACATTTCTAAGGTTCCTCCACTATTATATTAGCTATTTAAAGTTTCTATTTAATTTGAATAGTTGAATCTTTTCTGCTTCAGAGGTTACTCACAGAAATATATAATAAAATGCTTCTGCTAGTCTTGTTCTGGTCCCAAAAATATATGCCAGATATTAAAACCATCAAAGAGCAATCTCCACTTTTTTGGCAGTCATCCAATCATCTAATTACCAATCGAAAAACAATCTACCTTTTTATAGTCATCAGTCAAAAAAAAATAAGATCATAGTACCTAGAACTGTGAAGGAAGACAGCACAGACATAATTTCCTTCAGCCGCTTGGCACTGATATAGTTAACTAAGTTCTAGGACTCACCAAGGAAATTTCTGAGGACTTCCAAAGGCATTACCCAGCAGAAGTACCCAAAACCTTCATCCTTCCAGGCATCTGATACCATGAACTCATTTTTCTGCACGAGGAGCTGCACTTTTCAAGTTATTTAGCACCTCCACTCAGCAAATACTGCAAAGGAAGCAGTCTTAGGGCAGTGGACCAATAGAGTCATCCACAATTTGGAAACCATTTTCTGGTCCCATAGGGAGTCCTAGAGAATGAGATTCAGGTCATAAAGCGCTGGTAGGCACCAAGTGCCACACCAGCGCAGCCACCATTATTCCTCCAAGGTCCCCAGTAGCAAGCTGGGTCCCATGGCTTACCCTCCTGGGGTATCCCTACTGGTAAACAGGTAAAAGCATAAAGAAAAAGAAGAAATTATTTATTGTTTTAATTTATTGAACATAAGCAAAAGATTTATTCCCATTCCTTTTTTTAACATTTAAAATGAACTATTATCAGTATGTACATGATCATAACCCATTATTACAACATAAATCTCTATTATTAAAAGAATCTCATCTTGTTGTTAACAGTATTATTAACAACTAATATGTAATGAGGGCTCATTATGTGCTGACAATGTGTTAAGCATACTACATTGATTATCTCATCTAATTGTCACTAAAATTTTGTGAGAAGCTGGGTGATGTGCATAATCTTGTGTATGAGAGGACCTATATTATGAAATAAATTTCATCTCACTCAACGGTGACAGCAACCCTATGAGAAATTAATAAACTTCTGTCATAGGGACTACAATAACTGCAGTAAAGGAAGGTTGGGAAATATTTGTAGAAAAGTAATAATTGTGGTAAAACCTTTGACAAATAAGAGCAGAACAGTTTGTTTTGATGTATTTGGTAAGGAAAGCCAACAGATCTTAAACAGAATATAAGATTAGAGACCTTTAAATGGCACTGATATTCTAGAGTATCAGTCATAATAAATAGCAACTTACACTTGTAAAACACAATTTATTCCATTCTACATAATTCTCAAAACACTAGATAGAAAAGTTAAGGATAAAATCCTAAGAGTCTGTTAAAGAATCAAAACAATAAATAAATGAGAATCCCACCAATGAGTTAGAAATTCTTCTTTACTTGTCTATTTAAGAAAAAAACCTCATTGAGATAATATATTTAAATATACAGTTGACCCTTGAACAATGCAGTGGTTAGAAGTGCCAACCCCCTGTGAAATCAAAAATCCAAGTATTATCTCTGTCTCAAAAACAAAGAAAGTAATCAACGATTCACCCAAGGGCAGGAAGCTTAAACAGTTTGAATAGAATCAGGACTCAAATCCTAGTACTTTTGGATCCCACATATTGAGATCTCTAATCCAACACAGAGATTTCCCCCCACACTCTGTTTAAAGAGCTGTAAAATGAAAACACAAGTACTATATTTATTGAAAAGAATCCAGATATAAGTGGGCCTATGCAATTCAAACCCACGTCTTTCAAGGGTCAACTTTAAAATGACTACATACTTCAAAGAGTCAGCCTTTCAGATATAGAAATTCTAAGCATGATTTTCATTTTTAAGTTTTTTATAAAAATAATGATAGACTTGTAAAATAAACATATTAAAATTTGTATTTTGAAATTTATGCATATTCTTTAGGGCTGTTATAGCATTTAAATATCCACACCTAAAAGTCACACATGGTTTATTATCTGTAAAAATTTGGATGAGTAACTTAGCTTTGCTAATCTTGTTCATTAGCTGTAAAGTCAGACTAATAATAGTTTTACCCTACAGGGTTGTTTTGAAGATAAAACGAAAATTGATTATTTGGCCTTAGGGAATAAGTATAATTACTGAAATGACAATTATATTTGCCTACTCACATTTACAGAAGCCTGTGTACTTATTTGATTACTATGTGTTTTAATTTGGCAAATGTTTAAATTAGCTTTCAGTGGCAAGATTCCCAATACTGAAGCACTTTAGAACACAGTATTACACTCAAATTTAAAAGTATTTGCTTTATTCATCTGTCTCTAAAAACAATTTCTGATCAATTTTAGGATGCTCACAAATTTGACATTTAATTATAATTATATTCAATATTTTAAAAGAAATTTTTACGTCAACTTGATTTCAGACACCCAGCAGAGCTGTTTGTGCTCCATATTCAACTTGGAGTTCCATGTGGGTTACCTAGTATATTAGTTGGTGTCTTAGCTCAGGCTGCTATAGCAAAATGCCATAGACTGGGTGGCTTAAAAAACAGGTGTTTATTTTTTCACAGATCTGAGGCTGGGAAGTCCAAGATCAGGGTGCCAGCATCATTGGGTTCTGGTGAAGGAATTTCTTCCTGCCTTGCTGATGGCTACCTTCTTGCTGTGTCCTCATAGGGCAGAGAGAGAGAACGAGAGAGTGCAAGCTCCCTGATGGCTCTTTTTATGAGGACACTAATTCCAACTCAGGGCCCCATCATCATGACCTCATATAAACCTAATGACCTCCCAAAGGCCCTATTTCCAAATACCCTCACAATGGAGATTATGGCTTCAACATATGAATTTTGACGGATACAAGCATTCGGTTCATAACATTTGGCTAGGGCTGCCATGACAAAGTACCACAAGCAGGGTGGCTTACACCATAGAAATTTATTGTCTCACAGTTATGTAAGCTGGAAGTCTGAAATCAACGTCAGTAGGGTTGGTTTCTGCTGAGAGCCACACAGGGCAATCTGTTCCATGCCACTGTCTCAGCTTCTGGTGGTTTGCTGGCAACCTTTGGCATTCCTTGGCATCCCTCTGTGTGCGTCTCTGTATCCAATATTCCCCTTCTAATGAGGACACCACTCATATTGGATTAGGAGCCTATCCTACTCCAGAATGACCTCATCTTCACTAATTACATCTGCAATGATCCTATTTCAGATAAGGTCATATTCTAATGTACTGGGGATTAAGACACCAACATATGAATAACGGGGGCACAATTCAATACATAATGCTTCGTTAACTTTACTATCTGTAAAACTTAGATAAAGATATGAAACATATTATTTAGTCCCTAAGTAGTCATAGGATATATTGATTTTTCACATTAATATATTATTTAATACACTACATGGTCTATGTTTGAAGTATTGGCCATATTGAAATAAAATTCTGAGCTTTGTGAACAAAAAAGAAACATTCATTTACAAAAAGAAACTAAATCCTAAGTGTCATCAGAGAACACTTTACCAAATCAAATTGGCAATTTGCTCAGTTTCCTGGTACGGTACTTTTAGTGTTTAAAAGTGTTTTCTCAATTAGCTATTAAAAAGCATTTAATTTTGCATAACGCAGCTTTCACTTCAGACCCTTAATTAAAAGTCACTATTCAATTACTTATGTACCACTCAGGGTATCAAATCATTTAGAAGAATAGCAAGTAACATTTTACGGATTTGGGCTCATTGACACTCAGGGTACATTTAAAATACGATTATGACTTTCCTTCTTTGGGTTTGTATCTGTTAGCCTTTAGAGAAAGCTGCCAGCTCATGCGTTCTCTGAGGAGATCAAAAGCCAAGAAGATGCCAGAAATATGTTGAATACTCAGAAGTCCAGAGAAATATGAAGCTCAAAAAGTTTTACCAGCTTGCAGGAGAACAATTAGGTTGATACAACATCTTAAGAGCTAAGTAATAATCACGCTGAAAGAAAGAAGACTCAGTTATGTAACGCAGCAGGACATCTGTAGCTCCTCGGTGACCAAGCAGGCTCTGGGGGTGTTAGACTCCTCACTGGTGACATCCAGCCCTGGCCAGGTGACTTAGGGGCTCCTGAAGCAAGAGGAGTTTAAGGACGTGTCCTTGGTTCTCCCAAACCATGAGCTATCGAGGGTGACACTGCCCATCATGGACAAGTTGCCCAGGGAGGAGCTATAGGAGTTGTATCCCAGGTGGAAGCAAGTCAAATAGTTTCAGGTGACACCCAGAGGCATAGTAGGGGCTCTGCCCAAGCACAGCTTCAAACAGCAAACCTGATCTCTGTTTTACATTCACAGGATCCCAAAACTCTTCATTCAGTTTTAAGTTTTAATATCTTCGGTAGTATAGATGTTACGAATTTATAAAGTGAGCATGATTTGGAAGACTATTTATCTGTACTTATTTAGTTTTTAAATATTTGAAAAATTAATTTTTTTAGTCACTCTGAAGATGGCAGACACTGATTAAAACAAAAAATTAAATTAGAAATGTATTATTTGACCAACAAACGTATGAAAAATGCTCATCACTAATCATTAGGAAGAAGCAAAATCAAAACCACAATGAGATATCATCACCTCATATACATTAGGATGGCTAATACCATCAAAAAATAGAAAATAACCAGTGTTGGCAAGAATGTGGAGTAATTAGAACACTTGTGCCCTGTTGGTGGGAATGCAAAATGGTGCAGCCACTAGAGAAAACAGTATGGCGTTTCCTCAAAAGATTAAAAATAGAATGGCTATATGATCCAGCAATTTTGTTTCTAGATATATATCCAAAAGAATTGAGAGCAGGGTCTCGAAAAGATATTCACACTTTCATGTTCATAGCAGCATTAATGACAATAACCAAAAGGTGGAAGCAACTCAGATGTCCATCAATGGATGAGTTGATAAACAAAATGTGGTTATATACATATTATGATATTATTCTGCCTTGAAAGGGAAGGAAATTCTGACACATGCTACAGTGTGGATGAACCTTAAGGACATTATGCTAAGTGAAATAAACCAGTCACAAAAAGACAAATATTGAATTATTTCCTTACTATGAGATATCTAGGGTAGTCAAATTCATCGAAATAGAAAGTGTACGGGTGGTTGTCAGGGACTGTGGAAAAGAGGACATGGGCACTTGTTGTTTAATGGGTATAGAGTTTGTTTTGGCAAGATGAAAAAGTCCTGGAAATTGGTTGCACAACTATGTGAATACACTTAATACTACTTAACTGTACATTAAGAAATGGTTAAAATGGTAAATTTTGTGTTATGGGATTTTTACCACAATAAAAAATTTATTATTCAAAGTTTCTCAAAACTGCATGATGTGGTAAATGTAAATAATTTACATTTTCAAATTTTTTTTTTATTCTGAAGCATTTATACTTCTGAGATTATTGAAACTTAAGAATATCTTAGACTTTGGAGATACCCTATGTTTTAGGTCTTCCTTCCATTTCTGGCTGATGGTGTTCACTATTAAGTTTAGTTTAGCCAACGTGTTACTGTGATAAAAATCCATGTCATAAATAAAAGCTTCAATATTATTTTGAAATACTTGATATTTCCAAAATTTGTATGGATTTGAAATCCATTTGCATTATCACAGAACTTTCAGTATTTCATTTGGCAATGAAAGAAGCGAAGTGTCATCAGATCCTAAAATACAATTTCAAATATATATTTTAGAATAGTTGCAAGAACAGTTAAAATCTCTTCACTTTTAATTATGAACATTTTCAAATATCTAAGAGAAGAACAGAGATGCTGGGATAACTGGAGACTTATGTTCAAGATTCAATAGCACACTATCCAAAGAATTGATAGAAGAATCAGAAGACTCAAAAATACTATGTTACTGAGGAATAAAGAATTTTAAGTTGTTAAAAAATAACTGCTTTTTAAAATGAAAATGAACTGCTTTTAAAATCGAAAATCAAATAAAAAAGTGTTTACTTGCAAAATCAACTTTCACAAATAAAAAGTCCATGAGATAGTCTTCTAATTTAAATTTAAAGTTTTCTTGTCATTGCTTTTTTTTTTTTTTTTTTTTTTTTGGCTGAGTTGCTTTTGCAAGATCAGTGAAGTCATAGCAGTTATCAGGAGGCTGGTGAATAAATTCATCCTCCTAAAAACAAACATTGTCTGCAACTTTAAGTGAACAAGCTGTTCTCCAAAGCAAATGTTTTCACAAACACCATTTTCCATGAAACAAAACGATTCTAAGGTCAACAATGCTTAGGGAATCTCTAATAAAACAAATATAAAAAGTTAGAAAATTGAAATATTAGGGGAAATTTCCTTCCCCTTTTAGTACAAAGATATTCACTTTAGGATGATAAGGAACAGACTAAACGTAGACTTAACTTACTTTTTATGGTAAATAAAGGCTATATATTGTCCTCTATCTGTCTTCCTTTCTCTGTAAACATATAGTAATGACTAATTTAGTGATGTAAATTCATGCATCACTTCCTTCAGCATCTTTCTATTTTTTCTTCTGTTTCACTTAAGGATCTTCAAATAGGGACTTTTTTTTTCCCCTTTGACTTAATCAAGGCTGAATTAAAGTATCCTGGGCTAATAATTTCTTTTTTCTCTTAGTTCATCGCGAATGAGCATTGTCACCTTCCTTATATATTATAGGAAGCTTCCTTATATTCTGATTGACATTTTGACAACTGTAGTAGGTTGAATAATTACCCCACACACATACCCCTGCAAGATGTCCACATCCTTGTCTCCAGAACCTGTGAATATGTTACTTACATGGCAAAGGAGCTTTGCAGATGTAATCGAATTAGGGATTCTGATATGGGGAGATTTTCCTCAATTATCCAGGTGTAATGTAATCACAAGAGTCCTATAAGAGGGAGAGTAGGCATACACAGAACAGGCTATGCTGCTGGCTTTGAGTATGGAGGAAGGAGCCACAGGCCCAGGAAGGCAGACAGTGTCTAGAAGCTGAAAAAAGCAAGGATCTGGATTCTTCCCTAGAGCCTACACAAGAACACAGGTCTGCTGACCCATTCTAGACTCTGACCACCAGACAGTGGTTTTAAGCTACTATACATGTGGTCATTTGTCTGCCAAGAGGAAATTAATCCAACAATGGTCTATAAGCAGCTTTCACTCATCTCCTTTGTGGGATCTGCACCTGTTGCCTCTAGTGCTGCTTTTAGGTGTGTTTTTGAGGTCAGCACTGCTCGAGCCTGTGCCTCTGGTTACTGGCCTAAAGGTGATTGAAACCCTAGGTGAATGGTGTTGCTTTAGCTGCCTTATAATAAACAGCTCCGTTTCTCCTTATGTATTACTACCTAAGATATAGATTAGAAGGCTATTCACTATAACAGAAATACTGAAAAATTAATTTTGAATAAGATAGACACCTAGAGAAAGATTCAAGGAAACATTAATACTTAAGCCCAATCAGTGACTCTAAGCAGTAAGTTTCAGCTCTTCTTCAACACTGCTTAAGCTAATTTGAGTTTCTATAAATTTCACTGGAGTAAACTCATCTTGAACCTGTATTGCTCTGAGATAAGTCTGGAACTATGAGACCAAATTGATATGAAAAATGTTTCCTAACTGCAATACTCTTATGCTCTTTAATTAAATATTAATCTTTAAGGCTTTCTCTGATTATCCTCTTTCCTACTTGGTTCAGAGCCCAGATTGCCTGTGGCTTCCTTCTGCTTCCATGTAGAATTAAGAATATTATTCTGTCTCCCTTCATTCTCCTGGGCTGGATTCTGTGATTGCTTCTTCATCTTATCCCTCATTTACCTTCCAAGATAATAACCTCAGAGCTGCTCCGTGTGTATGTGTGTCCATGTCTTACAGCACTTTCTGCTAAAATCCTGTGAAAGGTGGCCTGTAAGAGATCAATTTTTTTTTTAAGTTAAGGCATGAAGTCACATTTAATTCACTCTGGGTTCTGCAATTCTGAGGGCCAGCAACCCCTCTAAACATTCCAATCCAGTTTCAAAAATTGGATCTTTAGCACGATGTGTATTACTTTTAAAATTCTTTATCAGTGTTTATAAAGTGAAGAAAAGAAAACCCAATTCATCCAAAACAGACACCAGTATATGCAGCGTCAGTGGTATGCTAGAGAGCATAGCTGCCTTCCCAAACGGACACTAAGAGGCCATATTCTTTAGTTGGCTATTGTGCTGGACAAATCAGGTTTATTACCTGAGTTTTTAACAACTGAAAGGTACAGTGAGTTATCTAAACTACTCCATATTTCTTGGAAAACGGGCTGTTACTTTTTTTGAAACAGTATCCTGTTCTGAGGCCACCTCCTAACAGAGATGGACAAATAGTAAGTGGGTCACTGGAACAAGTATTTCATTAAATCAGCCTCAATTCTTCCTTTTCCCATCCCTTCCATTCTCTATACCCCAAGTTCCCTTTCCTCTTCATTTTTGCATTATGAAATTATGTCCGAAGGAAAGAAAAATGGCCCCCAGGGCAAAAGTGAGATGCTAGTAGGGGACTCTGATATTGACAATGGCACACACATTTCCCATGGGAGTGGGGCTGTCTTGCTGTTAACTACCTGCCTGAGCTACCTTGATACCACTATTTGGCAAGCCCTTGCCAGCTGGCTTCTTTATTTTATTTTATTTTTCCAAGAAGCAGTACGCTCTTTCATGAGTTCTGTGTAATTTTCCTGAGTGTACACATTTCTAACATATTTTGCAGTCCAATCTTTAGAGACATCTACTGTATTCATTTAGTAACTAGCAAATCTTTTACCATTAGAATCATTCTTTATTTTCAGCATGATTTTAAGAACAAGAATATTTTCCCCACATTCAAAACAATACACAAATCATAAAAACCTCCTGGGAGTTTATTTGCTTGAAACTTTGTTGGTCATTGTATATGGAAAATAACTTGTTTATATACACAAGGGGAAAAAAATAAATAAGCCTTTGGACTTCATCTAACTAAAACAACTTCAGGAATTAACATTTGACTTAAATGATTAATTTTAACCACAGTGTGGTAGAGGAATTTATCAGTGGCTTTTATGAATTTGATGGAGCATGTAAAAAAAATTGTGAATTGTGACACTGGCAAATATTAAATTTTCCTATTACAACCATTCTTTCAGGGTATCCTGAGAGCATATCGATATGGTTCAAAGAGATCAGAAGGCAGTTTTAGAGCAGCTCCAAGTCTCAGTTCCTATGTATGGAATTATGGAATCACGGACACTTAGAAAGATCTGTGTTCTTAGAGGTCATCATGTCTAACCCTCTGATTTGGCAAGAAGAAACCCATCAAGAGAAGATAAGAATGAAGAACAGAGAGATCATGGTCTCTCTTTTTAATTAAACAACAACTGAGACCATGGTCTTTTGAATCCCAATCTGATGCACTTGGAGACTAAATGTCTCCAAAACCATTTACTGCAGACTTCAAACATAGCACAGTTTTGTAGAATATGTTTAAGAATGAAAAAGGTTATAGTATCCATTTTAGAGATTTTCGTTGACATTGTTGGAGATTTTATTTTAACCTGAAGACAAACTGAAGTCATATTTTCAGCACTTTAAAATGGGATTAATATAATTTTGTTATTCCATGTAGCTCCTATGCAAAATAGTGTATATGTCCCCATGTATGTATATATCTGTGTTTTTGTGTCTATATCTATAGATATATATGTATATCCTACTGGTTCTATTTCCCTGGTAGAACTTTAACCAGTACAAATTTTGCTATCCTTATATCTTGATATCATAGTTCACTGAAGAAGTTCTGGGATGTAATGAAACCCACCATCTATTTCTACAGTGGTTTATCATCATTATTTTTAAGTGCTTTCAACAAGTTGCCAGTAGAGGTGATACTACAATTACCAGGAAATATGCCAGTATTTGTATTTTTTTGTTTTTTTCTGTCAACTAGAACATAAGAAGTTATACTAGGTTTTAAAGGTGGCTTTAATGAAACAAAACTATCAGAGACCTGATAACTGCACCCCACCCCAGGTGTGATATTGAGACTCATTCACTGATATTAATTTTGTGATATAAATTATGACCAAAAGGAATTCTCTCTTCCCATGACACCATCAATTTCCAGTCCCTGATTATTATTATTATTTATGGTGGCGAGTATACCTGCCTTCCTGATTAAGTTGCTTTTTTATTTTTTGGCCACACAGCGCAGCCTGTGGGATCTTACTCCCCTGACCAGGGATCGAACCCGCACCCCCTGGGTTGGCAGCACAGAGTCTTCACCACTGGACCACCCGGGAAGTCCCCCAGATTAAGTTTTAATAGAGATTTTTGTTTCCTACGGAACCTACAATGATTTTTACAAAACATTAGCTTTTTCTTACTTCTGCCAAAGTAACTAATACCTGACAGAAATGGTAATCTAAGATGAAGGAGGATTTCTGGAAGCAAAGCTTTCTCTTCGGAGCTGTGAGCAATCAAGTTGAACATGAGTTAACCAACTTTCATACATACCTCTGACTAGGATCTAGCAGAGTAGGATGCGAATTTTTGTTTGAGTGTGGTATAGTCAGATGCCAAGTTCATAGCAGAAACATGCTCTCCTTTGATATCTCCTAGATCTCTCTTGACTTTGGGGGCAAACTGAACCCCACTTTAAGCCATTAACAGCAACATGATAAATCGTTCCTTAAATTAGCTCTCCAAATGTGGAGGCTACAGACTTTTCCCAGGGTGTTTAAAAGACGAATGTAGCTGAGTCGAAAAAAGCTTACATCTAATAAGTATGTAAATGAACAAGGACAGGTGTGGGTATTGTGTGACTACAGCTGCAAGCTGGAGTGATGGGCTGGTCAATAACATCCCTAAAGAATTCATTGTTCAAGGTCCTGCTTCTGGTAACGGCTAATTTCTGTAAGACTGAACTCCCTATAGATAACAGATATAAACTCTAAACACATTAGGAAAAATAATTACTTGAAGGCACTGGAGAGCGACAAAAAATCAGGCAGATACTGGTGGGGACACAAGCAATGGGAGGAGTTGACACTTGGAGGGAGAGAAGAGCACCTGGTGAGTGTATCCCACTCCCCTTTTTTCAGAAGTATGATATGCATGCTATCTAATAATATCTATGTCTATGTGTACCTTTTAGCTTCGGGGAAGTTCCCGGACAATGACTTGAATTCCTCACCCCTCCCCAACCACCTTCCCCACTCGTTGGAAAAAATGGAGTCACACAGTGGAACAAGATCTTTCAGCACTGAGAGTTAAAAACTGCAAGCCCAGGGCTTCCCTGCTGGCGCAGTGGTTGAGAGTCCGCCTGCCGATGCAGGGGACACGGGTTCGTGCCCCGGTCCGGGAAGATCCCACATGCCGCAGAGCGGCTGGGCCTATGAGCCATGGACGCTGAGCCTGCGCGTCCGGAGCCCGTGCTCCTTAGCGGGAGACGCCACAACAGTGAGAGGCCCGCATACCGCAAAAAAAAAACCAAAACCAACAACAAAAAAATTGCAAGCCCGGAACACTACATCCAGTGAAAATATTCTTTCATAATGAAGAATGTGGGCAGATCTATACCTCTACAAACTGTAAAAACAGGATTTGGGGTTTTGTTTTATAATGAAGAGAAATGGCACCAGGTGAACACTCAGATATTCACGAGAGAAGAGGAGCGCCAGAAATGGCAAATCAATGGGTAGGCATAAAACAAGTTTTTCTTTCATCAAAAAAATACTCAGAACTGTTGAAAACAAAAAGTGATAATATTGTATTCTACAGTGTACAATATTTATAGATGTCATATATATGATAACAATTACACAAAGAATGGAGGAGATAGTAGGAAGACCTATACAGTTATGAGGTATTTATATTTTATGCAAAGTATAACAATAGTACCTCTAAACTGAAAATTTAAGATTGTCCATTTTAACCCCTAGCGCCATCACTAAAAATAGAAAGAGGTACAGCTAGAAGGCAATAGGTAAATTAAAATGGAATTCTAAAAACTATTCAATTAATTCTAAAAATAGGCAGGAAAAGATGGAAATAGGACTAAAAACAGAGGGGACAAATAGGAAAAAAATTCTAAAATTGTAGACTTAAATCCAACTATGTCAGTAATGAACCAAACACACCATTTAAAAGGCAGAGATTATCAAGACGGATTTTTTAAAAAGCAAGACTCAGTTATGTTGTGAACAAGAGTCATATTTTAAATATAAAGACACAGATTGAAAAGGACATGAATGAAAAAAGATATGCCAACAAATAGTATGCCTTAAAAGGGGTGGAGTGGCTGTACCATCAGATAAAGCAGACTTCAAGACAAAGGTTATTACTAGAGGTAAAAAGGGACATTTTCTAATGAAAAATTGGCCAATTCATGAGAAAGACATAATAATCATAAATATGTATGCATCTGATAACAGAGCTTCCCAGACACATGAGGCAAAACAGGTCAAATTAAAGAGAGAAATGGACAGTTTATAACCAGAGTTGATCTTAATACCCCTTTCTCAGCAATTGATGCAACTACTGGGCAAAGAAATCATTAAAGACAGAATCTCTGAACACCATCAACCACAATGACCTCACTGATGTTTACAGAACATTCCATCCAACACCTGCAGATTACACATTATTTTCAAGAGCATGTGGTACATTCATCAAGACAGACCAAATGTGTGACTGTAAAACAGCCTCAATAAATGTAAAAGCTGTGAAATCATACTGTGCAAGTTCTCTGACCGCAATGAAATTAAACCAGAAAGCAGCAACAATAATGTTAGAAAAACTCAAATATCTGGAAATTGTAAAATGCACTTGTAAATAGTTCATGGACCATTGTCACAGTTTATAATATTTCAGAAGCCATTTAGTATTCACTATGATGTGAATTGTTGTGAACAGAATCAACAGACATGAACTATGATGTGTTTTGATGTGAACAGAAGACTAGAGGCTGTATTGGCAAAGTAAACACCTTTTCTAAAATCCATGGAAAACCTTTAAAGTTTCGGCCAAAAGAAAGATAAATGATCAGAAATTTCATTTGTTATTTTATCCTCGGTATTAATATGGCATGCGAATTTTAAAATCTTTTGTTTACAAGCCAGTTAGCCTAAATGTAATCCTCCTATCTAGACCCATATGCATGTACATATAAAATTCATCTTTTCCTACTCTGATATGCCTATGTTCCTCTCTATTATCCAGAAGTCTATTTGAGAATACTCATCTTCCAGATTCTACTGTATTTAGAAAATGTGCTGCTTATTCCTACTAAAACTGCTGCTGTACTTATCCATGATAAGCTACTGTGAAGAAGAAAAAAAAAAAAACCCAATACATTTTCATTTCATTGCTCAGTAAGAAGATAAGAAATTGAGAGAAAAAGTTTTTAGAAGAAAAACTATAACTTTTCAGGTGTTCCCATGCACTTGGGAATGAGTTCATATTAGCTAACAGCCACTTCCATAGCTTGGTCTGAGTTACGTAGTTACAGGGCACTGACATCCTTTATTCTCTTAAATTAGCAAAGAAGAAGGGAAAAAAACCACAAAAACGCCTCCCTGAAGCATTCCAGGTCAGCTTGACCCCAGACATATTGTTCAGTCTCTGATCCAGCCTTCAAAAGTAGTGAAATCTATCGTCTCAGTAACCCCTTATTTTGTGCCAAAGCTTGGTCCTGCCTTTGTTCTAATTTTCCTCCTGCCCTTATGTCTGTTAGGGATGTGTTTCAAGATAATCTGACACCTGAAGTTTAATTTAGGCCAGTGGTTCTTAAACCTAACCATGGGTCAGAATCACCAGGAACACTTGTTAAAATAGATTTCTGGGTCTACCCCTAGAGTTTTGAATTTAGCAGGTCTGGAGTGGATCCTGACAATTTCCATTTCTAGCTGCTTCCCAAGTGATGCTGATGCCACTGGTCTGGGGTCTACACTTAGAAAACCATTGGGTTTTCCTGTTCAAAGGGAAAGAGAATGTTAAGAAAGGTTCCAGCATTTACTCAAAAGGATTTTTTCTATTGCAAGAAGTCAAGACTGTCTGAGTTGAAATGTTTCAAACTCTCTCTCATACCTCTTCAGAATACTTAAGGATACAGAGGAGACGGGAGCTTGAGAGAGCTAGGGAAGAAATTATAGAAATTCAATAGCTTTTGAGTTAGTCTAAATCAAGTTCCCATTCTGTGAGGCTGGGTTTCTTCAACATGCCTATTCCCAAGGGTTTAGAAACCAGCTAGTCCAGTGGTTCTCAATCTGTGGTCATTGATTCAGCAGGAGAAGAATGACCTGGGAACTTGTTAGAGATGCAAGTCTTCAGGTCTTAACCCAGGTGTACTGCATCAGAAACTCTGGCGCTGTTGTCAACAATCTGTAATTAACAAGCCCTCTTAAATGATAAATTATTAACAAGCCCTTTACTGTGATTCTGATGCACAGTAAAGTTTGAAAACTAGTGATCTAGCCCAGTGAGAGTTTCCCTTTCTTAGGCCTGTTCTACGATGGAGAGGGTAGGCTGAGGGGTTCACAGTCGGTCAACATTGTGTGGTCAACACCCACAAATGTACTGTTGCAGAGCCTGGCTAAACAATCCTCATGAGAAAATATTTTTGCTTCTTTTGGAAACAAATAAATGATAGGGTCAGATCATTTTATAAATTATAGCTCCACCTTTTATTGGCTCTGTTTCAGAGAATGATACAATCAATAATGATGATTAATACAGCACATTAATCCAAATTCTCACCAAGTAGCAGTCAGGCTGTGTTCCCAATGCTGAAATTTTTAAAGAAGGTATAGGAACACATTAGGATGAATTTCTGATGAACTCTTTAAAAAGGAATTCTTAATACACATTTGTTCATTTATTCATTCAAACATTTCCTGAACACCAACTTTCTGGAAGCTATGCTGAATGGCAATCAGAGATACAGTGATGACCAAAATACAACCCACCTCCTTTACTGAAGACCTAATGGACTGCAGAAGTCAGCACAGGAGTGGACCTTAGTAACCATCTGGCTCTGTGGTTCTCAGTGTTGTCCCGGCACCAGGGGAATCAATTATCACCGAGAAGTTGTCCTCAGACCTTGTCCCAGACCTACTGAGTCAGTGGAGGTGGGGAGGGGTGATCAACAATCAATTTTAAGTCCCTTGGGTGGTCCTGATGCATGCTGAGATTTAAGAACCAGCAATCTAGCCTCATTATTTTACCTTTCTTAGGTCCCAGACCTGAGAATCTGAGAAGCTGATGAAAACAGTTTTGCTTTCAAATTTGGATGTTCTGAACAATGAAGACCCAGTTTAAGGACTGATCTTGTCCAGCCCCTTATTTTACAATTAAGCAAAGTAAATACCAAGAGTTAAGTGACTTGCTAATTGTTAAACAGATAATTAATGACAAAATGGTGCCTCCAAGTTCAAGCCAACCAATTCCAAGTTCGTTTCTCTACTCCTCTGCTTACACAGCAGCAAAAGCAAAGTGTGGGAGCAAGGACACCCAACTGAAGCCACAAGAATTTCTAATTTGATTAAAGAATCTATCTTGCCCATATCAAATGGGACTCCTCCTTCAGAGAAGGCAGGGATAATTTTCTTTTTCGTAATGACTACTATGAGGAAATATATGCACTCCAAAACTATCTCTGATAAGCAGATATGCACCTAGGAATTATTCCCTGTGCCAAAAGGAAATAGTGCAGCATTCTGGTTCATTAAAAAAGAGTGTCTTCGGGGCTTCCCTAGTGGCGCAGTGATTAAGAATCCACCTGCCAGTGCAGAGGACATGAGTTTGAGCCCTGGTCCGCGAAGATCCCACATGCCGTGGAGAAACTAAGCCCGTGTACCACAAGAACTGAGCCTGCGCTCTAGAGCCGGTGCTCTGCAACAAGAGAAGTCACCGCAATGAGAAACCCCCGCTCACCGCAACTAAAGAAAGCCCGTGCGCAGCAACGAAGACCCAACGCAGCCAAAAATAAATAAGGAAAATAAATTTAAAAAAAATAGTGTCCTCATGTTTCTTATGTTCTTGATTGACCGGGTGTGCTTAATCACATACCAGAAAAGAATTAAACACAAAAAAAGACAACGAAACAAGGTAAAGTCGAATAAAAGGCGGCACAAACGAAACAATACTGTATGCAGCCACCTCAGACACAGGCCAAATGAACCTATGCTGTCAGGGCTCAGGATGATGATTTACCTCGAGGAGGCAGAAGTGGAGGCTGGGAGGCGGCATCTTCTGGGACTCTGCTCATGTTTACGGTCTTTATTTGAGCCCTGCTCCCACAGGTGTGCTTAATTTCTGTTCAATCCATAGACTATGCGTTTTTCTTTCTTGTACATCAAACACACAAAATCAAGGTGTAGAGACTTTAAGGACGCCAAGAGTCGCTCTAAAGTTTTCACGGAAGAAATATTTTATTTCCATCTATTCCACAAGTAGAAGGCCGTGGCAGTTTAAAGGCATCTATCAGGAGGAACATTGAAGCCTATCATTTTTCAGAAAGACAGAGTGTTAACAAATAGCTGCCGTCAGCGGGAAGAAGTTGAGGCCAGACACGCTGAACCAACTGAGTCGGGGACACCACTGTGGCTCAAACCACGTGAGTCTATAACCATGCAGGACCTGACGTGCTTCCAGACTGCTGCTTTGCTTGGCTTGACAATGAAATATTTTCAGTTCCCCACTTCTAGAATTTTACAAATTGGACCTGAATTCCAGAATCTTAAAACTTTCATATTTTTAGAGGTTAACAGATACTTTTTCAATTTCTTATTGAAATGATATTGCCTGGGAGTTAAATACCTTCAAATGTATAAACTGCAAATTCAGAAAATAAGACCACGTTGTGTTAACATTATTTAAATTCCTTGACCCAAATTCCATTTCTATTTTTTCTGAATAACCATAAGATGAACAAAGACTTATGTAAGAATCTTTTAAATAGCTATTTTTAAAAGCAAAAATTTATATAATACCTTATATTGAATATAAAGAGTCATAATTATGCCCCATCCATACCAATTATATGTATTTTAAAATCATGTATTTGAAGGACAGTTATTGATGTAGTACCAAGTACCACTTAATAAAGAGCAGAATAAAAGAACTGGTACAGAATGGACTTAATTTTTTAAAGAATTAAGCAAAACCATATTCGTAAAAATATAAAAACATTAGAAGTTCTCATTTCTGTGGCAGAATACTATGTGATGTTCAGTTTCTTCCAAAAGCTTTCCTATATTTTCCAAAATAAACATGTATTAGTTTTTAAATTATAAAGATATTGCATGCTCTTTCTAAAGAAATCCAAGTATATAGATTAAAAAGAGAAAAACTCTCCTTCCCCTTTCCTTCTCCCACCCCTGCCCAAGACTTATGCATATCTTTCAATACAGAGAAAAAGTGTTAACTTTTTATAATCAGATTTTTTTGGCTTTTGTGTCATGCTTTTCCCATGCCACAGTTATAAAGATATTTCCAAATTGTCTTTTGTGCTTTCATTGTTTTCACATTAGTTTTAATCTATCCAGATGAAAAACAATATGGTTAACATACAGTTTTAACCTAACCAGGAATTATTTTAGTATGTAGATTCGTACTACTGTGGCAGCCAGCCTCCAAGACGGCCCTCAATTCTCCCCACTGCCTGGTAGTCCACCTCAGGCAGATGCCTTCCACATTGTACCAGGGTTGGTCTGTGTAACCCAAAGAATGTGTAGACGGGATGTATGGGAAGTCATTTCAAATATTAGGTTATTAAAGATGGCTTCCTCCCAGGGCTCCCTTTCTCAGACCACTCATTCTGGGGAAAACCAGCTGTTAGGCCATGAAGACTCTCAGGCAGCCTAAGGAGAGGACACTGTGGTAAGGAACTCAAGGCTCTGGCTAAAAGTCAGTGAGGAACTGAGGTCCACCAACCACTGCTGCTGGGCTACACCCCACAGGCTGGCAAGCGCTGTACTCCCCCAGCCTCAAGACCAAAGAAAGAGCCCCGAGGCAGCAACAGGGATATTAATGGTTTAATGGATGGGGGATCTTACGTGTCTGAAGCAGAGCCTGGAGTGACACGCCACGGTATGCGACAGACGGCAGGCAGGACACCAGGGCAAGACGCGGCAGCAGTCTTCGGTACCACGGGGAGAGGGAGGTTACCAGTTATAGAGGGAATTGATATCAGGTGGGCTCATTGGTTACCAGGGAAACCAACTGAGGGGCACGCCCCTTTCAAACTATCTTAGTAGAGCTCTGATCTAAAGATCAGAACAATCACCAGCTGGGGCCAGGGTCAAGTAGGCATTTACTGATTAGACACTATGATTAGGAGGGAAGGTCAGTCATGTGAGGCGGGGACTGATTGAGCAGGGGATGTAGAGAGAGCAAGAGAGCAGGCATCTTGAGTGGCCTGATCATACAACCGCTGTCAGCTTGGAAGCAGACGCTACAGCCTTCAGAGGACTGCACTCCCAACCAATAGTTTGACTGCAACCTCAGCAGAGGCTGAGCTGGAAACCACCCAGCTAAGCAGCTCCTAGATCCGGACCACAGAAACGGATAGGATAAATATCTGTTGTTTAAAGCTGCTAAATGCGGTGATAATCTGTTGTGTAGCAATAGATAACTAATGTAATTACTTTTATAATTAGGACAAGTTTTATTTTTAAAAAGAAAAAGAGACACGTCTTTCAGAGAAAGAAAGGGCTTTGGTTGGTTGACTCGTTATTAAATTCTTGCTGATGAGCATCCTCCCTCTCCCCCAATGCTCGCTTACCTGAAAATCACTGCCTTAAGTTCGTTTGGGGAAAATATTATGCGCTAGAAAAGATAAGTATTAGTATTCTACAACTCCTATAGTTTATAGGCTACAAAATTGATTTCCCAGATGTTTATTCGATAGAAGTGCTAGTTGAAAAAATTTTTGAACTGTAGAAACTTACATTCTCATAAATAATTTGACAGCAGAATATAGGAAAAAAAAGAGCAAAGGCGTGGGACTCAGAAGTGGGACTTTTAGTTCCATCTTGGTCACTAACTCTAAGACCTTGGACAACTCTGCTTTTCTAGGTCTTAGTGTGGACCCTTTGGAAATAGTGGGGCAAAGTCAAATATCCTCTACTGCAGTGCCCTTCGCATGCTTTACACATGATCCCCTAAAATGAAGGGGGACATACTGACATAAAATTAAATATAAAATACATAAAAGTTGGGCTTCCCTGGTGGCGCGGTGGTTGGGAGTCCGCCTGCCGATGCAGGGGACACGGGTTCATGCCCCGGTCCGGGAGGATCCCACATGCCGCGGGGCGGCTGGGCCTGTGAGCCATGGCCGCTGAGCCTGCGCGTCCGGAGCCTGTGCTCCGCAACGGGAGAGGCCACAACAGTGAGAGGCCCGCGTGCCGCAAAAAAAAAAAAAAATACATAAAAGGTGACATATAAAATTTTTATTACAAATTGAATGTAATTTGCATTATTTTATCTTTAAATATATTCGTCAAAACATCGGAGATGAAGACTGAACTTAATTTACAGAGTGTGCCTGTCACGTATCCTAATTGGCAGTCAGCACTTGTCAAATTAGTTTACCAACTTTGTTTTCAATGAAAATGATTCATTTTTTTCACTTCAAATAAACACGTTACATATGCACTCTATAACGTGACTACCGTTTAACTTCATAGTTCTAATTTTTAGATAGATGGAAGGGTAGGTAGATGATGGAGGCTTGCCAGTAACTGACGAACTGGAAGAAATCAGATACCCCTCCCTTCGGTTTCCTGCTTTTCTCTCAAGGGACTATGCTATAAAGGCAATGCATTCCAGAATTGTCTTTGTTTAGTACCACGTGGTTTTCATCTCCAGGGCAGTGTACCATATTGCGGTAGATGAGTTAATACTTTTAAAGTTCTTTATCCTGTGACTTCCAGTCATTCTTGGCTGCAGTTATTCTGTCCTTACTATTTCCTGTGTAATGAAAATGACATTCTCACATGTAGATAATAATTATTATTAATAATATCACTTCTAGGGCTTCTCTGGTGGCGCAGTGGTTGAGAGTCCGCCTGCCGATGCAGGGGACATGGGTTCGTGCCCAGGTCCGGGAAGATCCCACATGTCACAGAGCGGCTGGGCCCATGAGCCATGGCCGCTAAGCCTGCGCGTCCAGAGCCTGTGCTCCGCAACGGGAGAGGCCACGACAGTGAGAGGCCCGCGTACCACAAAATAAATAAATAAATAAATCACTTCTTGGTATTACTGCTATGTGCCTGTATTTTGGGGTTGATTTCTATTTCACTACAAAGATAAGTGAAGTGTATTAGTTATGATGATAAAAGGAACAGAAGTGTTTTCATAGACAAGAACAATTCAGCATTTTGGATGGGAAAAAAAAGCCTAACACTGAAATGTCATCTGTGTAAGAAGTCAGAACAGTAAAGAAATAAAAGCTCTGAAAATATAAGCCCAGATTTTTAAAAAGCCATTTATTTTAAAAAACTGTTTGTCAAATCACATACACGAGCAGATACACAACTACCAAAGTGGCCCTGTAATAGACACCAGTGGGGCATTCACCACACAGTACCTGAAAAATACAGCTAAAAAAGAGGAGTCTGTGGAGTATTTAATTTCAGACACCTACTGGACTCCCTGTTGAATGGCTTTAAGTTAGCATATAGTGAGTGAGAGGTAGAGTCCCAAGTATAATAGCTGATGCCTCAGGGCTCCATTTAAAAACAAAACAAAAACAAAAACCATTTCCCCCTCTGCACAAGGGAAGCCTATCCTATTTTTTTTTTTCCTTTGTGAAAACAGAAGCCAAGTTTCTCTTCTCAAATGGTTCAGCATTCCCCGTAAGAGTGTTGTGTGGTGACCTAGGTATTGTGCTTCTTGAGCTGTCTAATTTTCTTCACCTTCAGATTCAGATTCTAGGAGAGAAGAAAGAAAAGTCAGGTCATTTCTTCTGAGACACCTTTAAATAAGGTCATGAAAGAATTTCTACTCTATCTCCCTCCCCCACTAAAAAAGACATTTTGCCTAGGCATCCATTTACTAGGTAAGAGAGTCATATAGAGGGCAGGCAGCAAACTTTTGCTCCTTTTTGCTTTTAAACGAAATTACCTTTCTAAAAATGCAACATGCTCAGAAATATTATTGGTGACGAAAACCATTTATATTTTTCCGGATCGGCAACTTTTCATGCTCAGTTGGATTAAGTCTCATCATTATTGTTCTTCCAACTTGTATTGCCATTTTAAATACCAGTCAACTGGTAAAGGCGCCATAAAAGTCGATATAATCCCATAAAAGTGATTAAGCCAAATGTATTTTTTTTCCTTTCACAGCTGCTGATTATTTCTTCCTCTTTGTCCCTTAAATTAGGAATAATTTAAGAGGTTTTGGTTTTGTTTTGTTTATCTTGCAGAAATTGTCATTGCCTTGATTCAGAAAGGAAGGCTAAGAGGTGGACAAAATGCTGTGGAACACACCTCAGAACTTTAGTTTTAGGAAGGCAAGAAAAATCTGTGGAGGGGGGAGCTAGTTTGAATTGTAGTGAGAAAGGATTTGCTAAATGGTCACCAGAGTTGTTAAATGGAATCATACCTTCTTCTGCGTTTTGTAACCACTCAACAAATTTCTTCATCTGGTCAAGAAAAACACTTTTGCCTTTGGCAACATGTGCTTCTTTGTACCATTTCAATATCGCTTCTTCACTCAGCACATCAGCTGCAATTTCAAATCAAAGGTTTCAAAGCTACTACATACATGTCACGTTTTAAAGCAGCTTCATGTCTTATAGTTTAATAGAAAGCAATCACTTCACATATTAAAGCTCTTTTATAAAAGAAATTCGTATTGAAACTTATCAGAAGACAAGAACCAAGCTTATTTCCATACAGCGCAGTGCCCTGTGTATTTTAGTAGTTAGGGGAGGCATGGTGATGGGACTGGGACTTGAAAATCTCACAGTGCTAATTTGTTGGCAGGAAACTAGGTTATTTTGTAATTTTGCCAATGAATCATCAATTCCAGCCTTTCAGAACACTCTGTGTCCTGCCACCAACTGCAAACACATCTTGATTAAGCAGCAACCACAAATGACTGGTCTTTCAAGGGGATTTACTTTAGGAGGAAAAGAAAGCAAATGAAAAAAATGCAGACAGGATGCAATAACAATGTTAATAATTAAATATAATGATGAGCTTCCTGGGTGTACCATGGGACCAATACACACATAATCCAAAGTTCTACAGTACTCTATCGCTAAGTCCTAAATTTACTTCCCCACAGCACAATATCTAAATCACATGAGTAATGTTTTCCTTGTACACTGTTAGGAGAGAAACAAAAAGTGTTATCTATTAACTATTACCTAGAACTCTAAATTCCACAAATATTCCTTGATACCCTCAAGTTACCATTAATTTAGAATATTTAATGTTAAGAATAGAAAGGGGAATATGAAAAAAATAGCCTACAGACTTTGCCAATGTTCTAATGGGTTATCTTTTGGGATTTTGGTGTGGGAAATTAGATGGAAAACAGATAAAAGGATTTATTATCATCCCCAACGCCTGCCCAATCCATTGCAAATGCTGATAAATCATTCTAATGATGTTTTTGCAGTTAAAATATACCTTTAGCTTATGAAAACAAGAGAAATGATTTGATACTGGTTTCATTCAAAACCTCACTGATCTTTTCATAACAAAAACTTTGTTTTTTTAAAATTAATAATTGGCTCTTGGATTCAATTGAAGAGGTCAAATTGACTAAAAATGCACATGATTGGTTTTAGAAAATATAAAGTTTGTTTTATTTTGGTCATTAAATACATTACATTTTGCAAAGGAAGAAGGAAGTCTAGATTTATTCATATATAAGGACTAGATATAAAAATTATAACCAGGAGCCCTAAGGAATTACTCTTAGCTTCTAGTCTTTTAGTTTCTTGTGCTTCCAGCTCCACACTCCCCACTCACAATGATGAAAGAATTCTCCTGCCTCTTGCCATCAAAGTCCAGTTTTCATACCAATGACGAGCAGATGCTTTACAGCTCAAGGAAGTGACCTGTTACTGGGTAAGATGGCTTTGCAGAAACCTTTCAGGAATGCTAATTAGCTCAAATATGGATGTTTAAAGTCCCTTTTATATAATTTGTTTTTATGACATGTTTAAAATGCCTGTGATTTAGACCAATAATTTCCAAACTGTTTTGATCATGCTCCCCTATCAGTAAGACAATTTTGAGTGTGTACACACAACATATGTGTATTTTTTGTTTTATAAATTATATGCATGTACTATATAACTGCTATTGTTAATGTTATAAAACAAAACATAGAATTAAACATGTAAAGAGAAATTCTCTTTTTTCTCCTCCCCTTAATGAATCATGTTATGACACAATGTACAGGTTGGAAAGGCAACGGAGAGTGTAGTTTAGCGATACTCTTTGTCTCAGGTTTTCTTTCTGAAGGCTGAGAGCTCATTCTCTGAAGGTTGAGAGTTTTATTGCCCCACAGAGGCCGAAAGAGGCCATGCAACTACTAGAATACTTGTCAGTGACTGTGCTTGTGAAAAGGACAGTACATGACAGGTAAAACTTATAGGATGTCTCATCCACTGAAAATCAGACAAACTGTGCAGAGCTGAGTTCTTAGAAGAAGCTAATTTAGTAATAAACACCTGCTGCAAGACCAAATTTCTAGTCCCAGGGGAATAAAACAATAGAGAAGGGACATAAGCACCTACACAGGGCGACTTTGCGGCAAAGCACGAACACCAGAAAGAAAGTCAACTTTTGTGTAGGGAAACGTCTCATCTTAAAAGGAAGGAACTCCTTGACAAATGAAGAAGAGAGAGAACTTTTTTTTCCCACTAAGGAAAAGTAGGGAGAGGAGTTCATTATCACTGGGAGATGAAGATGACAAAGTGTTGGGATCTCCCAAAATGCACACTAGGAATACGGAGGATCAATAAAAGTACAGCAAGAAAGGAAGACATTCTACAATTGCACAGAACCCCCTCACATTACAGTACACTTCTCTCCCCTCGATGTGGCCAACTTCTTCATCATCTCTGGTGAAATACTTGTGTCCCTTGAGAGCCTTCCTTTTTCTTTCTCCAAGTCAGCTTCAGCTCTGAGTTAGGGGCCCCTCCTCTATCATCCTTTCACTCTTCATCAGCATCTATCTGTACGAGCCTTAGTTTAGCCACTGACAAGGTGATTATGTTTCTTGATTTTCTTCCACACTCTGAAATCTAGGAAGTCAAGGACTATTTTGTTCAGCATCTCATTCCCAGCATTTAATAACATAAGACCTGCCATCTAGTTTGCATTCAATAAATGTATAATGTACAAATCGATGAACTTGATGTGAAAAACTAAATATGTCTCAATGTGTAGAGCTATAATTCAAAATTTGGGTTTTCATGAGGGTCAAAGAGACAATATTGTAAAAGTGGTTTGAGAACTGCAAAGTTTTAGGTAACGTTAGTTGTTTAAATATTTAAGTTGAAAACTGTGTCACTTGGAACTTAGAAAATTCAGTACTTTTTATTAGCAGTGGCACATAGGGACACAAGTCAAAAATAATTTACCTTAAAAAGTTGGCACTATATGGTGAGAAGGCAAATAACCTTTTTTTTAGAACAAGAATAAGAAACTTCTTTTAGAAAAATGTGCGTGAGGAACAGAATTTAACCTAAGAAATATCTGCAAACAATAAAAGCCATGATAGAGATACTAATGGTACTTGAGAAGGTAGTTATATATTTTTCAGACCTACATGCTGAGACTATGGTACTTAGCTTCAGGAAGAAAGAAAATTATTTTAGAAAGTGAATAATGTGATATTTAAAAAGTAGTGATGAATTTACTATTTTTCTTACTGCCTTAGAAATATAAAAATCTAGATTTTAGTACAAAAAGTAAATCTTCACTGAGTGACCAATCACCACTTTCTCCTTTCATTGCCGAAAAGCATTATTATTTAAAGTTTATTCACTTTTATTCCACTGTTTTTTATATAAACACCTAAAAATACTTTAACAAAAATACTTTAACTAAAACATCTAAAAATACTTTAATAATATCATTCATTTAAGTAATTAGGTTTTCAAAGGGGACATGAGGAATCATACCCTCATGTTTCTGTTATCCTCAAGTTCTGGAAATACAGTAAGGTGGGTGTATGTAATAGAGACTTAAAATGGGAAAGAAGAAATGATTTCCATTACATTTTTGAAAATCTGCTTGAAAGCAAAATGTCAAGGGATCCACATCACTAGATAAAAGAAACAAAGACACTATTTGATTATTTGTAAAATGTATATGTGTGTATGGAATTAATGATAAGTATAATCTTAACCATGTTACCATGGTTCATGGGATTTGTCACTTCTCACATCCGATACCCTTTAGACCAGTGGTCCCGGATGAACAGTCACAGCATCACCTGGAAATTTGTTAAAACGCAAATTTGCGGGCCCAATGCTGTACCCACTGAATCAGAATCCCTGGGGAATCTGTTTTAACAAGCGCTCCAGGTGAGTCACGTGCACACGAGCACCGGGAAAGGAGTGCTTTAATACATGCTGTCCTCAAGCCTTCCTAGGCATATGAAATACACAACAAGAGCACCCAAATCCTCATAAAAAAAAATGAAATATATGTCTCCAGGTGCACAAGTGTTTGTTGGATGAAATAAGGTCAAAGTAAAAACTACTATTCAAAAGGGAAGGTAAACACAGTAACTCTCCTAACAGTAGTATGGAACAATCATTCCTTGGGGATTCCACGTTCTCAAGAGAAAAAATGCAATTATTTTACTAAAAAAAACAGCCTGTATGTATAATTTTGTGGAAAATTATGAAATTACCTAGAAAATGACATTTAGTTTTAACTTTTCAGTGATATAGTTTAGGTTTCCATTTGTAAAAAGCTTCCTGATTTCATTTCCAAATAACTGAGCCAGAATAAAACTGTTATTGACACTTATCCCCCTGTGTTCCCTTGGGCCTGCTCATACTTGCCACAGACCTTACTAACTGAAACAATCTATTTTAAAAAGCTGACTACCTAGTTAATCAACGGCCTAAGGAAGAGCTAATGCCTCTTCTTTTTACTTCTCAGGGCCCACTGCTTGGTTATTTTATAATTTCAGGTCACTGTTCCCTAGCATTTGGGGCTGAAGAATAGGAAATAAAGCAATCAGTTTTGCTAGCTGTTCGTAGTTGTTATAAGAAGTTTAATAGGGAAGGATGTTGGCATTCATTAATGGTTAAAATGAGAAATTTGAAGAATAGGATTTTGATAGTTTATATGCCACTTAAATGCCTTTACTGATAAAAAGTAGTTTATTTTTTGTTTTTTTGAATTAAGTATAATAATGAAATGAGGTATTGCTGCAGACGAGGCTCAAACAACTACGTCTCAGTTAAAAACAAGGATTTCGGGCTTCCCTGGTGGCACAGTGGTTGGGAGTCCGCCTGCCGATGCAGGGGACACGGGTTCGTGCCCCAGTCCGGGAAGATCCCACATGCCACGGAGCGGCTGGGCCCGTAAGCCATGGCCGCTGAGCCTGCATGTCTGGAGACTGTGCTCCACAACGGGTGAGGCCACAGCAGTGAGAGGCCCGCGTACCGCAAAAAAAAAAGCAAAGAACAAGGATTTGGTAAGAGACACTGTTTGGTTGGGCTGGCTATTAAACAACAAGAAAGGAAATTATGTGTTTAGGCAGCTAGTTTATAAACAGTTTGCTTTTCTGTAGTGGAAAATATTGACCACTCACGAAGCAAATGTGAAACCTATCCCACAGGCCTCTCTACCAGTTTAAAATGGGGCCAGCTGTGGCCGGTGTGGACAGAATGGCTACTGGCTGCGGGGGGCTGCTCCTCTTTCTTGGCTCCTGGGTACCACAGGTGGGTTGGCCATAGGACCTGCAGGTTTGGTTCTGATGGGTCACCTAGACTTAAGACATTGCTATCTCATGACCCTGGGTATCATTTAAGCCCTAGTTTTAGGACATTGCTATCCCATGACCACATCCAAGAGGGCCAATTCAGATCTGGCCACAGAAAAACACCTATTACTGAATTTCAAATGGGACTTGGCAGTCATCACAGTCTCCCACTGATATGGAAATTGTGCCAAATACCTTAGTGCTGAGAAAGCAAAAGATCACCCAAACCCTTGTGGGCAAGACGTATGCATTTGAAGAATCTGGACAGCCAGTTAAAACTCTTTGTGAAATGCTATTAAACGTTTTAAAAACAGCTAGTAATCTGTAATGTAAAATTTTTACATTCCAAATGTCCAACTTGTCATTCAAGATAGACAACTTTAAGAACACATCAAAAAGAAAAGAAACATTTGGTTGGTATTAATTTATACTTTAGCCTTTTCTGTGTTATGCCATTTAAGATAGCAGTAACTTCTAATTAACATTTTATAATGTTCAAAACATCTCGTTTCTTAAGTGTTCCTTCCCCGCCCCCCCCCGCCCCCCCCCGCCTCATAAAACTACAAACACCTAGACCAAAGAAGAGTCCAGGATCATTTTCTTCATATACTATAGGTATAGAGATTGAGATCAGTTAAAACCCTAATAGCTAAAGATGTTAAAAAAAAAAAACAACCCTAATAGCATTCATTTTTAATAAACTGGCTGTGCCAGTTGTCATGGCAACCTAATCCTTATAAATACAATAACAAGACAGTAAATGTGAAGTTCTAAAAATAGCCATTTCCTTGGAAAACAGTAGAATGGCTGGGCCAAATAACTAAACTGCAAAGTGAAAAGCTAGTTATTTCAGTAATTTTAAAGTCAGCTTTATGGCATCTGAAAAGGTATGAACATACTATATGTAACCACTTGGTAATCACCGTTGTTATAGCTAATCCTTACAATGCAAAAACAGACCTTATTTTTTGTAATTACAGTCTTTTTCACCATCCCTCCCCACCAAAATTATTAGTTCATCACCAGTCTTCTAGCAATTTCCACCAGTGACAAGTGTACAGGGGCCTATTCAGGCTGGTTCCTCAGGCCACGCATGTCTACGGTGTTTGCACCTTCTCTCTCTACATAATATGGCTGCATCACTAAAACTCAAAGACTATCATTAACCTATATCCCCCTCTGCCTCACCCCCTACTCTGTCCCTCGAAAAGCTTCAACAAAACATAGAAACATAGTGGCAGGATGACATAGATACACACCTTTATAAAAAAGAACCACGATCTTCTGAAAGGCTTTCATGAAATGGATGTTGTCATAACAGTACTCTTGCACCTTCTGGAGGAGGATCAGCTCTGACTGGCCTTGGGAGCTGAACACAGCCAGGAGTGGAGCGTATTGCTGGAACAGAAGTGGGGAGTAAAACCATTTACTCTCATGAGAGGTGCAGGGCTGACACCACTTGAATCATAACAATAATCTGAAGGTTTGCTTAGAAAATCTTCACTTTGAGGATTATCTTATTCTAATATTGTGACCAATCAAAATGAATTTTTTTATCCCTGCACCTTATCAGATTTCTCTCGCTGTACCCACTAAAAGCAACCAAATATGAAATTCTGACTATATTAAAGATAACTGCCATGCTACTGTGTCTGTCTAATGGGTCCTGTGAAAATAAGACAGAGTTCCTAAGTTCCAAAGGTTCCCAGGGCTGCTGTGACCCCTCCATCACTGAAGTGTGGCTCTGCCACTGGAAGAGTGGGCATCTCCTTCCTAAACATCGCAGACCCCCCACATGTCATCTTTATGGTTTTGTTCATACTGTTCCCTTCGTCCCAAATGACCTTGGCTTCCAGTTGTTTGGCTGTTGTTTTCTCTAAGACCTACTCAGCTCAACACTTAACTCCTCCTCTGAGCCTTCCCTGGTCAACTTAACCTGCATAGGCTACTCACTGCTCTGTCTTCCTAAATACTGAGAGTAATCTGAATTTACATCCTACCTAGTTTAAACTAGGTACCTGTTGATTTCCCAATTCAAGTGTAAACTCTGAAGGCAGGCTCTAAGTCTTCCACTTGTCTTAAGACACTTTTATAGGGAGAGGACAATAAAAGCAAAAACATATGTATCTCCCCACAAAAATATACAATTTACACAATCGGTTGATTTCTTCCACCACTCAGTTTTCAAATTCTAATGTCAGCTTGTAGTTTACGTAAAAAATACTCATTAAGAATTTTTATCATGTAGAAGGAGAACCAATAGTTAGACTATATTTCCCTTTAAATATTGAATATATGACTATTCTGTGGATTTTCTGACATTGTTTTTAATAAGAATTTACCCTTAGGTATTTCATAAGCTCTTACATCTGAAACATTTTAGGTAGTGGCAAATTTGAAAAGAAGAACACTAGGAAGTATGTGTTTGGACTGATTAGAACACATCTATCACATTGTTAAGAGCTGCAGTTGGCCTGCAGCCAAGACTGTGCCTTGTTGGGACCTGGTACCTTCAGATGCTTGAGGGCTTGCTCGGCAACGAGCTCTTCCTTCTTGTTCCATTCCACAGCGTTCATTATACAGGTCCATAGCAGTCCAATCACTGCTGTTTCTGGAAGATCATTCCTCTTCATTTCTTCTTTAACATAGAGCACCACCTAAATTTCACAAAAAAAGGAGTCAGAGAGTAACAGACAGATGGGGAGTTCCCCTCTCACTGTGCCCGATCAGTAAAAGGTTAGGGGCAGACAAATATTCTGCTCAGTTCCTCCCTTCCTGGCATATACTCTCCAGTTACGAGAGGCAGGAAAAACACAATGATTTGTTCTCAAAGCAGATTTATTTTTAGTCCCCAAATTAATAGGCTTATCTCTGGCCAGGAGGTGCTGGATAATAGAAAATAAAAAAAGAGAATCGTGGTTTCTTAGGGGCTATACTCTTACAGGCAGGAACCCCTTTGAGTAAAGCAGGGCAAAGATTATTTAAGCCAGTTTGACTTTCTGGGGTTTGAAGAAGGCAACAGAGCTGTGAATTTTTACTTCCGATCCTTAACTTTAAACCTCTTGAAAAATGTCTTGGGCTTGTACAAGGCATTCTCTGCAATTCATCCTCTAATTATCGCTTTTGATGATCCTCATGCCTCATGTAAATAAACTGTAAAGTGCAAAGACTTTACATATGATACATATCAAAGCAGCAACCCTCAGCAGGCTATTTTCCCTTCAGAGTTACTTTTAAATATGCAAATGTATCCTAAAACCTGATCGTACGGAATAAAATCTGCCTAACAGTGTATCTTATATTAAACTTGTTTGGAAAAATCTTTCTCCTTTTGAATAGAATCACAAATAGAGGTGAGGGCCTCAGAAGTGATTAAAAACCATAATATCAATATATCTCACGTGTACTACTTTGTGAGTAGTACAGCTATTTTTCTCCCTTCCTTTTTTTTAATGAAAATACGTTGCTTTCTTTCCTGCTGGCCTGGGGTACAGAGGGGTCAGCTGTGGGTTAAGCAGCCTTTGAGAACCGAAGGAACTGGGAAGTCCTAGTCCCCCAGCTGCAAAGAAAGGTGACATGTCTGCACCTAAAGGTATCGCAGTGTTATTTGGTTTGCTTTTTTTCCCCCATGTTAAATCATGTTCAAGTTCTTTGCTTGGAGAAAGATTACTGAATATATTGCTGACCTTAATGCCATGAGACTTAGGACCAACACCTCCACCTGCTGGACAGCATCAGTCCGGAATTCTCCAGTCTTAAACTGCAAAAGGTACCTTGCAAGGCTGCGAGCACGCAGGATAGTGAGGATTTGGGACTTGGGAGTAAGTGGCAAAAGGAAAGGACTCTTTATGCAATTTTTGAATTATCATGTAAAAGTTTTTAAAGTTCAAATAGGAAGTTTTCTTCAGGCAGGACTTAAAAAAAAAAAAGATACAATCATAGCCATATGAAAGATAGCTATACAAGAAGGTAGTATTTATGTTATGTGAATACGCAACTATTATGAGTGGGATCCAATGAGCCACTGGTCCAACTGGTCTTTACCCATGATATGACTGCAAAATCACCCCTTTTTTGTCTTAAAATTAAAACCTATATATATTCACCCAATACTTAACCATATTATGTAATCTGCAATAAAATGGGAAAACCACCATAAATCGAGGTATACTGCTAGTGGAGAGTAAATCTATTCAACAGATGAAACATTCTGACAACCATAGCAACCTGGTAAATAAGTCACTTGTGTGGAAATACTCATTATTTTCTGGAACATCCTGGAGGAGTCTGAATCAATACTTTGAAATCGAGCTCATTTAAATGGTATGAAAAGGGCCTGGAGTTCATAGCAATAAACAAAGGGAGGTCTCCTTAAGGGAGGTAAAGCTTGTGCTGCACAGGCTACATCATCCCTCTCGCTGAACGGGTTTGCAGTGATGTCAGTCCATGGTCCCCACCTCCTTGATCGGGCATTCCTGAGAAAGACGCTCCTGGAGCTCCTTCTGCAGCTCCTTCCTGGTGCCCAGGGACTGCTGGACTCGGAGGAAGTCAGAGAGCTCCTTAAGACCTGCGTCAGTGAAGTACTGAGCAAAATGATCCACGCTCTGTCTGTTAACTGGAAAGAGCTCCTGGGAGAGAAAAGAAGAGAGACTGTTACACAACATGCCATTCACATTTCAGCAAGCGTAAAGAACAACATTTTCATATTAAGAGAACACTTAGAATATCTCATATTTGGAAGAAAAGAAGAAGGATGGAGTTTTTCAAAAGAATAAATCTCGGATATATTTCTTGAGCATCTGCTAAGGTACCTTCCAAAATTAGGCAATTTGACAAAGAAAGAGAATAAAAAATGCTAAGCAAATTACATAAACTAGTTGCACTCATTTGGCACTGCTATTTCCTTTTTCTTTTACTTTAATCAAAGTGCAGCACGTACAAAAACAGAACTAAATTTGCTAAATTAAGTACCAATAAGATGATAACCCTGAATAACGTTGGGATTATTTTAAACCGACTAGAAAAAACTGAAATCATTAACCACACTGTTTCCTTAACTATGAGTTAACAGACCAAAGCCAGTTTTAGTAATGCTGAAATGATCTGAGATAATATGAGGAAAACAACATTGACTATTATCATCTCGAGGACCTCTATTCAGCATTTCATTAAGGAAAATGCTGCTATTATTCTAAAATAACAGCTCAGAGCTAAAGGGAATTTTTGTTGTATCTCTTAACGATGGTGGCTCTAAATTAAGTTCATGGCGAGATCTAATCTAAATCCGCCCTACCATCTCTTCAGTTCATTACATAATTCTGCTGGAAATTTTTTAAAAGAGCAGCACACCATGGCTGCTCTCATATTCTCACCTCACTTCCATTTCACCTTACACAGCTCGGCGGAGTCTCAGGAACACTTAGTCATGTTCTAACCCTGTGTGACGCCAACACCCAACTAAGAAAGGAAGGCAATTTTCAAAGCTCTCACATTTTTCAGACTGCTGCAGAGTCTATAAAATAGATCCAAACTTTTATGATGGTGAGATTTGCATATATAGATGGCCAATGGCTATGTGGCTTCAATAAAAATCTCAGAAGAAAGATCTGCAACGAGTTTGCCACCAAGCATAGGGACATAGCCAGATGGCTTCTGTCATGACTCAAATTTCAATATTCTCTGTACCATCATCCCATAATTTGCCTTGTTGAGTCATCAGTTTCAAAATGTCAGAACAGAGTTGGTGGGAGCAGCTATCAAACACACATTCATGTTAAAGCAAACATTTCATACCTGACTGAAACGTTGTCACTGATATTTATTCTACCATTCAAGAGGACTTTCAAATTTGTGGGGGCAGGGAACTAGTTTAATTTTGAGTTTCTTCTATGAATCAAGAGGTGGTGGGCATTTTACTCATAATTGTAAAAAGTAGAAATTTTTCTACAAAAATAAACTAAGTCTCAACAAGGCTAAGCAGCTTGACCCAAATTATGCAGCCAGAAATATTTAAGGGCATAGCTGTGTGACCCCAAAGGCAATAATTACTCTGTTACTCATGCCAGCATTCAATACTCAATTTAGGGAGAATGTGACTGCAACTTCTGATGGAAAGTTATGTTCAGAGTAAGACATCATCAAACATGTTACTAGTGGTTTTTTATTTATTTTTATGAACTATAACCACAGTCCTTATGAATGATACATAACATCTTAAAAATTATTATTCAGATTAAACTGAGCTAAAATCAGTATAAATCATGTCATGACCTTTACTAACTTGGAACATAGTTTGCATTTGTTACAAAAATCCTACCCAAGGCTTCCCTGGTGGCACAGTGGTTGAGAGTCCGCCTGCCGATGCAGGGGACACGGGTTCGTGCCCAGGTCCGGGAGGATCCCACATGCCATGAAGCGGCTGGGCCCGTGAGCCATGGCCGCTGAGCCTGCGCGTCCGGAGCCTGTGCTCCGCAACGGGAGAGGCCACAACAGTGAGAGGCCCGCGTACTGCAAAAAAAAAAAAAAAAAAAAATCCTACCCAGGTAAAAACCTTTATCACCTCATCCCTAGATCAAGGTCTCCCTACTTCTGCCCTTCCTCCTGAATCTGCTCCCGATGCAACAGCCAGAGAGATCCTGTTAAGACCCCAAAATCACATTATGCATGTTTTGCAGAGACTTTTCCAAAAAACTTCTCATCTTACTCAGAATAAAAGCCGAAGTTCTTAGAGGATAGGGGACCTGCTATGACTCTGACCTGATCTCCTACATTTTTGCTCTTACTAATTACCCTCTCTTTCTTGCTGTCCCCAACATGCCACGCCTCAAAGCCTTTGCGTTTTCTGCTGCCTTTGCCTGGAATACTCTTCCTGGAGATATCTAAATAGATCGCTTCTTCACACAAATGTCACCTTATCAGAGAGGCCTTTTCATACCACACTGACACTCCTCAGTGCTTCCCTATTTAGCTTTTCTCTCGGAGCACTCTTCACTTTTTATTATACCATGTATTATTTTAATTGTTTATTTAGTTTATTGCCTGTCCCCCTGAAACAGAATGTAAGCCCCATAAAGGCACAGGTTGCCTGCTTGATTTCTTTCAATATCTTCAGCTCCTAGAAAAGTTTCTAGCCAATGTCTTGATCATTGTTCCCTTTTCCAGGGATGCGGGCATGATATCAGGCAGGCATGGTTCTAAGGCACAGCCACCCTGTCCTCATGGAGTTTCTGGTAGAAACTGCTACCTATGCTTTTCATGTTCAAAACATATGTAGACAAAGAAACCTAGCAAGAACAGTTAAATGATGTGTATTTTTCAAAAAGGAAATACATTAAAAAATTTTTAATGAAGTAACCTAATTAAGTTAACCAAGCTCTGCCTATTGGCATCTTTAAGGAACCATGCTTTAAGAAATAACTGAGTCTTTTGTGGTTAAGTTGTAATTGTATCTTTGTTCCTAATAATTCACCCCCCACCCCTCTCCCTTAAACAAGTATTCAGTGAAGACCCTCCTTGCTGTATCTGTCTTCACAGGTGGAGAAGTAGCCCATGAGTGGACTAAATCTTCCTACCCCACGCCAGGCTTCTCCGTGACTTCTTTTGACGAAAGAAGGTGAGCTTTTAAAGCACCGGAATGTCTCCCTTCAGTCACCTGTGTTCCTGTCCTCTGCCATGAGGACAGAATAGCCCAGATATGAGCTGCTCCTTCAGCCTGGGACCCAGAATGAAAGGGCTGGGGCCTTGCCAAGATACAGCTAATCCACAGACTCAGGGACACGAATATATTCCTTCATATGAACTTCCACCCACATCAGCAACCTATTCACTTGTCTTCTGTGACTTCTATATACCCTTCATTGCTAGAGAGTAGGTTCCATGAAGGCAGGAAACTTTTCTGTCCTGTCTCTACTGGCTCCACAGCTTCTAGGACTGTGCCTGGCACAGAGCAGGCACTTAATAAATATAAGTTAAATGAAAAGTATTATCAGTGGCAGAAATTAACAAGAATCTAGACTTAATTTTTCTTCTTTATCATATTATAAAGACTTCCAAGACCCAAATAGGGCTATTTTAGGTAAACCTCAAGAGATAAAGGAATTTTAAGTCATTGAAAATAAAAGAGTTTACAATGAGCCAGATTTGGAATTATCCCACGAATCAACACCCTTGCACAGAACACAATGGAAGAGAAAACAGGTAAGTAACTAGGTAAAGAGAAGATGGCAAGCATGTCTTGCAATTTTAGACTTTGTCCTAAAATTTTAAAAGCAATTTCACTTGAAGCAATCTCTGTCATCTGCACAGCTGTTGCTTCTGGCAGAAATTATAGGGAGCAGATAGGAATTATGAGGACAAAATATTTTTCCTGATTTTCTTTGAAAAATACAAAGAGAAGTAAAAATATAATCAAGCAATCATGATACTGGGAGCTTCAAATTACTACTATTAACTTGTTAGCTTTCTTAAATATCTAAGTATTTCCAAGGAATCTTAGTATAAACAAGGAATCTTCCCTAACCTTTTTTTTTTTTAAATGTTTTATTGAAGTATAGTTGATTTAAGCTTATAGTTTTGTTTTGTTTTGTTTTTTCCGGTATGCGGCCTCTCACTGTTGTGGCCTATCCCGTTGCGGAGCACAGGCTCCGGACGCGCAGGCTCAGCGGCCATGGCTCACGGGCCCAGCTGCTCCGCGGCATGTGGGATCTTCCCGGACCGGGGCACGAACCCGTGTCCCCTGCATCGGCAGGCGGACTCTCAACCACTGCGCCACCAGGGAAGCCCAACCTTTTATTTTGTTAACAAACTAACGTGTATTTGAGGTCAGTGTCATTCACCTATGACCCAAGATAATCACTAATGTCTAATTAGGTGGGATTGATGTGACTTTAAATTTCATATTAAAACTTTACATTTCTATAGTTATTAGCTGCAAAAGAGTTAATTCTGATAAATGTTATCACTATGTCAACAAACTTCTAAATTTGAAAGTCTCTGTACTCCCTATGACTCTTTAATTTTATCATTCCATTTATTTATGCAACAAAGATTAAACTGGAATTAGTTTCTATCTGCCAATAATACAGAAATAAAAAGAACCATGTTCCAATTCGACATAGACTCAGTTATGTATTACATCACAATTGACAGAGCCAAGGCAGAAGCATGAAACATACAACCCTTTGCCCAGACAACACTTACAAGTAGCCTCTTGTCTAAGTTGGCTTTTCTCAAAGAGGAGGTAACAGAGTTGGCATCTTTTTCTGCCATCCACGCTTTAAAAAGCTTGACAGCAAATGAGGCTGCAATGCCTGTTAAAAAAAAAAAAAAGAAGAGTAAACCTTTTATAACAAAAACCACTTGTGATGATGTACAAGGCAACATTTCCCATTAGGCGTCCTGAAATGACTAAATAACTCAAAGACTTGATTTGGCACAAAGGAAAAATGGAAAGCTCTCTAGGCACTGTACTATTCATTACTCAAGAAAATATTTTCATAAGAAGGGAAAAAAAATGTTAAAGTACTTTTCAAAGTTGGACTCCCTAATTCCAACCTGTTATAACTGTAAATTTATTTATTTTTACCTTGGTCAAAACCAGATTCAAAGCCAAGGATCTTCTAATGTTTTGCCTCTATTTCACCCTGTGGTTCACCAGTATTTCATATTTTTAACCGTGATCCTGAGGTACACCAAATAAATCGAAAGCCATAAAACTGAAATGTCAACATGTCAACTAATTTGCTGATAAATAATATCAGTGAAAGAACATCAATGGTGACCGGTATAAATAAATAAAGCTATAGATGAACATGCATCATTTACTTCACAGTTTTGCTTTTTGTAAAAAGCATTTTAAAATATTCACGAGTTAAGGTATGAAAATGTCAGTGCTGTTTTAAGCTGAAATCTTTTCTGGATATTTTAAAAGAGATTTTAAAAATAGCTATGTTGGGCTTCCCTGGTGGCGCTGTGGTTGAGGGTCCGCCTGCCGATGCAGGGGACACGGGTTCACGCCCCGGTCCGGGAGGATCCCACATGCCGCGGAGCGGCTGGGCCCGTGAGCCGTGGCCGCTGAGCCTGCGCGTCCGGAGCCTGTGTTCCACAGCGGGAGAGCCCACAACAGTGAGAGGCCCGCGAACCGCAAAAAAAAAAAAAAAAAAAGAAAAGCTATGTTAATCAGGAATCTACTCAATTACATACCCATATTTATAATAAGATTTATTTCCAACATAAATAATCAGATAACTAATAGCTTTTCTGTGAACACTCCAGATTTCTAAATTAATGTTGCATTTGTTTAATGAAGAGTTAAGGAGTAGTTGAAATATTAAACTGATTTTTCTGAGTTGAAGGCTTCAGTATCGTTGATGGTCTAAGCAGTGTCTATTCTCCTTTCCTCTTTCCTAAGAGAGTTCCCATGTTGCTCAGGCCAGGTGACTTCCATCTAATTAGTCTAAGCCCTGGCACCACCTTCTTCTGCAATGATTAGCCTAGTGATCTAAGTTGTTGGCCATAGCATCCCCCAACAATTACTACTGGGTGGGACATGTGGCCAATTTCAGCCAATCAGCTGAAGGCAAGATAAATTATCCTATGTTCAGAAGTCTCTTCTACTGAACCTGAATGAAGACGCCTGTGCCATAACTGGACTAGCAGACTTCTTTTAAAGGCTAAGGAGTCCACCCTAGGAATGAAGTCGATGCTATGGTAATGGGGGAAAATGCCTGAGTCCCGAATGATATTGCTGTTCACCCTGAAGTCTGCTCTGCTTTTATATTTATTGTTACATAAGAAATAAATGCCCTTGGTGGGGCTGGGTGGGGGGAATAACTTAGAAGGTTGGAATTAATATATACATACTACTATATATAAAATAGGTAACAAACAAGGACATACTGTATAGCACCATGAACTATACTCAATATTTTATAGTAACCTATAAGGGAAAAGAATCTGAAAAAGAATGTGTGTGTGTGTGTGTGTGTAACTGAATCACTCTGCTATACATCTGAAACTAACACAACATTGTAAATCAACTATACTGCAAAAAAAATTTAAAAAAAAGAAAGAAAGAAAAAAAGAAATGCCCTTGTATACAAATTTGGGTCTTGTCTTCCAGTTACTTGCTGGTAAACAAATTCAATTGAGATATATATATAAAATATAATTTATACAGACACCAACTTTACCCAATTCTTTTCTTTTGAATAGCAGAGAAACTAAGCCCCCCAAATTGTCTATGACAATAACACCTGTGATATGACCTGGAGAATTTTATGTTATCAACTTGTTGACCTGGATTTTTAACATTACCATTCGTTCCAAAAGTCAATATAAAACATAATATAAATTTATGTAATTAAATAAAAATAAAGATAACAGATCTTGTAATCCTCATTGCAAGTAAGAGAAATAAAGCATGCTTGAAACTAGGAGTCTAAAAACGAGGCTCAAACCTATCATTTTACATTAAAAGTGGCTCTTGGTGGAAGGACTGGAGAAATTTCTTTGTACTTGAGATTCTACTGAGTGGAGGGTCTCCCCATAGCCATTTGTTGGGTGGGAGGTTGGGGAAAAGGTATAATTTCATAATCCCTTCCTATTTGGGAAGCAGAAGCTTAATACTTTTGTTTCTAGAGATGCTGGAGCATAAAGAAAAACCATAATGACATAGGTACTACATAACTTCCATAACAAAGGTATTTTTCTTCTCCTTTCCTACCCCTCTAACATTTTACCATAAAAAATTTTAAACATAAGAAAAGTTGAACAATAAACACTCATTTACTCACCATCTAGATTCTATAACAGTTAATATTTTGCTGCATTTGCTTTATCAGGTCTGTCCATTTATCCTTCTAATAATTTATTTTTTAATACATTTCAAAAGAAATTGTATACATCACTTAGGTTTTTAATACAACCAGAAAGGCAATTATTTTCTGTTATAAACACTAGGAATAATCTGATGTAATTAATATTTACTGTTTACATTTTATCTTGTCTTCCTAGTATAAAATGTCTAGTACCATAAGTAAAACACGAAGGATCATGAATTCTCTTCAGGAGAATACTTTAAAGTGTTATAGTATTAACAATATATTAATAACAATTAGAGAGCCTGAAAACTATAGAGAATCTCTAAATAATATCATTTGACTCTTGGTTTACTATTCTTTTTTTTTTTTTCGGTACACGGGCCTCTCACTGTTGTAGCCTCTCTCGTTGCGGAGCACAGCCTCCGGACATGCAGGCTCAGCGGCCATGGCTCACGGGCCCAGCCGCTCTGCGGCATGTGGGATCTTCCCAGACCGGGGCACGAACCCACGTTCCCTGCATCAGCAGGCGGACTCTCAACCACTGCGCCACCAAGGAAGCCCTAGTTTACTATTCTTTTCTCAGCTACAAGAAACTGTAACTCATTTCACTGCAGGTATTAATGAGGCTGGGACTTCACATTTATAGGAGAAAAACCAAGTTCTAAGAAGAAACAGATGTTTTCACAAAAGCTCTTTTATTTTTAAGAAAAAAAGAACTCTTTGTTTTGTGTTGCATTATAATTTGAATATCATTATCCTCCTGCAAGAAAAAAAGCCCACTTTTGTATTATTCTATAATCAAGTAATCATATGTATGCCCATCAAACTCTTAATGTCTTAAAATTAAAGCAAAACTCTGAGGCAGCCACCTGGACTTCTAAAACAGAATGAATATCTTAAAAATGTGATCTAAATGAACATTTGAGCACAACATCTTGAGGGGAAACAGTTCAGAAGAATGGCCCCAACCAGGGAAATGAAAAACTGTTTAAGGGGGCATTTAGGAATGTGAAGGGCCATTTTTGGCTATTCTGCTAAATGCAGGTGGGTGTTTTAGGCTGGCATTCTGTGTCTGAGGGCAAAAAGGTTAAATGACTCACAAAGCACAAAAGAGTCCTGCACAATGAAGCAATGTCCCAACAAAGTATGCCAGTAAGCATCTATGTTGAGAGAAATGGTTTGGACCAGATCAATTTCAGGGTATTTGACCTAGGCATTGAGTCTTAAACCAAAAATTCCAGCTTATTATTATTCTTTATTTGTCTTTGTATAGGTGTGCATATTTTTTCTCCTAATTGCCTACAATAAACATGTACAATTCTCTTATTGTTTGAAGACACACACTCAAACACACACACGTCTCTTACATGGAGGATGGGTGGGAAGTAGAGAACACTAAGAAGAGGTACTGCTATTTTTCTATCTTTGGCTTTTCTTTTCTTTTCACATCTGACAGGTAAGAAAATGAGCATAAATACCTTCTTTGACTAAGCTGTCAGTGAAGAGACTGGTGAGGATGTTGGCAGGAAGGTTGCCATTGCCCAGCAGAATCCCAGACAGCATTGCCAACTTTGTCTGCTCTGCTTCAGAAAAGGCTTTAAGGAAGAGGAGAAGCTGTGGGTCAAACAAAAGAAACCATGTCTATAAAGTAAAGGACTAAGGTAGAAAAATAACACACAGTGTACGTCCATAGCTAGACGGCACACAACTGGTGGGTCTTACGCAGCACACTTCTTATTCATTGGAGACACACCCATATGTTCGATTATAAATTGGATGCTTTATCATAGTTCCTTTCTTCCAAGTTCACTTACAACAAAGCTATAGATAGCATTCAGGGGAAGGAAAACAGACATTTGGAGAACAATGTAAATGGGTCACATAAATAATTTACATTCGACTTTGTATATGACAAGGTGTAAGTATTACAAAGCGTTTTCTGAAATACACTATTGCCTTTCATATGTTTTTCACTTCTATGCATGGTCCCCCCTCCATCCTCATCCTACAATACATCTACCCATCTTCTTTGGGTTATAACAAAAAACAAACAAACAAAAAAAAACAGGAGTCAATAAGCTTTGACATGTAGCATATACTTTTCTGAGCCCACAGCATAAAAAACTTTTTAAAAACAAGACTGCTGGGTGAAAAAAGGGTTTTCTAGGTTCTTGATGCCTCTTTTAAAATAATGAGATTCAACACAACATTGTAAATCTGCTATACTTCAATAAAAAATAAAGTTAAAATAAAAAAATAAAAACAATAAGATATATAAACAAACAAACAAACAAAAATGAAATTCAAACTAGGTATTTCCTAGATCATACAGTTTTACCACCAGCCCTGGTGATGAGGTAATGATGGATGTAAGATAAAGAAAAGTTCCTAGCAGAGTAAAGGCCTCTGCTGTGATTTTGTAGTGAGAGGATGACAGTGTTGTTTGGGTCCTTCTGGGTCACAATGCTGCCATCCTCTTATCCCAGCAGTAGGGAAAGTAACAAAGTAGCAACCCCAGAATGGTTGAAGGGAAGCCAAAGCAAAGGGGATTAGACCCCACTTGCCATTCTGAATTCTAAGAGTATCCAGGCTTATAGAATGCCCTCCTTCCTAACCCTCCTCCACTTAGTGCTTTGACTATATTATATTTATACTCCATGGTTATTTTCTGTTTCAACAGACCTTGGGCATGTTACTGAGATTCCCCAGGGCCCAGTATCACTATCGGGGCCCTGTTGACTTTTTCATTACTCTGTACCGACAAAAAATCACTGGCATCAATATAGGCTTATTAAATGTTTTAGGGCCAATGAAATTCCATTAGCTCTGTGCAGTGGGTAGGACTATATTAATTTACCATTCCCAACAGTTAAAGGATTATTACCTTACAGAGAGGTTATGTGACTCCAAATATTTATATGATGAGTAAGTGGCAGAACTGGAACCAACCAGTCCATTTCACTCCCAATTTATGCCTATTAAAATCTCAATGATTTAAAAAGAAGTCACTTTCTAAGTTCACAAGAAAAGAGGGAGTGAGGGAAGGAGGTATCAATGGTTAAAGCTCCAGCGAGTCCCAGGAATGGGGTAAAAAAAACCAACAAAACTGTAGATACTTTATATCAATCTGGCTTCTTTCTCTTATTATCAAAATAAGTAAGACTGAAGTAAATAATGAAAAATAGCCCCCAAGATTAAAATATTAACACTACTTGTTTAAGCACGTTAATATACTCACATGCATCAAAAAACCCCTCAATTATAGCAAGATGGTGCAAAAATTATATCTTTTCTTAAAATTAATATCCACATTGCTCAATTATACTAGTCAGCATTAAAATCAGATGCTACATGTATTGCAGCAGAATTTTCTTTAAAAATTGGATACACTGGGCTTTCCTGGTGGCGCAGTGGTTGAGAGTCCGCCTGCCGATGCAGGGGACGTGGGTTCGTGCCCTGGTCCGGGAAGATCCCACATGCCGCCGAGTGGCTGGGCCCGTGAGCCATGGCCCCTGAGCCTGCACGTCCGGAGCCTGTGCTCCGCAATGGAAGAGGCCACAACAGTGAGACGCCCGCGTACCGCAGAAAAAAAAAAAAAAGGATACACTGTGAAAAATAAATAATTCTTGAGAGCATGTTCATCAAATGAATCAAACAGAAAGTTTTCAAGGTTCAAATGAACTAAAAGAAAAACATGAGTGATATTATTAGGCAAAATGATAAGATGTTTATTTGAATGCTTTAACATCATTTTTTTGTCATATCTATCCCTCTATTTTAATGATGCACTTGTTATTTTCTAAACATCTATCAATATAATGGACCACTTTTATCCATTTAAATGTTTTTTCATGTTAAAAAAAGTAATACCTGCTAGTAGAACAAATCTAACAACACAGAATAATATAAAAATGTGAGTAATCTCCTCTTTAATCCTATTTCCTTACAATTAACATTATTAACAGTCTGACGTGTTCTTTCAGATTTCTAAATGCAATTATATATGTCTACATTTTATAAATAACTAGATGCATATACACATGCTTCTACTGAATTATGCACTGATAATAAATAGCTCAAACTTGTTAAGTGAAGCAGACAGTCTTCTGAACACTTCATGTGTATTAATAATTACAAAAGTCTTGATCCTCACTTTAAGACAAAGAAATCTGAGGCACAAAGAACTTAAGTGACCTGCCTAAGGTTAAACTTCTACCAAATGGTTGCTTTTTCACTCAACAATTCATCATAGACATTTTCTATTATCAATTCACGTGGTTGTGCCTCATTCTTTAAATGACTGCATATTATTCCACTATATTGAGAGACCATAATTTAATAACCCATCTCCCACCATGAACATTTGGGTTACATCTCAATACTGTGATGAACATCTTTATACATATAGTTGTATGTATCCATGCTGAAGGATTCTTTTAAGTGTGAAAGTTGAGTCATGGAGAATGTAAATTTAAAACAATGATTTTACTGTTTAGATGTTCTTCATTATACATGGAACCACTTTGAACAAAGGAAAGTAAGAGTAGGTAAGCAGCAAAGTAGATGTTGCAAAGTAACAAAGTAAGTAACAAAGTAGATGATTTCTTTATTCTCTTGGTTTATAATTTAGGCATATACCTAAAATCAGAGTAACAAGTTAATGTAGTGACTGCTATATATAAATACAGAGGAGCTACAAATTAGAAGGAGGAACATGCTGCAGTTTCTGAAAAGAGGGCTTCTTTAATAAGGTGCTATTGTTTATTTGGCTACTTATTAGAGGCCAATTACTGTATTAAGTACCTTATAGCTCATCTCATTTATTAGTACAACAACCATAAAGTATGTACTTTTATTGCAGCTATTTTATAGATGAGAAAAACCACTGAGATTTACACCCAGACACTATTTCCAAAGACGTGCTTCTATCCCCTTTGCTAAACTGTATCTTCTAAAATTAAGGAATTTTACTGAGTATTAGCTGCTGTGCTATGCTCTTTCACAAGCTTTAACTAATTACATATTCTGTAAAGTTATTCCTTTGAACAAAGCATGCTGGCTTACATTAAACATGAAGGAAAAATTCTAGGCTAATCATGTTTTCTTTCTACAGCTATTAGCTAATGATCTGTCATACTCATTCCTTCATTCAACAAACATTTATTAAAAACTTAAGAGGTCCATGGTACTTCTGGACCATCACTATAAAAGCAAAATTTTTGTCCCTCTTCATTTCATCATTTTAGCAAACAGAGCATTACAGTTGAATTTTTACCTTTTTCATTTCATCCTCAAATGCCTTTTCCAAATACTTATATCTCCTGATGAGTTTATTGAAGACCTAAACATAAAAGAGAACCAGTCAATATTACGTGAACAATTTTAAAAGGCAATAGAAGGAGGTGTAGAAACTCACCCTAACTACAAGGGTCTACACTAATAAAAAGGTGTAGTTAAACATTCTCAGACTGTGGTATGAGAACTATCAGCATTTCAAGGAGTTATTATGACCTGAGGGAAAAAGAGGATCAAAATGCACATGTAGAATAAAACAAATTCATTTGAGAATGTAACAGGTGAGAACCAAAAATAACTTTGATGAAAATGAAATGAATATAATTTTAAAACTGTGTGATGTAGAGATTGAAAATAACTGAAACTAAGGGGATCATAGATAGAATCACTTACACGCTGGATATGATGAAGAGGAGATCAGAGTTCAGGAGAGATTATACTCCAGGTGAACACAAACATGATTTCAGCAGATGAGCAATAAAGATTACTGGCCTCCACAATCTAGTTAGAATTCTCAAGCAGGGTTTGCAACTGTGTCAGTGGAATTCTGGACTGTTTTTAAGAGGAATGATGTTTGTTATGGATTGAGTTCGTGTTCCTCCTAAATTCATATGTTGAAGTCCTACCCTCAATGTGACCATTTGGAGGTAGGGACTTCGGGACAGGGTTAAGTGAGGTCATAAGGGTGGGGCCCTAGTCTGACAGGACTGATGGTCTTCTAAGAGCCAGGAAAGGAAACCTCACAAGGAACCAAATCCATTGGCACCTTGATCTTGGACTTCCCAGCCTCCCAAACTGCAAGAAATAATATTCTCTTGTTTAAGCCACCCAGTCTGTGGTATTTTGTTACGGCAGCCCGAACAGACTAATACAATGTTCTTATTTAAATGGGGATTTTATAAATATTATTTTAATAAGTGTCAAAATGATTTCTGAATACAATTCTTTTCTCTTATACCCATGTGATATACTTTCATCTAAAACTCTGTGTTTCTTCCTTAATGTGATCAAGATGGAGTTCAAGAGTAAAAATTATAGTGTTGCCCTTTATGAGGAAAGAAAAGTGAGCCAGGAGGGAATTGATAATGCAATAAGGAAAAAAATAAATAAACTATACTGAAGTCCCACAAATTTGATTTTCAACTTACACCAGCACTCACATATTTCTTAGTGTGATTATCATCAGGAAAAAGAATTCTCCTTATCCAAGAATGATTATCCAAATCCCCACAGGTAAATGTTTACATATGAAAGCAAAAGTCATTATACTACCAAAGTACTCTTCAATGAACTAATTAACATTTAACTTCCACTCAAATTAACTTCCACTCAAATACCTTTATATTATACAATTAACTTCCACTCAATATACAATTAACTTCTTATTATTAACTTATACAATTAACTTCCACTCAAATACCTTTCTCAATTTAATCTCTCTCCCTGACTACCCCATTGACCTCTGTCAGTCTATCAGTATATAATAATGTTTAATAAACTTAGAAACAATAATGTATCAAAAGTTCTTTCAAATATACATATTCCATATGAAAAAATAAATCATAAGTAAAAGAAACTATCCTATTTAGAAATAATGATGAGGTTAAGTCTATATAGATCTTTTCAATTTTATGAGAATAGTAGAGTACTGATTTTTCTTCCAGGCCTTCTTATCTTTCTTTCCCAGTGGGACTCAAACAGCAAATAATACACCTTGTACTTGCATTAATTTAATCCTAACAAAAATCCTCTGAGGAAGGTAAGGCAGGCGTTAACATCATTGACAGACCTGGAAACTGCTACTAAGTATCAGAGCAGGAACAGAACTCAGAAATTCTGATCCTCAGTGAACTGTACTTATCTAATATATCATAAGGCGAGAGAGAATTTTAAATGAACAGCTTTTGAATTGAGAACATCTGCTTCAGTATCCACCTGGCCCAAGGTGTTTGTGGCCATTGACATAAGACAGTAGAAGCACAGATTTAGAGAGGACAGGTTAGAACATCATCCACTGAACCCACGTGCTTAAGCTTTTGGTCCATTTTTAAAGATTTCCTTCGTTTTTATCTATTACACATTTCTTAAATATAAAAAAAGGGGAATAAATATCTATGCTAAAATAGCATGTGATTAAAATAATGATTTTTGAAGTTTAAATTCTTAATGGCCACATATCCCAAATTACTCAGCTTAGCATGCCTTACACATTTTAATAAACAAAGTAAAGACAGTTTCTAGCATCTGAAATCACGTAGGTGCCAGGGATTCCTATGGCCTTTTTCATATACATATATATATATATATATATATATAATGAAATGTGTAAAACAAGAAGACTTGTTGACCTGGGACTTGCCTTCATGGTTTAGATGGGAATAAAAACTGACTTTTAAGAAGAGTCAGTGAAAGAATCAGAATAGGAACACACCAACCCTAAGCTGGCTGGTCACAATGCACATATGTTCAGCTTTAGAAGGTAATGTCTACAAGGTTGTCCCATTTTACACTACCACCGCTTCCTGATCTTCACCAGGGCCTAAATACTTCTTAATTTTCACAATCTAATGAATGCAAAAGGGTATCTCGATATTAATTGAAATTTTCTCAATGAGTTTGAACTCATTTCCTTTGTTTTTTGGAGGAATTGTGTTTCCTCTTTTCTGAAATGCCTGTAAGTCTTTTCCTAATAGGTTGCTTGTCCTTGTCTTATTGACTTACAGTTCTTTATCTAATCTGGATATGAATCCGTTATCGGTTTTATGTATTACAAGTTTCTTCCTGCCTCTTTCTTTTAAACAGCTACCTGAGAGTCTGTTAATATGAATTACTAAACTCTATGGATTGACTTATATATTGTTTTCATCCTTTGATGTTATTACAAGCAACACTATAATAACTGTCGCTGTTTGCGTCACTTTACACATGCCACTGTCTGCAGGATGAAGTCCTCGAAGTAGAATTGCTGAGTCAAAGGGAATGTGTAGTTTTAGTTTTGAAAGATAGTGCTAAACTGCTCTCCCTAAAGCTTGGACCAATATATACTCCACCAGAAATTATGATTCCCCATATCTCTTATAGGTGAAAGGTAAAGAAACTCTACTTTGGTGAAGCTTTAATGTCCGTTATTACGAATGCAATTCAGTATCTCTTCCTATGCTTAAGACCTATCTAATATCCCTATTTAGAAAGTGGCCTGTAGAATTTCTGAACCTAATGTTTTCCTAAATCCTGTTCAAATGTTTCCCTTCCAGTACAACAATCTCTCAGTGACAGGCTCTACCTGAGCATAGTTTCGGATGGTTTCGTGATCTTCATTTGCTGAAAACACACAGTGGTTGGTCATCTTGGTCTTGTCACCATCATCTATGCGTGTTCCTCCAGGGGCTAAAAAGGGAAAGGTAATGACCATTAGGACGATGCTGAAATCAGAAGAGCATTTGCAGAAGAGATCAATTCCTGCACATCAAGGAAAACAATAAAGGTAGACGTCACATAAAGTTTCATAGAATGATGTGCATGTGTAGACACACACAGTTTTTAGATTATCGTCTTAATAAAATTTTGTACAGGTGGTTGTATTTATTACAAAGGGCTAATTAAACCTTGTGCATAAATGAATTGCATGAAAATAGACTCCTGAAGGAGGTGACTTTTCTAAAAACTAATTTACTTATAAAAGATGCGTACATGTTATGATTTGTTTACATTTCTAACATAATGCAAAGTGGTTGTTCGATTTTCTATTCCTACCATAGTGTATGATGAGATTGTTGCTCTATATACTTGCCTTCACTAGATCCTACCACTACAAGTCTGGTTCTTTCCAAAGTATATCTTTAACCATGGCAGCTAAACAATAACATTTGTTCAGTGAATTTAACTTGATTATTCTCAGTGCAGTTCCTGATGTTTTCCCACATTGGGACATGATTCACTTTTCATGCTTGATAATATTTTGCTGGACTCCAGTTCACCAATACTGGAACTGCCCAGACCTGGCTTTTACAGATCTTGCTGGTTTCTACTTCAGTAGGCATTAAAAATGTTCCCTCCTCCACCAACTCAGTTATTCACACAGGGTTGAACAGTATACACCCTGACCCCTTGTCATTTGTATTTGATCACCCAGCAGTTGCATTGGCTAGGAAAGAGTGTATTTTATCCTCTCTAATCTTTCTTCCCCATGGCCTATACAGTAATCATGGAATAAATGGATAGACCAAAAGAATGCCTTTTTTCCGTTACTCAATTTTCCTCATTCAAAGGCTCCTCCTGTAAGTTTCAATGGTGGTCATTACAAACATTGGCTGATTAGAAGACCAGAGTCAGAACACTAGGTATTTTTGTTTTCTGATTCTACTTTATCAGAATAAGGGTAGAAATTTGAGCAAGCCAAGTTAGAGTAATAACTATTATATACTCAACAAGTATTTGCAGAGTATACACTTGTATAGGCCACTCTATTTATTTTAGTGGTTTGATTTGAGTCATATTTCAGATCTTTGGATGAAATGAGCTACACATAACCAACTTTTTTACAGGCTCCGGCATACAGTTTTGTAAGTAAATTAGTTTTTAGAAAAGTCTGCTCCTTCAGGAGTCTATTCTCATGCAATTAATTTATGCACAAGACTTAATTAGCTCTTTGTAATGAATACAACCACCTGGAACAAAATTTTATTAAGATGATAATCTTGTAAAAACCCTGGGCTAATGATACCTATCTGATAGAAGTTACATAACTGAAAAGTCTGATTTTGAAACTATAGTCTTTTCTTTTAAGAGGTAAGATTTAAAAATTGCAATCCCTTACAAAAGAAAATATTTGTTACACATTGATAATATTGCTACACCTCACATTTAAAATTTTGTTCCCTGATATCGGGACGAAGTATGAATTGCCATTTCTAAAACTTTTGGTGATCCTGCTGTTTTTCTCAAACTAGGAGTAAAAGAATTTCTTTTTTTAAAATAAATTTATTTATTTTATTTATTTATTTTTGGCTGTGTTGGGTGTTCGTTGCAGTGCGCGGGCTTTCTCTAGTTGCGGAGAGTGGGGGCTACTCTTCATTGCAGTACGCGGGCTTCTCATTGCAGTGGCTTCTCTCATGTGGAGCACGGGCTGTAGGCTTCCGTAGTTGCGGCACATGGGCTCAGTAGCTGTGGCTCACGGGATCTAGAGCACAGGCTCAGTAGTTGTGGCGCACGGGCTTAGTTGCTCCGTGGCATGTGGCATCTTCCCAGACCAGGGCTCGAACCCGTGTCCCCTGCATTGGCAGGCAGATTCACAACCACTGTGCCACCAGGGAAGCCCCGAGAAAAGTAAAGTATTTCTTGTATCTACTCTTCAAAGGGTACGACTGAAAAACAAAGGTAACTGTTGTCTCAAGAATAACAGGGGAAGGTAAATATTTTTGTGGGTGTGAAGAAAATTCTTACATACTCCATTTGTAAACAAAATGTTTATATAAAAAGAATGCACCTGGCTGACTTTATTCATTATATCATAGGTCTGGCCTCAGTAGACATCTGGGGTTGTACTGTCTGTGCTCGTAAGTTGTACCAAACATTTGCCCTCCCCTCTTTTGGATGGATAGGTGTGGTGTGAAGGAGTGAAATCTAGGCTGCAGATATAAATTTGTTGATCATCATTATAGAGATGGTAAATGAAGTCTTGAGATAATCAATGTAAAGCATATAATTTTAAACATATGTAAGGGGACAAGTATGGAAACCTAGGAGTCATGTGAGAAGTGGCAACTAGAGAGGTAGGAGGGAGTCTAAATGGTCCCACGTAAGGCAAGAAAGGAAAGCATTTCACGAATGATGAAAGGGTCAACAGTGCTGCCAGGAAGGCACTAAGAACTGAAAAGCGTGCGTTGAATTGAATGGTGAAGTCATGTGTGACTTTGGCAAGAACCAAAACCGACCGAAGACTATTCTTGCATACAATTTACCAGTGCATCGATAAAAGTATACCATAACTAAGGAAATTGAAAAAGCCAATAATCACATCAGGAAAGGTTCAACTTCACTATTAATTATGGTTTTCATTCTTTTTAGAATCATCTAAGGTAACATAACACTCATGGGCATGAAAGGCAACAACATACTGCAGAGTAAATATAAAACAGCATGTAGAGTATCACATTTGTGTAATATCATCCCATTCTCAAAAGTTTATGTATTTTGGTAAAGAGATTTCTAGGAAAGAATTAACCAAAATATTAACAATAGCTATCTCTGTGTATTGGGATTTGAGCACACGATAAAGAGCTTTTTATACGTGGACTTGAATTATCTACAGGGATAAACTGAGACTTTCATAAATGATAACAACAAAATAAACTTGGTACGTAGTGAAAACCAGCAGTTCAGATCAAAAGGGGGTCTGAAAGTAAACGGGACCATGTACCAGCACAGATAGATCTAAGAGCTCAGAGGGAAGAATTAAAGGGTAGCTCTACCTAAAAATGTATGTATACACCCTGGCTTAAAGTAGATTGGCTTAAGCAGCATTTCTCAATGAAAGGCACTCACAGCACACTGGGCAGGGCAATTTTTCATTGTACTGAATGTTCCTTGCATAGCAAAGTAGGTGGCATACCTGGCCTCCACTCCCAAGTCTTTGTAGCAACCAAAACACTTCCACACATTTGCGAAGGTCCCCTAGGCAGCTGAAAGTCACTGGCCTGGGGATCTGACAATTTCCAGTGATTTATGGTTACCATAGGAACTAATTATGAAAACCAAGTTCTAAGAATAACTATGAAAGGAAAAATGGGTGGTTGTGATACCTAATAAACATTTAGAACAATATACCATACCACTTAAATAGTATTCTGAAGCCTTTTCCCCTGATGTCCCTGCTCTATAAGACATAGTTTTTATTTTGCTTTTTATCTGTCTTTAACAACTTCCAAACTTCTCTATCTTTAATCCTTTTACCTATACACTCACAATTACAAGGATTTTTTAAAAACTAGATTTAAACTATATTTCGTAGATGGCTTTCTATGGATAAAATGAATTTTAATGAGAATTAAATTTAATGCGAATTCTTTTTAAATTTGTTGACACAGTTAGATCTCACTGCTCACTATACCAAAAAGAAAAGAAAGAAAGAAAAAGAAAAAAAGGGTGGGACTCAAAAGAAATGTGCTATGGCAATTGGGATTTAATGATATATACTGGAAGGATCTAGATGACAAACATAAAGTTATACTCTACTGTAGAAATTACTCCTCCTAAGTCCACTTCAGAAACATTCAAATATTAGGGACACATGGAAAAATTGGCTTTTATCTAAAGTCAAGGGGCCAATCATGTTGTATGTCAACAAAAATCCTCAATGCTATGCCTCTCTTAACTAACAATCATTTCATAGCCACATTAATACCATTCTAAATCGTAATCTAGGTAAAAGTTGTAGAGACTCCCATTTACATTTTTTTACCAACTATCATAAATGTAAGCTTATAAAGATTCTACCTCATAAGAAAATCTTTCAGTAGAATTGAAAGCACATAATATTACAAGAAGGTGCTCTAATGTATGGTTTACCGAGCATACTGCCAGCCACCAGGATATCGAAGAGTGTGTCTGCATAGCGACGATAATCTAATCTTGAGCCTGTAGAGTCCAGAAACTTGGCTACAGCTTCAAGGTCATCACCAGCTTCATTAAGTCCCTGGATGAGTGTATCCCTGAAGACTGTGGGTTCGAATTTCTCTTTTTCATCTAAAATAAATACAGAATACAATTATCCTTTTACTTACACAACATATTCCCAAATGCAACCATACATTTCCTTTGTTCACTGGTTTTTATTTGATAGTATGATTATTTAAAAGTTGAAGGATGATTAAGTTTTTCTACTAGTTTTTCATGTTAAAGCCCTTGTTTAAATATTTATTCAAGCAATTTATTTCTGTTGAAAGGGGCCACACTCTATCTAATACATTAAAAAATTGATGATTGATCATTTGTGTCACTCATAGGATAGGCCAATGTAAACTACTAACCCTATCTATCTGATAAACAATAAAGTATAACAATCAAAACTTAAAATTTTGTTCCACTTAAGACAGAAAAAGAAAATGATGCAGGGAGAATCACTTAAGATTAAGGGAGAATATATAAACAAACAAAATAAAGATTGGGAGGAAGAAAATCAAGAGGGGTATCTCTTTTTAAATTTTTTTAATCGAGATATAATTGACATATGATATTATATTAGTTGCAAGAATACAATATGATTTGATATTTGTATATATTGCAAAATGATCACCATAATAAGTCTAGCTAACATTCATTACCCTACATAGTCACACATTTTTGTCTTGTAATGAGAAATTTTAAGATCTTTCTTAGCAACTTTCAAGTATGCAATACAGTATTTTTTTTAACTTTTAATTTTATATTGGAGTATAGCCTATGAACAATGTTGTGATAGTTTTAGAGGCAAAGTGACTCAGCCATACATACACATGTATCCATTCTCCCCCAAACTCCCCTCCCATCTAGGCTGCCACATAACATTGAGCAGAGTTCCCTGTGCTATCCAGTAGGTCCTCGTTGGTTATCCATTTTAAATATAGTGGTGTGTGCATGTCAATGCCAAACTCCCAAACTATCCCCTCCCTCCACCTTCCCCCCTCATAACCATAAGTTTGTTCTCTAAGTCTGTGAGTCTGTTTCTGTTTTGTGCAATACAGTATTATTAACGAGTTATTATGCTGTACATCACATCCTCATTACTTATTCTACGATTGGAAGTTTGTACATTTTGACCACTACCTTCACCCACTGCCCCCTCCCCACCACGTCCCCACCAGTGCGCCTCTGGCACCCATCAATCTGTTATCCATGAGCTGTTTTTTTGTTGTTGTTTGTTTGTTTTTGTTTTAAAGATTCCACACGTAAGTGAGATGATACAGAATTCGCCTTTCTTATTTCACTTAACATAATGCCCTCCAGATCCATCCATGTAGTCACAAATGACAGGATTTCCTTCTTTTTATGGCTGAGTAATGGACAGGTTGTTTCCATATCTTGGCTTATTATAAATAATGCTGCAGTGAACATTGGGGTGCATGTATCTTTTTGAGTTGGTGTTTTCATTTTCTTCCAATAAATACCCAGAAGTGGAGTTGCTGAATCATGTGTGATTCTATTTTTAATTTTTTAAGGAACCTACATACTGTTTTCTATAGTGGCTGCACCAATTTACATTCCCACCAATACTGTTCAAGGGTTCTCCTTTTTACACATCATCACCAAATACTTGTTATTTCCTGGAGGAATTTTTTTCTTAACAAGATAAATTATTCCAGCATACTTAAATATTTAAAAACTATCGTGAGCTATACGTTTGGATATCCAGCTTCAGAGCAGATGTTCTCAACCTTCTTGTTTTCATGACCCCTTGACACCCTTCAGAAGTATTAAAGATTCCAAAGAGTTCTTGTTTATGGAGGTTACATCTATAGATACTTACTTTACAGAAATTAAAGCATAAAATTATTTATTACATGAAAAATTTTAGTGAGAAGAGAGGCACTGTTTTACACTTTTGCAAATCTCTTTAATGTCTGGCTTAATGGCAGACAGATTTCCAAACATGCTGCATGCAATCTGTTGCAATATCACACAACCTGTAGCCACCCACTGTAAACTCATGAGAGAATGTGTGAAAGGGGCAAATGATATCTGGGTATTTAATTCGAAAACAGTTTTGACTTTGTAGACACCCTGAAGTATTTCAGAGGATTTAGAGGTACAGATATTATGTAAGTTCCTCTCCTCAGCAGACTCTAGAGAGACGTCTTGTGGAAGGTCAGTTTGGAGCAAAATCTTGAACAAAATAAAGATCATATGCTGTTGAAAAAATGTGAAGCTAGCAAACTAGAGGTCGGAAGAGGTGTTAAAAAAAAAAAAAAGGCTAGGTTAAAGGCTAAGTATGTAGGATTCAGTTCAAAGGATTTCACCTTTTTCCCCCCCTTATGCAGAGTCTGCATATGGGGAGAGAGGGACAAAAGATGAACCCAGAAGTTAAAAAAAGAAAAAAAATTCTATCATATGTGTCTTTAGAGATAGTAGATATTGCAACTGTAAAAAAAAAAAAAAAGAAGAAGAAGGAGGAGAAGAAAAGAATGCTATAGAAAAAGAAACATTTCATGAATTAAAAGAAAAAGTTCCTAGAAATGAAAAATATGACAGAAAAACATACCAACTCAACTGAAGAGTTAAAAGAGAAAGCTGAGAATATCTCTGAGAAACTGGGAAAAAAGTCAGACACCTACAAAATAGGAGCAGAAGGGTAAGAAAAAGAGCCGACCCGTCAAATGTCCAAATAATAAGTGAATAAAAATATATTTTTTTAAAAAGGAAAGGAAAGGATTTAAAAATTTCAAGAAAGTTTTACAGTATTGAAGGACATGAGTTTCCCAATAAAGGACTGTCTAGGGACCCAGCACAAGGACTGAAAGTGGATCCACAAGGTGCATTCATTACTGTGAAACTTCAGAACACTGGGAATAAAGCAACTCTCTGAAGTTTCAGGTGCAAAAAACCAAATCACATATAAAGTATCAGGAAACAGAATGACTTTGAATTGCGCAACAGAAATACCAGAAACCTGAAGATATTCCTTCAAAATTATGAGGAAAAACAATTTCCAAACTAGAATTCCAGTGTTCGGTCACACTACTAATCAAACATAAGAGCAGAATAAACATATTTCAAGACATTCAAGGCCTCAAAAATTATGTTTCTGATACACTCTTTTTAAAAGCGATTGAAACAGACACCACACCGAAATGAGAGAATAACTCACGATTTCACAATCTTAGTAAGTCATGAGATCCCAGGAAAAAGAGAAAAAAATCTAAGAGACAGACAACAGTACTCTTCAGGACAGTGGTGAAAGGACATTTCAAGCATTTCACGTTAACAGCTGGACAGTTGGCCTAGAGAGCAAACCAAATGGAAGAGGGTTTTTCAATACAATATGATATGATACATAGTCAGAATTCCTTCAATGTAATATCATTGTTAGAATTCCTAAAGTGTTTATATTAAGAGATTTACATAACAAGGGAAAGGATGGGGTTGACTAGTTTTAAGGTACAGAAGACTAAGCAAAAAAAAAAAAAAATTTTGATTATTATTAAATTCATTAAATCCAAAGAGAAAATGGTGTTCAGAAAAATAAATCAAATAATAGCTCAGCTCTGAAGAACATGTACCAAGTCACAATAACATACACCCTAAACAGAAGTCTAGCTAAAACTGATACAATGAAAGGACGGAGAACGAGAAGAGGTTTGCAGGTGGGTGAGGCATGAAAGAGCCGAATCCTCATGTCCCATAGGAGGAAATGCATCTAGAATACCTCCAACAGAAACATCAAGCATCAGCCATACAGGAGTGTTATTTGGCCACAGGAATGCAAATGTTAAAAGAAGCAGTTAGAGTAGAAAGAGCTCCGCTGGGGTCTTGCAGAACTGTTTGACTATTTAAACCACGTACACGCATGACTTTGATAACAATTAAAAACTACATGTAAAAACCAGACAGCAGCTGCCTGGTTTGTACAGACTGCCTACCTACAGTCTAACAGAAGGGATGTGTTGTAAGGGGTTAATACCACAGCCTCAGAAACAGAGAAGAATGGCATTCCCAGTACCAGTCAGAGTCACGCAGCATAAGATACCATGAAGACAGATGTAAATTAACTTGAACACTATTCGTCATGAACGAGAGATAAAAGTCCTTTTGATGCCATAAGCAAAACATTATGCAGCCAAGAACATGCAAATGTTGACCGCAGGAAAAACATAATTGGGGTCTTGTTGTGAAGCGGGGGAGGGAGAGAATGGGCACCCTAGAAGCGCAGATCACGGGGCTCGGAAGAAGTGGGTAACTGTGACCCACAGGATGAACTCATTGGCAAGCATCATCCCCTACTCGGGGTCCAGCCAAAGGGTAATTCACCACCCACCTTGGGAAGAAGTTCCCTCTCCTTGAACACAAAAGCATGAGAAGTGAAAAGACCACGAGCTGCTTATTAAGTCTCGTGACCAGCTCCCAAAATCAACTGAGGCCATCTGCACAATGGCACCCCAACATGCTTTGACATTGACTCAGGTGGTAGAACAGACTTTGGTGGTTTGAAAATTATAAATTCAAGACACTGGAAAATATAAGTTGAGCAATAAGGTAAGCTACAAATTCATGCAGACAGTTTTGTTTTGAATCTAAGAGACAACTTAAAAACTCTTCTTTGTAAAAAGGCCCTCATCCACCAGTTATACTTTTCCAAAAGACTTGCTAAGGGAGAGGGAAAGTAAAAGGAGGAAGACAGCACATCATGGCCAGACATATTTCAACAGTGAGTAATAATGCACTAGGTCAAAATGATCAAGTATAGCTTAGGAATCTTAAAAAGTCATGATGGCCTGGGAGGATTAATAATTCTCTTGCAGGATGAAAAGCAAAACTCCCACCTGCTAAGATAAGTGTCCATCTAGAGGAAAACTAAATTCCTGTACAGGAAAATGGCAAGAACATTACTGGAAGTTTGGGGAAACAAGACAATATTTTACCCATAGGTTCTTTTTCATCTGAAACAATCAACAGTGTATATGATTTGTATTTCATTTGAGGACAGTGTAGCAGAAGTACCAACAAAATCCTAACGAAAATATGCCATTGCTTCCTTGAGTTTCCATTTGGCAGGTCAAAACTCCTTTGAGGTAGGAAGTACACAATTAGGGTCTCACATTTACACTGTGTTGGTGAATCACAAGTGTGACACTGAAGAGTCAGTCATAATCACCCTCACAAAACACAGAGAAACAGGCCTATTTCCGACACTCAAATACGCCTGTAAGTTATCTAAATACATTGCTTTCTCTAAGAACTATGGTAAATGGTTAAGACAGCATTTTCCCAATGTGTTAAGTGACAAATAACAATCTACCCTCCCTTTCTGAAGGTCACTGAGTTACAGTAAATGAATAAGAACGATCATGGGTTTTCTAACTATACACACACAGATTTACTTCCGTATATATTTAAAGATTTACCTCATTAGTTCCTAACACCACTTATTACAAATCTAAGAGTGATTTAAAACCACCAAAACGGATCTAAAGCCTCAAAGAGAAACCTGAGTATGTGGTTCCTCTGGAGGCCTGAAGTTTGGTCATTTTTTTCTCTCCTATTTTCACTAATTTTAATCCAATTTCTCCACAAAATTTAGAGGGAGGCCAGTTCAATTATTAAATATTTCATTTCACTAAGCATAACAATGGCTCAAGGGAGAAGGGTTCATCCTTTCAGATTCCTCCAAGTCACACTAGAAAACATAATCTCTCTGGAGAAAATATTATAAGCAAGATGTGCATATTTCACAAAGGATACGTTCGATATGATGTGTCCTACCATAATGTTTAATTTTGATGTTAAGCAAAAAGAAATACATTTTTATACTAATTTGGCAGGGAAGAGCATTAACTTTGCTAGGAAATAGGTACAAACTGAAGACAGAGCTTCAGAAGACAGCCTATTAAAATGACCTTGAAATATCCTCCGTAGATTTTTTTTCTTGGCTCTACAAAACTGCCAACCATCTATCTGAATTCAGCCCCATCATACTAGCAGAAGAAAAGCCAAAGCACAATGAATCGTCAGGATGCAATTCACTATTATGAAAAGCAGAAAATGAGGTAGACTCCATTTTTTTTTCCAGTCAGCAGTTTGGCACAAAATGGCCCAAGTGCTGCTCTGATCCCCAACAGACCTGAGTTATATAAATCTAGATCAACTGACAAATGATAGATAACATACTTCTGGGTGGCTCTCTGTGAGTATTCCCGCAGCTATCAGACACAGTCTTGCCCACCAAATGAATCAGAGGCAAACCACTTCAGTGGTAGAGGCAACCTTTCCAGTCCAAAACTGAAAACTGACCGTAAGGGCCAGTTTACTCGCTGAATCATGCCTGCTCTTGTGCAAGACATCCTTGGGCCCTCTCCTGGCGTTGGAGCTCAGCTACCGTGAATCAGCGTCACACTAAGAAAGCTGCCCGAGTTGGAGATCCAGGTCTGAGATTAACACGTTCCCTCAGCGGGCAGGCGATGGCAAACTTTCCTTCACCTGACAGTTGGGCATACATTAAATATTATCACATTACTAGGCGCAACAATAGCTTAACTGTAACTAGGTTTCTGATTAAGTCCTTTGGAAATCATCGACGTCATTTATGTTTTTCAAGACGGCTTTAAACAATGAGACAAAGAACGTACGCTGGTTGCAGCACCTTGCATTGCTATCTGCTGCCAGATTTCAATCCACATTGTGTAGTGGGGACACAGTTTGTAAGAGGGCTAAATATAAGAGAAGGAGGTGGTTCAGACTATACTTATACTTAGCTTATGGGGATGAGTCAAGGATGCAAAAGATAAAAATAAAAAAGAGTATAAGACAGAAATACTATACAAAATAACCGTATCTTTTGGTTTTTAAAATATTTTTTAATTTTCATTTTTTTAGTGGGAATGTGAAGCTTTCTGGCAGGTAGCATTTTAGTCCTTACTGTTACCTAGTGACTCTTGCAATCTCTTCTAATTCAAATGATCTATTGTACTGAGAATTCTTTTCCTTCTACATGGCTACACTTGCTACTTACATAGTCACAGCATTGCAAGAGAACTTCAGCTACACGCATTGGCTGAAAATGCCAAAGGCATGTGATATAGCTTATCAATTCAACAATTTAGCACTCGATGACCATTACATGGCATTCTGCTTCATAATCAGCTATGAGGCCTTCAAAAAGATATTCAATCATCCTTTATCTTTACACATGATACTTCCTTAAATATTATTCAGTCACTCTCCTCAGTGTCAGTCAACATAATAATTTCATACCATGTTTCATATTTTAAAAAGTTTCCCTATTGGGACTTCCTTGGTGGTCCAGTGGGTAAGACTCCGTGCTCCCAATGCAGGGGGCAAGGGTTTAATTCCTGGTCGGGGAACTAGATCCCACATGCATGTCGCAACTAAGAGTTTGCAGGCCGCTACTAAGAAGCGCACATGCCGCATCTAAGACCTGGCACAGCCTAAATAAATAAATAAATAGATTAAAAAGTTTCCCTATCAACTTTTGACTCAACTGCTCTTAAAACCAAGAGGATTTCTATATAATTATGCAAAACTGATTAAATATTATAAAAGATTTAAAAATTCTGTACACAAAAAGAATGGGAAGATGAACATAACAAAAAGAAGTCACTCACATATAGAAATTGTACCAGCCACCATCAAACTGGCTATATCACTTCTCTTCCCACGATAAAAGACACCTGAAAATATCCTGAGTTTTACAGATATTTAGGGCAGTAAATTTAATTCGACTTTCTAAATTCTGAAAAGGCTAAAACACTTCAATGTCTTCCCTAATTTACTCTTCTCTTAGTTTTACTATCTTGGCTTATGAACGTTTTCTTAAAAACACAAAGAAAGCAAAAACCAAATGCAAACGCTGATGTTAAAAACAGTAAAGTTTATCAACTGCCTTCATAGCCTCACATGACAGTAAGGCAACCTGAACAGATATAATCATCCTCATTTTGTAGATGAAGACACAAAGCTCAGACAAGTTAAATGACTTGTCCAAAAATCAAACACCTAAGTAACCGGTGGTTCTGAGGCTTGAATGCACAGCTTCAGATTTTACAGTCAGAGCTCAAAAGACAGAAATTAGTGAGGTTAGGTGGAAACAAAGTTAATCCCAATTCCTCTTTGTGGAATTAAGAAATTTCAGCTAAAATTGGAGTCCGGGCAGGCCTGTAGGGGGAGCTCTTATACCCTGCCACGCACCATCAATTACTCCAAACAGGAAGATACTTATGCCTTCCTCTCTAGTCTCCAACAGAAAGGTGTTGCCTACTTAACTATCCAGAAGGAAGAAGAAAACTTCTCTCCACCTAACCACAGCCCAGCCAATCAGAGAATGTACCAGACCAACCTATGAGTAGCCTCCATACTTTGGACTCCCAGCTTCCTCACATGGACAGTTGGGTTATTATAGCTCCTCTCAACTCCCCTCTTTTCCCTATAATAGCAAGTTCCTCTTCCTTGTTCTCTGACTTGCCCCATAGTTCACATACCCCGAACTGCAATTCCTCTGGGCTCTTCCCGAAGAAACTCGCTTTTGCTAGTAAAATAACTGGCTGTTGTATTGTTAAACTTGACATTCACCAACCTTATATTTTGATTAGAACTTTAAACACACATTCCCCCCAACCCCGTCCCTGCCATACACACACAAACACACAACACTACCTACCCCTTTTCCGAGTTTTGAACCGCTGGCCTGTTAGCACTGGCTTCTGATGCTTATTCATAAAATTTCTGAAAACAAAGAAAGTAAGATTAGGCACTTCAAAGAAGCAGTTGATATAATATATAGCTAATAAGTATATGTTTGACTAAATATAATATACTAACATACTAAATATACTTTTAAAAATGAGATAATTGTAACTACTGAACTAGCAAAACTTTTAAAGTTTAATAATATCTAGTGTGGACAAAAGACACAAGGAAAATAACCACAGACATAAACTTTGATATAAAGGATAAACTCCATGCAATACTTTTGGGAAGCATTTGGTGAATATCTATAAATATTTACATGTGCATAACCTATGGTCCAGCAATTCCTTTACAAGGAATTTGTATAACTTTTCCTTTACAATTTATACCCACACAAGTATGCAAATATACGTGTATGTGTATATATAAAAGGATTTAGCTGCAACATTGTTGGATGCATAAAAAAATGGAAGTTGAATACTCATAAACCTATCTAGTTCAATAAGTTATAATAAGCCATCAAATGGAACTACGAAGCTTTACAAAATAAATTATATCCAATGTACTACATATGGCCCTGGCTACCTCTCTGATTATGTTTCCTACGTATACCTCTTCCCATCATTCACTGCTCCAGCCAACTGCCCTCTTTGCTTCTTCCAGTCCAGTGGGCCAGGGAAGCCATTCACGTGGCTTTAACTCTCTGCACTCACTCAAATGCCTCCATTTCAGAGACTTTCCCAGACCACCCTGACTAACAAAGCTCCTTCTCTCTCTCTCCCTCTCATCTAGCTCTATTTCTCTTCATAGCTCACAGCAGACCCTGTCATTTCATTAGCATCTGTTTGCCATGGTCTATTTCCCCCAAGAGTAACATCCGTGTGGGTAGGGATTTTGTAGGTTTTACTCAATACTGTATCTTTAGCACCTAAAACAATACTGAGAGTAAGCATTTAAATTTAATAAATAATTGTCAAATAAGCTGTTGCACTGATATGGAAAGATGTTCAAGTAAAATTGTTAAAGGAAAAAAGCAAGTTGAATGAAAGAGTGTAAAGCATAATTTTTCGGTTAAAAAGGGGGATACACGTAATATTTCCTTTTCTAGGCAAGGAACATTTAAGAACGATACAAGAAACTGTTAGTAAGCTTTTCATTTGTTTGCTTAACCTCAGAGGATGAGTATTTCGGTATTTTAAATTCTCCTATTGGATTTAATGTATAATTAAAAATATCAAAAATGATCTTTTAGAAAAGTGAAAAATCTGCTCTAAAAGACCTTTTACAAACTGAGAATAACCTTGCTGGCATAAATATTACAATCTGAAAATATGTCTAGATTGCCTAAATTACGAGGACCAAATGATTAAGATAATGTCAAGCAAATTATTTAATTATCTTTCAAAGATTTTTAAAATTGTGATTTGAAAATGTCTAGATTTTCTCCATTACTTATACCATTAATTATATCTCAAAATTTTTAAAAAATCCTCAAGAATGTGGAAAAATTATTATTCAATTTATGTACTAAAACTTTCTTCCAACCCCATGAAAAAAGAGAAACTTCTATTTTCACATAGAAATCAATCTGTCTATCATTGAAAACTTGAATCACCATTTTTAAAGTGAAACTAAAAAAACATGTTTTAAATAAAGTAACAAAGCCCCAAAGTAATATCTTTTATGGTTTAAGTAGAGAGAATTTTTATCAATCCTATAAGGTGAACTTACTACATCCTGCTTGGAGATATAAAGGTGACTAAGCCGGATTCCAAGCCCTCAAGGAACACAGAGCCCAGCAGAGATAAAATACAAACATCTACAGTACAATGTGACAGGTGAAACAACAGCGGGACACACCTAGCTAACCAGGATAGAGAAGGGATTGATTGCTGTATGTGTATGGGGCAGCAGCTGCACAGTGAAATAACTACAAAAGCAATAACTTTAATCAATGAAATCTCATTTCATTTGAAAGATGTTGGAAGTAGAGTTTCTAATGCATTATTTATATTCACTGCAAAACTCTTTCATTCAGAATTTTCCCTGTTGGAATTTTCAACAGATTCACTCTGTACCAGCAAACATTTCTATTGGAGCACAAGTAATGAATATACGTGTGTGTGTGTGTGTGTGTGTGTGTGTGTGTGTGTGTGTTCTCCTTAATATTTCCACACCTCCCAAAACACAACAAATACTGAAATACCATACAAAATATTTTCTTGGGTTAGCGAAGAAAAATATCTGTTAAAGAGTTTGGGTCTCCTACCGAGATACAAAACCAAAAATAGAGCCTGAAACTCTTCCAGGAGGTGAACAAGCAAGGAAGGAGTTTCCTTTTTTGCCAAAGATGTTTTTATTTTAGAATTTAAAAATATTTTTAAAGTGGGAGCCCCCTCTAAAAGACTTATTTTAACGTCTAGAATATAAACATATAGAATTCCCTAATTAACTCTATCTTTACACCTTGTTTCTATTTTCCTGCTAATGGGGAATTACTACCAAACACAGCCTACACTGGAGAGAATTACTCTATTTTAAAAATTCTTTAGCTCTGTTTATATTTTCTTTAGTTCTAAATACAAAAGTTTGTTTCTTCATAGCCGAGTTATGCAGGCTTATTTTACACAACCTCAATATAGTCTATGTGGAAAATAATAAAAGAACACATAAACATAAAAAAAGTATGCAAAGATTTTGACACACACAACATCCAAAATAAAACAAACAAACACAGAGACTCACCTACTGGTATTGAAAGACTAAATGAAGATATTCTGTTCACCAAAAGTCTCTATCGTTTAGCTGTTACTATTTGGAGTAGAGGCTTGGCTTCCCTCTAAATTTAGCTCTGGTGCTACATTATAATCTGCTCCAGTGAGGGTCAGCCTTTATAAGGCACTCACTGAAGCTCTGGCTGAAGAAGAGCAAGGACACTTTGACTAAGAAACTGTGCTGGCTTAAACCTGGGAAAGTAACAAAGGAAGATGACTAAGAAACTGTGCTGGCTTAAACCTGGGAAAGTAACAAAGGAAGACTAACAAAGGCAGTTCTCTTAGGCCAAGGTCAAAAGCTCACTCTTTTTTTTTTTTTTGCGGTACGCGGGCCTCTCACCGTTGTAGCCTCTCCCGTTGCGGAGCACAGGCTCCGGACGCGCAGGCTCAGCGGCCATGGCTCACGGGCCCAGCCGCTCCGTGGCATGTGGGATCTCCCCAGACCGGGGCACGAACCCGTGTCCCCTACATCGGCAGGCGGATTCTCAACCACTGAGCCACAAGGTAAGCCCAAAAGCTCACTTTTATTAGACTGCATTACAACTTACAAGTTGAAATCAACTAAAATCATGATGATTTCACTTCCATAGAAACTATAACCCAAACACTCACATAGAAAATAAGCTCATGGGACTTCCCTGGTGGTGCAGTGGTTAAGAATCTGCCTGCCAACGCAGGGGACATGGGTTCGAGCCCTAGTCCGGGAAGATCTCACATGCCGCAGAGCAATTAAGCCCGTGCACCACAACTGCTGAGCCTGCACTCTAGAGCCCACGTGCCACAACTACTGAGCCCACGTGCCACAACTACTGAGCCCACGTGCCACAACTACTGAAGCCCGCATGCCTAGAGCCTGTGCTCTGCAACAAGAGAAGCCACCACAATGAGAAGCCTGTGCACCCCAACGAAGAGTAGCCCCCACTCGCTGCAACTAGAGAAAGCCCATGCACGAAGACCCAACACAGTCAAAAATTTTAAAATAAATAATAAAAATAAATTATTAAAAAAATAAAAAGAAAAGAAGCTTATGTCCCACCAAAATGAAAAAGCTCCACGGCTTAAAATAGAATTTTAAAAAATTGTATGTAAAGTGGTAAAACAAAACGGATTCAAGTATTTCACACGTCATCTAAGAGACTAAATTTCTTGGATAGTTTAGAAGATAAAAGAAGGCCATAAAAATACTAAAGCGATACAATCAACCAAACAATAGAAAGCAGGTACTTTATTAATGAAATAGACATTTTTCAATCAATTTCTATTTAAGTCTAAATGGAAAAGTTTAATTGAAAGATTTTTAAGTCTAACATATTAGATAAATATCGCCCCACCTCACTTTATTTATCTTCTAACTGCCCTCATGCTCTTTTCATATTCCACCCCTTACTCCCAACCAGACTCTGGGTCCAAGTGTGACAATGGGCCAGCAGCACTGAAGGGTCTCATGGCTACTGTGTATTAATTCTGCCACTTGCCCTGCCCACCCTGAGTAGATTGACACCTTGCATGATGTCTTCCCTCGTATTCTTCCTTAATTCTCTCCATTCTGGAAAGTGTCTGACCTATCACAGAAGGTCGTACCTTCTAGTTGTCCCTACTAGTGGATGCCTGTTCTCAACTAGTAATCAAGCGATTTGGCCTGATACAAAATTCTTGCCTGTTCTTCTGGTCTGGCTCATCTTTGAAGTATGATGATCTGCCTTATGTAAGGCATTTAATATTACTAATATATGCTACACATAAAATAACTATGCTATTCAAACAACCTTGACATTATAACTATGGATACTCTAAAGTGGAATCAATCTTATTTTATAAAGGGATAGAAAGAAAATATTTTAGGCTCTGTGAGCTACATGGTCTCTGTTCCAACTACTCAGTTCTGCTGTTATAGCCTGAAAGCAGCCATAGGCAATATATAAATAGGTGGTCATGGCTGTATTCCAGTCAAACTTTATTTACAAAACAAACAGTGGATCAGAATGGGCCCCCAGGTTGCAGTTTGCCAACACCCATCCTGGAGAGGTGTACCCAACAGAACTATCTGTGACCGTGAAAATGTTCTATATCTGCACTGTCTAATATGGTAGCCACATGTGGCTATTGGACCCTTGAAGTGCGGCTAGTGTGACTGAGGAACTAAATGTTTAATTTTATTTAATTTTAATTAATTAAAATTAAAATTGAAATAGCCAACGTGTCTAGTGGCTATTATGTCAGGCAACCCAGTTCTAAAGCATTCCCTACGGCCCAACACACAAACTTGATAAAAAGGTGAAAACACACTCAAAGGATAGGAATTTTTTAATTAATATTTTTCAAATAAAGTAGCTCTGCAGAGCATTTTGCCCAAATTTCAAAACTATGTGGCTATAGCAGGAAAGAAAAGAAAAAGTACCAAACTTCAAAGTGAAACTCTCTTTGTACCGTCAATATTACTTAAGACAATGGGAAGAGAGAGACTTCCGATTCTAAGATAATAAAAATTATAGGGCAACAATATTATCCCCAAAGTATAAAGTGCGTCATAAAGATGCAATAACACCAGCACACAAAACGCAAAATATAACTGACCCACTTTACTGCAACGTTCTCAGGATGTACTCTGTGTTTAGGAGTAAGTTTCAAGAACTACCTTTTATTCTATATTTCAAATGGGTAAAGTAATTTACCATAAAAGAAAACTAAAAATTGCCCATAATTATAAACTATTCTCCTTTCCATTAAAGCTAAAACTGCAAGAACAAACATCATAAACTCCTGTACAAAAAGTTCTCATATCTAGGGATCGTTTGGGTTGATAACATTGTAGCATCCTTCTCTCAAAAGAAAAACAAAATTAAATTGCTCTGTGAAACTTTAAATTATGAACATTCTAAAGTGATAAGCTAAATATTTGCCTATAATTACACTACACAATTTTGTTGTCCAGAATAACATTAGCTTGTTCAATATCCTTACCATGATTTTGTAACAGCCTCTCTGGACTCAAAATCACCCAGCCTCTACAACAAACTTCACTATAGCTCCTAGAAAATTCTATCTAAGTTTCAGTATTTATAATAATGGAAAAAACATTAAAAATTTAAAATAACAAATAGCCTACCTATAAAAGAAAAATGTTTCTAAATAAATTCAAATATTTCTTTAATACAAAAATATTACTATTATATTCATATCCTCTTCATTCTTATAATTAATGATATAAAAGAACAAAGATATCTTTCTTAAAAAGCACAAAACTTAAACTATAGTTCTCTCCTCAAAATTTTACAACAGTAGTTTCCAGCAAGGGACATTAATGGTAGGAACTTAAATTGTGCTAAGCAACGACCTTTTAAGAAAGAGGGATCAAAGCCCAAAGGAATTGTGTTGTGAAAAAAAGTACACTGAGTTAACTATATTCATTTAAATCTGCCTTAAGAAGACATAAAAGCATCGTGATTAAATTTTCATTATGACATTTCCAAATTGATTTCACTTCTTAAACTTTATCTTATTTTCGAATGATTCTTGCTTCCCTGTAAATAAAAATATTCCAGAAATTACATTTTAAGTATTAATGTACAACCTCTTCACTGAAATAAAGACAATTACATAATGTCACTTATTTCATCTCAATGAAGTTATTTTCAAAAACTTTCAAGAAGTATAAATTAACTCTGAAATAGTTTCACTCTGCTTATCAATTCATGCCATCTACTCAAGGGACTCTGTAAGCAGTCCCTGGGGCAAGCACATGTCCTTCTCTGGGCCCTTCCACTTTCCCCATTTGGGATCTCTCCCAGGCCCTTCCCTTCCCCCAGCAACTGACCAGCCCCACTCAGCTTCCCAGATGGCCTAATCTTGCTGATGTCATTCTTATGTCTCAACACTTTGAAAAACACAAACACACCTTCAACTACACACACTGTACATACTTTGGCTTTTAGAAAACTCATTCCTCAAATGTAACATTTCAGGGTATCTTAATAGCAAAATGTCTTAAAACCTCTGTTCTAGTTAAGACCCTTCGAACTTTTGTCTGCAAGACAACAGGATAGTGATAACAATTGCATACCTACAATATTTCAAGTTGTAAATTCAGAGAATTTAGAGGAAATGGTGGCATGAAACAGAGGAATATCCAATGATTAAATGTCTAGTTGTGGTTTAAATATATTTATTAATTTATCAAGTATTGTAGAGCGGGCTTATTGTGTATCAGGCACTGTACTAGAGCACTTGTTTCACTCCAGGGTTAATTTTGTTCCCCAAGGGACATTTGGCGGTGTCTGGAGCCATTTTTGCTTGTCATGCTGGGAGAAGGGGCTGCTCCTGGAATCTAGTAGGTTGAGGCCAGGGATGCTACTCAACAATCTACAATGCTGTAGGAGAGCCCCCTACAACAAAGGGTTATCTCGCCCAATGTTTCAATTGTGCCAAGGTTGGAAAGCCCTGCATTAAAGAGGAAACAAAGGTAAGCAAAGCCAGAGATGGGCCTTGCTCTCAAGAACTGAAAATTGTGCACACAGGTCTAAACACATCAGAGCAGCAACCAGGCAGATATTTCCCTGAAAGACTTATTTCTGTTTGCCAAACATTAATGTCAATTGTAGACAAAACAAATGCATCACCGAGTAGCTCTGGCAGGGGGTGATAATGGGGAGGGGCTACGTATGTATCGGGGGAGAGGGTATATGGGAAATCTCTGTACCCTTCTCTTAACTTTGATGTGAACCTAAAACTGCTCTAAAAAAAATTAAGTTAAAAAAAAAACCAGCAGGGAGTGGTGTCAAATGCCAGAGAGCATTCAGTTGATTAAGGCTAATTTTGTATCAAACACAAAACTGATGGGAGTGTTTATGACTATCAGTACAAATAGAAGAGTAGAAGATAAGTTATTATGGCGAGGGGGACTGAAGTCTGTTCCTCTCTTCTTAGCATTGTAATCAAGGAGGAGAAGATGACAGAATCTTCTGGAAAAAAACATAACACCCTAGACTGGTTACTAGTGGGAGAATGTTGCTTTGGAGCAATGGCTTTTACAAAACATGGGAATGAAACTCAGGAAGTTCAAAGGTGGTGATGGGCAGGAGTCCAAATGTCTTCTCACTTGTGAGTTCTCTCAACCAGGCCACTCCGGCCCCCATCCTCCCAGGAGGGGACCTGCCCAAGCCAAGCCTGTCTAGCAGATGAAGCTTTATTTGAAAGGCTGCACACACGCAAAAAGTTACCTACCATACACATGCCTATTTCACAATGAGGACAGCATGAAATGGATAGAAATGCCCAAGCATAGCCTGGGACTTAATCGGACATAGCACACTGATGATATGAAACTGTATTCCCAGATACAATTTTAAAGGAGTGAATTACAGAAACTCAAATTGAGAGAGAGAGAGAGAGAGAGAGAGAGAGAAGATCAGTGCCACATTACAAACTTTCAAGTATACTTTTTCAAAAGGCTTAAAATCATTCATTTGCATTCATTTATTAAACATATCTCTATCTGGTACTGGTCAATAGGGATGCAGATGGGACCAATTAGACAAAATACATAGACAAGATGCATGGTGCTCACTTTCTAGCAGGTGAAGTTTGACCCAAGCACTGCACAGAAAAACCTGGCAGTGTGAGTTAAGAAGAAGTAATGGTCTCCAGTATGTTAAAGTACATCACATGATGAATTTGAGTTGCAGTTGTGTTTATTAATGCTTTAACAATCAAACGTGTGTTGCATTTTTGTTTTTTTACGTTTTAACTTATAATGGATATCCATGAGGTATGGAACACTTTGAAACCTGAAGAACTAAACCTAGACCTTCATCTCACACTCTGATAAGGTTCTGAGATGTCACGCCACTTGCCTGAGGTCAGGCATTCCATTCTAACCTTGGTGATAAAGCAGAGATCAAAGCAGAAAAATCAGGCCCTCACAAACACAGAACGGTCAGGGCCAGAACCCGTCAACTGTCTACTTGCAGAGCACTTCTCCAACGAACCAACTGAAGTTGTTGGGTAACCATTTATATGACTCTTGAAGGCAGCTTTTTTATTATTTGCCTCATGAATTTTATGGTTTAGAGTCAGAGAGTGAAGCATAAATATTAATTTTAACGTCTAGTTCAGCACTTGGATAAACTGAATTAACATATGTTACCTCCCAAATGCCAAATAGTTCTCCGTGGAGTTCTAGTAAGGAGAAAAACATTTGTCTTTAGCAAGAGGATTTAACAGAAATCCTGCCTCTTAAGGACATGTAAATAGTAGGAAATTTATGGCTCCATGGTTTCTGGTACTACTGGAGCTGGTTCTCAACTTCTTTCCTGCAGAGGCTCAATGCTAACGTAAACACCATCTTCACACTCCTCCACGCCCGATGTGGCGTCCTTTCCTCTAGCCAGCAGCTTCCTCTGTACCAGCAATGTGGGCTTCTCCTTCCTGTTTACAATAACCCCATTCTATTACCTTGTATACTGAGAAAAACATATGTCATGTTCTCTTTTTTCCTTAGAAATGATCACAAATCCAGGAAGCTGTCGAGGTTGGTTTGAAAAGCATTAAAGTCTTTTGTGTGAATATGCAAAAAAGAAGAGGATACAGTAGGATATTATAAAACTGCACACCCCATGGTGGCTTATGATATAGTCTCCGTAGTGCTAAGAGTTAATGTTGCTTACTGTTACTCACCTCTGCCTAGCACTTTTCTTGAGATTTATTTAGAAGTCCTCAAAATAACAGTGCATCTAACAATTATTTTTTAAAAGTCCTCTTCTAACATAAAAATAAGTCGAACTACGAAAAGAGGAAACACAATTCTACACATCTCACAAATTTGTTATTATTGTTTTCCTACTAATATATTATTTTATATATATAATTAAGAGAATGAAAGATAACAAAACAAAAAACACCAAAGGATACACCTGAAGTTAAAAAATCAAGAAAGAACAATGAAAGCATTGTCTCTTTGGCATTTGCCAAAAGAATGGTTCATTCAGTGAGTTACTTAAACCTTTTATTTCCAAAGCAGTTTACAAATATGACTATCAGAATATTTTTTGGCACTTTTCACTCAACACATGCCAAATTTAGAACAGGCCAAATTATTCCAGTTGGCATTTAACTGCCTAAAAGATACTTGCTGAAGAGACCCATGGCCCCAACATAGACATCAGAATGAGTTAAGAAAGAAAAGTATTCTTGTGTACACTGCTGATACTGGTATACAGCAGATTTTTTTAATTTAGAAATTATTCTAAATTGTCGTGTATTTTTTCCCCTAATAGATACAAAGGAAAAATGCTGTGGAAACTCCTAACGACAACCACAATCCCGCATTAAAATGATTCACATTAACCTGATTATTAAATCCCCAGTTGCATCTCTCAGGTTTAACTGTTTCAGCCATGTCTTTATTCCATTCATCAATAAAAGTAGAAAACAAAAAATCAGAACAGTCCAACTGGAAAAAAAATCAAACTGAGAGAATAAAATTCCTTTAAGGCACTATATAGATAAAAACAGTTCCATGCATCATAGTTCACTTGCAAAATAAATTTCACAATTTCCTACTCATTTTATTTTCTAGTTATTTTGGCTATTGATATTCTAGCTATTTTGGATAATTTCAAATCAGTTTGTATTCAAGGGCAAAATATCCGAATAAGTATATGATTTTCTCTTCTATGGTTTCTTTTTATGTCCATTATTAACTTTCCTGCTACCACCAATTCTGAAGATACTGCTTTATAATTTTCAGTTTAGTCTAAAACATGTGATGTCATAAATTACTTGAGAGCAAGAACAAACCTAGTGTGCTTTAAAATATAATCTCCACTTCCATGATTTTAAAAAAGTTGACATACGGAAGAAAACTTGCCTTTGAAAGAAAAAATTTCTAGTTCCAATACGGTTGGCCAGAAAATTACAGCCAATACTTATTTTATAAATATTTATAACATGTTATAATATTGTATGGAGTTGTTTTCTTGGGGGTTGTTCTCCCTGGAATGTTCTCCGTTTTCTGGCTCGCCTGCCCAAATTCACCAATCCTTCCAGACTCTGTTCAGAATCTCACTTTCTCTAGTCCTCCCACTGAGCTCCACACGTTCTGGAATATGCACTTGTGACTGTACTGCTCTGGTTGGGGACTGGAGAAGGCTGTGTGGGGAAGGGGTCATTTGAGCTGAGAAGGATTGGAGTAAAATGTGATATGCAGAAACGGGTGGAGGAGGGTATTCTGGGAGCAGGAAGCCAGTGGGTGGGTAGGGAGTAACCACATTGTTCACATTAGAGCTGAAAGACTGGACGGAGCCGGACAGCCACCTGAACAGGCAAAGGGAAGTTCTCAAAGGGGTCTAACCTGTCGGCTGACAGAGGGGGGGGGGGGGGGACTTTTGGATGATGACTTTAGTCCCTATTGTTTCAGGGGCTGGCGGGTCGTCTCCTAAAGGATAGAGGCCTCTTGGGAACAAATATCATGTCTTATCATTTGGGATTCACTAAAAACAACAGATGCATACCAAGAACTTTCTTATTATTATTAAAAAAAAGTTAATCCTGATTAATATTTTTAATAAGTTAATCCTGAGATAGAATTACTAGAATTATATCTTTATGAAAGTCTCTCTTGAAAAATAAATCTCTTCCAAAATGTAGGAAGTTGGGTTTATGGCAAATACTAATGTCTATACAATTTTACTTTAAAATGATTTCTTAACTAGGCCTGTAGTTGTGTTATTCATCTTCTTCTCAACTGTAGAAACAGGTAGAATTAGCCCTAAAAATAACAATTAATTTTTATATAACATTTTATAGTTCACAGGGGATCCTCAAGGGTCCTCAGAGTCATCCTGTAAGTTTGGTTAGTATCCCTGTTTTATATATGAAGAAAGTGAAAGCAAGAGACATTGCCTTGGAAAAGCCATCTCATCACGGAGTCTTGGTTTTCCCACTCTAATTCTCAGAGCTATGGCTGTGCTTGGCTGTCTCCCAGGGCTCATCCATAATCATTTCCTACCAGGTCAGAAGAGGCTACTTAATGGGACTGCTTTACTCCACAATCAACAGACCAGGAAGAGATTTTACTCAGAGGCTGATGAATGTAGTTTTAAGGGCTGCTTTGTCTGCCGGGTCTTTTTAACACAACCCCGCAACAGATAACCAAATACCAAGAGATAAAAACACCAGTTTTCTAGCTTAAATGTATTTATTGCGAAGGTGAATGCTACCTTTTCCCTTCTGATGCAAAAATAGCTTTCTATTTTTAATTATTGGAACTGTTTTACTATACTCAGAGATAAGAGGCACCAGCCTTGAGTTTTAAATTCCACAGTGACATAGCTAATATAAATATATATGAGTTGAAGCTGGATATACACTAATGTGTGCTTCAGCATTACCTGGCAATGAGACTGGACTGGCTACATTGTCCTTAGACACTGTGAAGGCTTGGCTTTGAAGCTTAATTAAATATTCTTTAAGAACGCTTCAAACCAAATCTGGGAAGAAATGTTATAAATGATACCAAAAAATTCCATGTTGGCTTCTGGAAACATTAACATTTCATAAGTCCAAAACATCATAAAAGAAACATAAACATCAAGACACGCAAGTTATAAAGTTTTACGAATTCAGAAAGCAGTTGTCAAAGCAAGCATTTAGTTAAGCAAATCCTGAGGAAGGACGTGGCAGGCACACCTGAGTGTGCTCCCGATTTTCAGGCAGTGAGATACCTCCTCTAACTATTGCTCGTGACATCACCAAAGTGCTTCTTTGTTTGGAAATGCCTTCTGACTTGACTTATGTGACACAAGAAGAAAATCAGTATCTCCACTTCATTCATGTCTTGATTTTCTCAGTTAAACGAAATATATTTGCACCCCTTGTTGAGACGTGTCTGCAAATTACTTCGTCAGGGTCTAAAAAAGATGAAGATTAGCTGCCAGTAGGATATTCACAAGCTTGTGACACAGCACTGAGATACGCCACCTACCTCTTCGTTTTGTGGAGAAGCTAAAGGGTGATGTGAACAGTTTATGGAAATGCATTGTTCACAAGACAGTCTTTTGCAGATTTAGGTGTAACTGTTTTAACATTAAATGGATAACCGCATAAGCTCAACTCTAAGTATAGAGAAAGAGCATTTGTATCCATATTGCTTTCTCTCTCTCTCTTTTTTTTTTTTTTTTTGGTTTAAACTACAACGACAATTTCTTAGGGGCTGTAATATGTCCAGATTTCCTTTTTAAGACTTCCTTATGGAAAATCTCAAACGTATCAAAAGCAGAGAGAACAGTCTAATGAAGTCAATGTACTCATTGCCCACCTTCAACCCTTAACTACACGGTGAACTTTGTCTCATTAATACTCTTACTCAGTCCCTGTCCCCCACTGTCACAAAATTATATTGAAGCAAGTCTTAGATGTCCTACCATTTCCCCCCCTTAAACAATTCAGTACATATCTCTAAAAGATAAGGGACCTTTTAAACATATAACCACAATATTAGTTTCAAAGAAAATAAAAATCCTTAATATCATCAAATATCCACTCAGTCAAGAAATGTACCCAAGAAAAGAAAGTTAAATGTCAAGGAAAACATTACCCCAAAAGTTACAACACTCAAAAATGAGCTATTCCCCTGCAATAAAAAGAAAACGGCATTCTCTTAAAAGCACAGAGCTGTACGTCAAGGGCTTCAAAGAGGGAGTCCAGGAATGGTCTGCAAAATTTGTAACATGTGCATATGTACAATTTTTTTTTTCTTGGTTGGTAGCATTCATCAGAATGTCAAGCAGCTTGAGACCGAAAACATTTACAGACCTTCTCCCCTTGGTTATGATTGTGTGTGCTTAGGGCCACATCACCTCACATTGCCAGGAAGGATTAGTCAAGTAGGGAAACAAATCCACCTGAAATAACTTGGAGATCAAACTGAATTCAACTCAGCATGTACTGAGCACACACTACGTGCGAGACATGGGTCACAATCTTGAGAAGCAAAGGTAAACTAATTCTAGTTAATTTACAGTCTGGAAGGAGAAGGGGTCAAATAGATTAACAAAAACTGAACTAGGATGTCATGAAAAAGGTGCCTGCCTTAGGTTATTTTCATGGGGATCCAGATGAAGAAGCAAAGGTGATGTTAATTTCGGGGTACAAGGCGGGTGGGGACCAGGGCTCCTAAGAAGATAGGAGAAAATTAGAGGATGTCAGCAACTGTACCAGCAACTCCTGAGGAAAGATTGTTCTTATCGCCCTTGCTGAGGGACAGGAATAAAAATGTTTACTAGGGCCTGTATTCCCCTCCTGGATGGGGTGGGAGAGGGGACCATGAAAGTATCTTGAAAGCTGACACTTCATCAGATCTGGAAGGAGATTCATCAGATCTGGAAGGAGAGAAAGACTCGGTAAAGAGGGAAGGGAGGTCACTCCAGGAAGAGAAAAGCAGGAACAAAGGGGTGGAAACTACTGGCATGTTAGGGAATCAGTGAGGTGACCTTAGAGCAGAGTATGTGGGAGGGGCTGGCTGACTGGAAATGCCGGCTGGGACCAGAAGTCGGAGCCTCCTAGACCGAACCTGGGCTGGTGGAGAGGAACCAGAAGTACGAGACCAGAGCCTCTATTCTGCGGCAGGTGGAGAGCCACTGACATGCTTTAAGTGAATCAGTTCTGTCTTTACAAAGTACGTCTCATCCTTGGGTGCATGATGAGTGCTCAGTGTATATTGGTGGTGGTGCCTTAATGGTGGTGCCTTGAATGAGCTGGATGGAAAGCAGGCTACTTAGGAATCCACTGCAACAGGCCAAGAGACGTCCAGGGTGGTAGCAGTAGAAAAAGGGATGATGGGGACACATATAAGGATTTCATACATTTCAGAAATCATTATTTTTTAAAAGGAGAAGAAAGAAACAGAGACCAAAGCAACATATAAATTCTATTGCATATTGTGGAACAATGTGTTAGTATGCTCTCATTTCTGTAAGAAAAAAAAAAAAAGTGGAACTATACATATAAGCTATATAAACACATACAATTTCTCAGAAAGGTATGAGAAAAATAGACACCATGGGTTGTACGGCACGGAGAAGAAACTGTGCAAAGAGGTCAGAGAGTCTTTTGTACCTCTGTCACGCTAAACCACATGAATGTGTTATCTATTAGCTAAAGAATATATAATTTCCCCCTTATTGCTAGCCACAGAGATAGAGAATAATGAAAAGCGAAAAGGTTTTGGAGACAGACCTAGGTTCCAATTTTGGCTCTGATACTTCCAAACTGTGGGTCTGTGGGCAAATTAACTTCTTTTTGTTTCTGTCCTCTTATTTTCAGAAACAGGGGTAATACTGGCTAGTTCCTAGATCGCTACAACAATGATTAAACAAATCTTATAACAAAGCATCTTGGTAGAATATCGGCACAGACTAAGGACCCAATAAGTAGTTGCTATTTTATTACCAACAAAACTCCTTAGATGTGAATATATTCTTAATACAAAAAAAGTTCCTTGATCTAGTCTAAGGTATGCTCATTAGCTAATCTTATTCCTACATTAAATATTAACATTGGCCAAAAACGATTAATGGAATCCATCTGATGAACACAATCCATTACGTATCTGCTTCTAGAAATTTAAACTTAACATATTATTTATATACATTTCTAGGCAGATGTTAGCTTTTTTACTTTAAATGTCATTCACTCTAGCTTTACGGAATTCATGTACTCACAGAGGACTAAATACCAAGGACGTCCCATAAGGCACCAGGAAAATAGATAATAAGTTGCTATCCTCGAGGAACAGACAACTTCAGTGAGACAAACAGGTGTGACCTTCAAGTAACCATGGCCCCAATTTGACACAAGAGATGGAAATACTGTCAATGAAGCACCCAATTCTGTAACATCCCTTGTAAAATGTTAAGTCACATGGTAAGGAAAGGTTACTCCGCAAGCATTTTCTTAGGTTTCTGGGTTTCTTCTTCATGATACTGTGTTTTCAATCAGTTGTAACTGTGGCAATAGCAGCATTCTAAGTGTTACAAAAGATGGGTCACTCAAAAGCGTTACTACTTGTTTGAACAGACACATCATTATTAAAGCATTCCCAAACAAAAGTTTCTTTGTTATACATTGCGATGAATAATTTCAAACCATTTTCATGTGATATGTTCTGGCTCAGATCTGCCCCAGCCTGTAAAGATGAAGACTTAGACAAGAAAACATCTGGGATTTGGGGAAAAAATTTTGTTAAAGGCAGGAAATAATGAACATCTTCCAGGATTTCACAAGTGTTAGTGAATGCTTCCAAGAAATGAAGGCGTATGGCCAGAGGAAAATACACTTCACTTCATATATGGCACAGCGGGGAGAAAGTGATGGTATGCGGGGGATGCTTAACAAAAAAAATCTACATAATTATACAAATATTTCTCTTTGAAGCAGACGCGTCTTGGGAGAAACACTAATACTAGACTGTAGAGAAACAACAGTAAACACTAATTTCTACAGAAGCTTTCGCTGATGCTGTAAATATGTTATGGATGTGCACCCAGGAGGAACGACTGACTTCGTATTAGCAAGCAAGTCCTGTCTCTGAGTCACAGGAGGGTACACGCTTGTATTTGGTCCCTGGCTTCCTATAGTGAAAGCCTGAAGCTACATATTACAGTTGAATGAAGGTTGGATTAAGAGGCTAATCTAATGCTATATATAGACAGCAACACCAATTTAATCTCCGCCCCTTCTCCCTCCCCTTCCTATTTCCATAAATCTCAAGATCTGAGTTACAAAGAGACTGGGAACTCTAGAAGAGAGAAGAGGCCCTCCTCCCCCCCTCATCCCCGGCTGTCTTTCATAAACGAAGTATTAGTTCAAGTGTAAATTGCTTCCAAACGTCCTTAACGGGCACCATAGAGCGATCAGATCCGGTTTTCTTCTACAGCTCCCACAGACGCCAAAGGAGATGACAAGTGGGGGTGGGTGGGTGGAGGGGTGAGGAGGGCAGGTTGCCAAATGAGAACTACCTTCTCCCGAGACTACTCTCACATGCGTTCATCTCGCTCGTAATGGGAGGCTCTCCTCACCACCCCACCCCGAGTCCAAAGCCTCAACCCTGGCTTCCCCGGGAGTTACATCTGGCGATGCCACGCACGGGACGATGGGCACCCGCCACTTCCCACCTCGTGGCCGGCGCCTGGCCGCTCTCGGTCTCCCGGGACGGCCAAATGTGGCAAGTGGCGGGTCTTCACTCCGGGGAACTGATACGCGGTATGAGTGATGGTAATGGGGTGGAGGGGCGGCTTCCCCACCGAGAGGAAGGAAGCCGCCCCAGCAGGCACATGCTTCCTTAGGGCCAGCACCGGCACGGGGGGAAGCTCCCGGTGGGGCTCTGGCTCCGGCTGTCGAAGGCTTCCCGGCTCCCCCGCTGCCTTACCTGGGCTGCTTCTCACCTGTCCGAGGAGGTAGCGGCGACGCGCGAGGCTGGGGGCTGCAGCGATTCCGGCAGCGGCAGTGGCAGCGGCGGCAGTGGTGGCGGCAGACAATGGAGGAGTGAAGGACAGACACATTGACACCGACACACGGAGCTCGGCGCAGACCCGCCTACCACGCCGCCCCGCCTCCCAGCCCGCCCCCGTCCCGGGCCGCTCCACTCCCTGGGAAATGAAGGGGGGTGTATATCGAGAGCAAGGGAGATGCATGCCCCTAGCAGAAACTGCCGAACACAGAAATTCCAGAAAGAGAATTTAAATACTGTGTGTCCCTAAATACGTGCACCGGAAAGGATGGCGGTGGGAGACGTGTAACAGGCATTTAATTTCCCCCTCTGATTTTCTCCATTTGGTTTTTCCTTCCCAGGCTGTTCCAATGGGAGACTCTCGCTGCCGCCTCCTGCAGCTCCTCCTCCCGGCCGGGCCAATGACTCGCGGGGGGCGGAGACTACTGCTGGGCCTGCAGAGACTGCCCGCCCGGCTCGCCCGAGCTCGCCCGCTGCTCGCCAGCCCCCGGGAGGGTGGAGAGAATTCGAATGCTTCCGCGGTTGGCTACTTAATGTCCTAGTCTCAAGTTGCCTAACCTTGCGGCTGGCGTTCCTAATACAGACACGTCGTTTACTTTTTAATACTCCCAAAGAAACAATCGCTGTCAAGCTGGCGGAAGCAATGGTTCACATAAAGAAAGGCGAGCTGACCCAGGAGGAAAAGGATCTGCTGGAAGTCATCGGAAAAGGTGTGGGTGCTGGGCTGCGGCGGGGGCGCTGCCTGCCTGGCCTGGGAGGGAAGGGGGGCGTGGCGGAGCCCGGGCGGCGCCCCCGGCCCTGCTGACCCTGGGTTGCGGTTTTGCGAGGCTGACATCCTGCGACCAGGAAACAGCACTCCTACCTTTGGTCTGGGACCGGTTGCGGGGGCGGAGAGGTGGGGAAGGAGAAGCGCCGCTGGGACGGGAGCGGAGGTTGCAGACGTTCGTCTTCTAAATCAGCTTTTGGAAGGGTGCACATTTCCAGGCTCCACTTCGGATGATAATGAGCGACCCGGGGTGGGGCCTCAGAATGTGCATTCTTCAAAACTCCTAAGGTGATTTTGACCACCGTCCGTCTGGGCGATAGTGGTCTGGAAGTTTCAGGTTCTTAGATCGGTTGTCTGAGGGCCGTTTCGACTTCCGGAGGCCGAAAGATCTGGATCCCTTGGCTGTCCCCGCCCTCGCTTGGGGCGGGTGGAGGGAGCTCCTAAGGAGAAGGGTTCCTTACAAGGGCACAAAACAAGGTCTGTAATTTGCCGCATTGAGGCTTCTGAGTCCAGGGCCTCCCTGGCTTCCTTCCAGAAACCCCCGGCCGCCGCAGGAACTCGCAGAACAGCGAGGGGGCTGGGGAGGCGTCCACACCGCTTGCGCACTTCGCAGGGCTGCGACCTTCTAATCGCGCTCTTCCGCGCTTTCCCTTCCATTCTCCCAACGCGCGTCCCACTTCCGCCGCTCCGGGTCCTAGGGAGGGAGACGCAGGCCCCGGGGACGAGCCAGAAGCCATGTTTTCCGCTCCGTCCCCGAGTGGACGTCCCAGAAGAGTTCCCGAAGTCCCGTTACCTGGCAGGTGACAACAGCGTGACTACGTGGCTTCTGCACTGTCACGGCGCGGCGATACGGATGTGTGGGAACTGTGGGCATTGTTCATTTGGCTGTTTTAAGCTCCCTCGAACGGCAGAGGAGCCAGTCATTGCAACATAAACTCCGTAATTTCCAGTCTTTCTTTTTTTCTAAGTAACCTGGCTCCCATCTGGACCTACAGAGAGAAAGGCACATGTATTCTTTATACTGACAAGAAAAGTCTAAACGTAAAGGAGAGAAATATCGGATTGGAATTCAACAGGTGCTCATGAGCTGAGCCCACTCCATCTGATCTCGACAGGCTGAACTCAGTCACAGCTGTAATTTGCTATGATGTGTTCTTTGCCTAGAATTGTGGGACTTGGAGTTGTTGCAGATTGTTTGTCCAGCACGGTCCTCGCTGACCTGTTTGGCACTGCAGTCTCCCTTTTATGCCTGTCTATGGTTCATGTCTCCGTGCCTTTGGTGGCCCTGGGATTCAGCTCAGCAACCATGTGAGTCTCAGCTCTGTGCCAGGTACAGTGCTGGGCAAAAAAAGGAGACAACGCATCAACTTATAATCCACCAGGGATGCAAATTCTGTTTTTAAGCAGTCCAGAGCTATCACCCTCTCTCAAAAGTGTAAACAAGTGAGCAGTTTTATAAACGGGGTCTCTGAAAGCGGCAGGTGGTGTGTGTGGAGACGTAGGGAGGGAATCCTTGGATACATTATTAGGTATCCACTAGTTTTTATTTTTAAAGATTAAATAAAAGAATTAATGTGAATTTTGCCTGGTTAGCACTGTGATTTTTTTCTGGGCCTACATCGTGCAACAAATTACACAGACACTGTCTCACCTATTTAATTGGTCCAAGCTGATGAGAAAAGAAGTGAGATAGACATAGTATGTGATACATTCTTGTCAAGTGAAGGTCTGTGGGACATTACCATACTCTTAAAAAAATGTAATGGGAGATAAGAGAAAGTAACAACCGTAGCCAACTTTGACTGATTGTTATTTTGGGCCTGGCATAATTCTTAGCACTTTACATATATCCATGCATTTAATCTTGATAAGCTAGGAATTATTTTTAAGCTACAACATTATGAGGGACAGCATAGGATGGTAGTTAACCTTTCAAGTCTGATTTGGAATCCTACCTCATTCATCTGCTGGTGACTTGGCCTTGGGCAAATTACTGTTTCTGAGCCTTAGGTTCTCCATGTGAAAAATGGTACCCACCTCACAACACTGCTGTAAGGATAAAATGAGTTAGTATGAGTAATGTGTTTAAAATACTCTGTTGGCTATTATTATGGTAAACATGGCAGTCTCTACTTGATAGACAAGAAACAAAGAAACTGAAAAGTTCAAATAGCTTGCCCAATATAATACAGGTAATAAGTGGCAGAGCAGAGATATCATATGGCCCACAGTCCTAGAAATATGCTGGACTTGAAAACAAACTAAACAAAATGAAAAAATGAAACCAGCACCAGAGTCCATACCATATCTTATTCACTTTGAGAGGCAATTTAATTGCAGCAAAATATTTTCATCTGTCAAGTTAAATTAATTTTAATTGTAAACGTTATTGATTTTGTAGTTTTGTGTGCATTTAAAATTTGTAAAATAATTTTTGGCTTACAGTTGAACGAAGCTCATAAACAAAGTTTATATTCGTACTCATAAGAAGCAATTTTCCTGAAAGGAGGTGAGTAGAGTTCTGATATTTTTCCCTTCAGTACATTTCTCAACTTTGAGAACCACTGGCTTAGTCAGTACTAGTACGTGGAACTAACAATAAGTTTCCAGCCACGTGTGACCTGTCATCTTGGCCAATCTGAAATAAACTCAACAAATTTTTGAGTTCTCCCTCCGGCTAACCACTGCCCTCCAGAAGTTAAGCCGATTGTAAGTGGGACTTACAGTCCAGAGAATACCGCACATTGCTATCGGACACTTTTAAACAATTTCTTCTTCTGAGTAAATGCACATTCTAGGTATTCTACAGGTTGTTTATTTGTTAGAATGCCAAAAAGAAGTTCCAGATGAAACTGAGAAGCTGTTTCTCACATATCCATTTAAATCATAGTCACTAACAGCATCCATTTCACAACATTTCAGAAGAGAAATGAAATCACTTAAGCACAGTTAACTGGGTTATATTATTTGTAGATTGACCCATTCTTCTAAGCTCTGATATCTTTTTCATTAAACACTGAGGAAGCACTATTTCAAAATAAATTAAACTTTAAGAATATAAGCCAGAAAGTCTTTCATTACTTATCTTGTTTAGTACTTGAAATCCCTGGGATCACTGCTGCCAATTTCACAAGAAAGTAACGTAATTTTTTTTTTTATTATTATTGTTTGTGTTAAAGGAGATGTGAAGCGGACTCGGACAATAAGGTTTATTCTACCAGTTTTATTGGAGTATAACTAAAGTATGATAAATGGTACATATTTCAAGTGTACACTTTTTAAAAGTCAGTTTTGACATAAGTATACATCCATGAAACCACTGCAATCTAGACAGTGAACAGTTCTGTCACCCCCAAAACGTTCTACATACCCATTTGTAATGTCACTCCCTCCACCCCTGTCTCCAGGCAACCACTGATAGATGTCACTATTGATTAGATTTCTCTATTCTAGAATTTTATGTAAGTGGAATTATACAGTAAGTATAATAAATATTCCTTTTTTTTTGCATGACATTTCACTCAGCATCATGATATTCATGTTCATCCATACTGCACCAATAATTTCTTATTTTTTTCTTTTATTTTCTATGTATGGATATACTACTATTTGCTTATCTGGTGACACTGATGGACATTTCAGTTGTTTACAATTTGGGACTGTTAAAAGATCCTGCTCTAAGGTCCTGTGTAGTTAATAATGTTATTTCTAGTACCTCTGGTATATAGAAAGATTCAGGTCTACTAATAATTATAGCATAGAGTTCAAAGACAAATTTAAATTCAAATACGTAGTTACCATTAACTATATGACTGGGCAGGTTTTGCAACCTCTGTGGGCTTCATTGTCTTCCTTTACAAAACAACAGCTCTTTTAGTTACTCTAATTTTTATGTAGTGATTCATAATCCTAACTTGAAGACATTTTGTTACAAAGTCTAAAAATAGATACACATAGGAGAATTTAGAAACTTTACACTTAAACAGATTCACTATTTCAAAATATATGTTGTAATTAGAAGTCTATTTTAAAATTCATTTATAACTATGTATCTATGATTAAGTCTGTATCCATATATTATTTTTAAATTCAGACACTTGAATTATTTATACATGATTTTACTTATACATAAATGTAACAGCAACTAACAAGCCAAATAGTTTTTTAAATACTTAGCTTAGATATAGATTCCTCAAAACATTCCTGTTGAGGGATCCCACTAAATGATTGAAACTCATAAATATTCAGATCTCATGACTATCTGATGGATTGCTGGAAACAGAAAATGACATGTTAGTTTGTTTCTCCCTTTTTGTTTGTTTTGGCTACTTCTCCTTGTCTTCAGTAGAGACCAGTGGTCCCAAACTAGATATTAGAAATGTCGCAGTGAATTATATTATGCTGCTGTAAATATAAATAACAAGAGCATCTAATATGCACTGAGGTTGTACTCTGTGCCCCGCACCAAGCCAAGCCCTTAGTCCTAAGAACACTGTGGGATGGATGTTATTATTTCTGCTTCCTATATAAGAAAACTGAGGGTTTTATAGGACTTGTTCAGTTTTATAGTGGTCCTGAAAGGGCTCTAGTGTGATATAAGAGAGGGAGTAACAGTGAGAATATCACTCTTATCATCATCTCTTCTCTGCTAAAATGCTGGTCCATCCAGATAAGTTATCTATCCCACCGTAATGGAGCAGGTTGGGTTGTGTTTTCTTCTCTGGAGCAACTTGGAGAAATTCTCACAAGGGAAACAAATTATTAAATATTATTTTCGTCAGTTATGTCTATTCTTTTTTGTCTCCAGTGAGGATAAATGTTGACTCATTTCCCATCCCCTTTATAGTACCACATCCCCTCATCTTAAGAGTTTGTTAAATCAGATTTAACATATTTCTTTCCCAAGTAAAGCAAATAATCTTTTAATTGCAAAATATTGTTTGAGAGTATACTATGCACAGTAAGGAATGACAAAAAATAAAAATCCTTCTGTGTAAACTATGTGTTTCCCATTTCCATGCTATTCTAGACCTTCTGCAGTTTCCTAATGTCATTAAATTAGAAACTCCAAGTTAGAAATCATCAAAAGTTTTTCCTCTTGGGGGTATTTTGCTCATCTATTTTCCAAAATATGTTTTCATTCTCTAGAAGCCCAAACAGTTTCAGAAAAATTTTCCCGTCCTGGTCCCTGCATTTCAAAAGACTAACTGGTATTCCATGGTATGTGAGTGAACAACTCACTTTTTTTTTTTTAGTTGCCCTGCGATTGGACAGATTTACTGTACATTGTTAGCCACTGGGCTAAACATTTTATAGAATTATTGGCCTGTTGTCTAATATGAGCCAAATGTTTATGATTGCAATCCCCATCCTTTCCCTAACATATAGCAGGCTCTGGCATGATCACAATCCCTATAGTATTCTCCCTTTATTGCATAAACATCTCTCAGTCAGATGGAAAATAACTTCAGTTATTCCTCAGTGGATAATGGGGTTCAGCTGAAGCATCTTCCTCAAGTGAAACTGGTGTGCAGGAGTTTGTTCTAATTCCTTTCCAAAGATGTTTGAGAGTCTCTGGTGAGAAGCCACAGATACGGATAAGCTGCCCTGCACAACCTGCTTGCATGCTTGAAGGCTTTCCCCTCTCCCTCTGTAGCCATTCAGCCGGTGATACCAACTGCCCTCAGGTGGAGGGTGGGACCAGACAAATGAACTCTTGGCACAATAGCTGCTGTCATAATTCGGGGCCTTGTAGATCACTCACTTGACATTTCCCCAGATGAGCTATTTCGCTATCAATCTAAGAGACATTTCTGTATCTCCCCTCTGTTAGTGAGGGGCACTCAGACCATGTGCCTAAGAAGCAGGTTGGGTAGAAAGAAGCAGGCTAAGCTTCATTCTGCATTCCACCTTTAGCTCTGGAAGAACTGCAAAGTTTAACACATTCTTGAACTATAATTCTAAATTTAAAGACAAGAAATAACTCCTAGTTGAGGATGCTTCTATTCTTTTATGTCCGTTTAGAGGAGAGGCTTATCTCATCCTTTCTCCCTGAGAACATGCAATTTCATTATCCCGTTCCCCGTCACACCAGAAATTTTTTGGCAGAACATGTGATTGGCTCCTATTAAGGATGATAATAGCAACATTCTCTCCTGCAACTATGCCTTAGTATGCCTTACAGAAGGCTGGAAAACCCGATAGTCGTGGCCCAATTACAGCTTATTTACAAATTTACAGAGACTGACCTTCAGGTTTACATCAGATGGCTTTCAGTATGAGAGTCTGAATACTGACCATATGGCACTTTTATATAGTACGAGGCATAAAAGATACATTTACCTCAGCATTTCCAAACCAAGAATTCTATTAGGAGCATGCCATCAATTCACAGGACGTAGTGGTGACAAGGTATATAAATACTGACTGTATTTTGAACTGTTATTACATTGACTGCAATTTAAGCTTCAGATGGTGGGTTGGATTAGATGCCCTTTAAGATTTGTTTCAGTATTAAAAGTGTTATGCTTTGTGGTTATTGTATTACTGCCAAAAGGAAAATGTGGCCAGTTTAATATACTATAAGGCCAATGGAAGTAAAAGCAAGATGCAGCTATTTTAGTCTATATGAATCTGTGCTCTGGGATAATTACTTTGCGGAATAAACAGTATGCGATTGATGCTTTATTTCTTAGCAACCTGACCTGACTCATCTTAGTTTTACAGATAACCCTTTAAAGTCTGTTTCCTTGACGTTAGATTTTTTTTCTGTTCTAGATGTAAAAAAACCTTTGCACTTTCTTTCTTTTTTTTTTAAGGTACTGTCCAAGAAGCTGGAACATTGTTAGCCAGCAAGAATGTTCATGTCAACTGCTTGGATGAGGTAAAATTTAAAACATTTAATAAAGTTTTACTTCCTATGAGAGTGGGTAATATATAAAATCTAATAATAAGAGTTGTTTTCTAGCATTTGTGCTCAAGTTATCCTAAGCTCTAAAGCAAATGTCAGCAGACAGGTTGCAAAAGATAATAAGGATGTAAAAACATGTTTAATTTTACTGGTAATCGAATAAGTGACCGTTAAACCAATTCCATGTCATTTCTTGTGAAACATTGGACTTTTATATGCTACTGGATTAGGTATAAATTGGCATCATATTCTGGAGAAAATTTTAGAATATTTCTCATTTTTAAATGTATATACCTTTGATCCAGCAATTCTACTTCTCGGGAGGGTTAACTGACCTAAACTCAACTTTCTAGAACAATTGCAATCCAGAATAACTTTCTGAGATGGTAGTTTCTCTTCAGAGCTGTCCAGTATGGCAGCCATTAGCCATGTGTGGCTAGTAGATATTATACAGGACAGTTCTAGTACTAGAACATTAACTGAATTTCAGTTTCTCATGCAGCAAAGGAGGTGTTTTGTTAACCCTTTACCCGCACATGGGTAGTAAAGTTAATATCAGACAAAATAAAGTTTAAAGGGCTTCTCCTGGTGGCGCAGTGGTTCAGAGTCCGCCTGCCGATGCAGGGGACACGGGTTCATGCCCCGGTCCGGGAAGATCCCACGTGCCGCGGAGCGGCTGGGCCCGTGAGCCTTGGCGGCTAAGCCTGCGCATCCGGAGCCTGTGCTCCACAACGGGAGAGGCCACAACAGTGAGAGGCCCGCGTACCGCAAAAAAAAGTTTAAAGCAAAAAAAAAAAAAAACAAAAAAGATGTAGACTCTTTCTTATAGAAAGTTGATAAACCACCAGGAATATACCAGCCTTAAGCCTTCACTAATAATCTTATAAGCTTTGAGATTTATAAAGAAAAAAGTAGAATTCAAAGGAGAAATTTGTAAGACCACGATAGCATCTTTTAGAAAATGGTAAGTAGAAAAGAGTATTCAAGGCATGGAAAATTTGAATAACCTAACAGTCTATGCACTTTATATAAGACAGAAATAGTACATCTCCATTTACATTTAACACTGTTAAAAACTGGTTTATGGGCTTCCCTGGTGGCGCAGTGGTTGACACTCCACCTGCCGATGCAGGGGACACGGGTTCGTGCCCCGGTCCGGGAAGATCCCACATGCCGCGGAGCAGCTGGGCCCGTGAGCCATGGTCGTTGAGCCTGCGCGTCCGGAGCCTGTGCTCCACAACGGGAGAGGCCACACAGTGAGAGGCCCGCGTACCGCAAAAAAAAAAAAAAAAAAAAAAAAATTGGTTTATGTATTATACTTTTTTTTTATTTTAGAAATGAGTTTTTTTCTTTTTTAAAAAAATTTTTATTTATTTATTTATTTTTTGGCTGCGTTGGGTCTTTGTTGCTGTGCGTGGGCTTTCTCCAGTTGCGGGGAACAGGGCGGGGCTACTCTTCATTGCGGCGTGCGGGCTTCTCATTGTGGTGGCTTCTCTTGTTGCAGAGCACGGGCTGTAGGTGCGTGGGATTCAGTAGTTGCGGCACTCGGGCTCAGTTGTTGAGGCTCACGGACTCTAGAGTGCAGGGTCAGTAGTTGTGGCACTCGAGCTTAGTTGCTCCGCGGCACGTGGGATCTTCCCGTACCAGGGTTCGAACCTGTGGTCCCTGCATTGGCAAGCGGATTCTTAATCACTGCGCCACCAGGGAAGTCCTGTATTATACTATTTTGTAAAGGAAAAATTTAACTAACTTTAAACAAGTTTACCAAATGCAATATAACACTGAAAATAAACAAAAATATGTTCCAAAGAATAAAACATATAACCTGAATGTTTTTAAAAATTCTGAATAGTTCTTGGGTAAAAGAAGAAATAGAAGTAGAAATTTCCTACTATAAACAACTGAAAACACAACATTTATCAAAAGCTACTGTTTATCAAAAGCTGTGTCATGTGGCCAAAGTCATATTCAGAGGAAATTTTGTAGCACTTGTTATTGTACTTTAAATCTTTGTGTTGTTCTGAGCTTTCAACTCATGAAATTAGATAAAAAGAATAAAGTATACTCAGAAAATAGAAGAAATGAGTTAAGAAAAATAAAATAGAAATAAAAAATTTTTAAAGCCATCAAGCACAAGCAACAAAAGAAAAAGTAAAGAAAAAATAAAAATTAAAACCTTTGTGCTTCAAAGCACACCATCCAGAAAGTAAAAATAAAAGCCACAGAATGGTTTTACAAATCATATCTGGTAAGGGACTTGTAACTAGAACGTATTAAGAACTCGTACAACTCAATAATAAAAATGGCAAATAACCCTATTAAAAAATGGGCAAAGGATCTTCTTCTTCCGAAGAAGACATATGAATAACCAATATGCACATGAAAAAAGGCTCAAAATTAGCTGCCAGGGAAATGCAAATCAAAACCACAATGAGGGCTTGCCTGGTGGCGCAGTGGTTGAGAGTCTGCCAGTGATGCAGGGGACACGGGTTCGTGCCCCGGTCTGGGAAGATCCCACATGCCGCGGAGCAGCTGGAGCCTGTGCTCCTCAACAGGAGAGGCCACAACGGTGAGAGGCCCGCGTACCGCAAAAAAAAAAAAAAAAAAAAAAAAAAAACCACGAGAGGCCACTTTACACCCACTAGGATGGCAATAATAAAAATATATATGTAGATAATAACAAGTATCAGTGAGGATGTGGAGAAGCTGGAACCCTCGTGCTTTGCTGGTAGGAATATAAAATGGTGCAGCTGCTCTTTAAAATGGGTTGACAGTTCCTCAAATGATTAAACATAGAGTTACCATATAACTCAGCAATCCTAGGTATGTAACTAAGAAAAATAAAACATATGACAATACAAAAACTTGAACATGAATGTTTATAGCAGCATTATTCATAAGAGCCAAAGGTGGGAACAGTCCAAACATCCATCAGCTAATAAGTGGATAAACACAGTGTAGTGTATCCATGCAACAGAATATTATTCAGTCACAAAGAGGAATGAAGTCCTGGTGCATGCTACAACATGGGTGAATTTCAAAAACATTCTCCCAAGTGAAAGAAGCCAATCAAACAAGACTAATATTGTATGATTTCATGTATAGGAGATGTCCGAAATGGGCAAGTTCATAGACACAGAAAGTAGATTAGCGGTTGCCTAAGGCTGGGTAATGGGATGGGGAGGGGTAACGGGAATGACTGCTAATAGGTATGGTATTTCATTTGGTTTTGACAAAAATATTCTAAAATTGATTGTGGTGATGGTTGCACAACTCTGAAAATACTTAAAACTATTTAATTGTAACATTAAATGAGTAAATTATATCACAATCAAGCTGTTAAAAAAGAAAAGATAGAACAAAGTTATCAATTTAAGACCAAAAAAATAGACACAATTTGGAAAGTATAAGCAAGAAAATAATAAATAAACACCAAGGAAGTAAGAGCATAACTGCAATTATAAGAGGAATTGTCATAACTTTTTAAAGCCAATTCATTTGAAAACCCAGATGAAAGTAGTGATTTTTTTAGGAAAATAAAAATGAACGTATTTATCTCATATAGAAATAGAAAAACTGGGATAATTAAGGAAGATTTGTATAAATGTATTTAAGTGCCAACTACCTTCTAAAGCTGCACACCTGAGTAAGCTTTACAAAACATTCAAGGACCATTTAATTCTCATTTTACACAGATTGTACCATTAGTTCATAAAAAGATGGGAAGCTGCCTAACTCATTTGATAAAGTTAGCATAATGCTGATGCCAAAACAGGAAGAAGCCCAAGCAAACTGTGGGCTCAATTCACTTTGTAAATACAGATGTAAAAACACTATATAAAATATTACCAACTTGATCCAGTAGTGTATCAAAAGAATAATAAGACTTAACCAAGTAAGGTTTCTCCAAGAATGATAGGATGGTTCAGTTTAGAAAATCTTTCAATGTAATTCACTATATTACAGAATAAAAGAGAAATATGATCATCTCAATAGATATAATGCATTTGATAATATTTAACTACTGGGGGTAAAAACTCTTTTAACAACTTAAGATAGAATGGCTTTTCTGTAACTTGAATAAGTTTGCAGAAACCTTCCACAAGCATTGGCATCCTACTTAAGGTTAAAACATGAGACACACTCCTGTACTTAATGTTTAAACCTAGGGGCACCAAATTCAAGACAAGGAGGTTCCTGGAGCTTCTGTGAGTGAGCTGCGCACAGATTTGGCCTCCTTGGTATTCCTTGAACCCAATGCTCCTCTCCCCCAAAGAGTTTTACACTTGCATTCTCTTTACTGGAGCATTCTTCCTCTAGTTATTTACATCCTTTGCTCCTTCCAGGGCTTTGTTCAAATGCCACCTGCTCAGAGGGACATTCTTTGACTGTTCTTTTAAAAATAACGATCTCTTCTTAGCTTCTGCCATTCCCTCTCCCCCTTACTCGATGCTGTTTCCCTATAGCACTTATTATCACCATCTGCCTTGTCACCCCTACTAAAATTTAGTGCCAGGGACTTAGACTTTAGGGGCATGGAATTTGCTCATTGCTACCCACAGTGCATAGATCTGTGTCTGACATATCTTAGGCACTCAATAAATATTTGCTGAATGAATGAATGCTGCATTTAATGATATAGAGTTGTAACTCAATAGACTAATATTGATGAATTCTTTGATTTAAAAATTATGGGAGAGAAACTTTATTTTTAGGATCATCATATTTAAAGTTTTTTAAACTACTAAAGTTTTAATCTCCTTATCAGTTTCCCGTTACTACTCTCAAGAAACATTGACTACTACTAAGTTGCCTCTTGTAGAACCTTCCTATGATTCTCACATCAACAAATCTCTGATAATATTGATGACGATGTTCATTATAATAGTCTAGAATCATCAAGAACAATTCAAATTATGTTAGTATTCTAAGATTTGCTTAAAAAAGAGATTATGTGTTTTAGAGAGGTTTTCATCCAGAGTAACTCTGAAATTCCAGCACTCAGAGTCTCTCCTGGATTCTGAGAAGATTTACTTACAGGGAACATCTCATTTATTTATCCACCAAATAGTATTAGGTAGTCAACATATAAAGTTGGATGTTTCATTGGATATGGACAAAACATATGGAGACTAAACAGTGTAGCCTGGTATAAACACTACCAATCATTTCTCCATATTCATATAATCATATATATAACCAAATCATATATATGATCAAAATATAAATGTGATTTTGAGGATCATTTTTTAAAAATGAGAACACTCTAACATACATTTCTCACATCTTGTTTTTCTCATTGGCAGTAATTCAAGGAAATTTTTTCAATTCAATAGATACAAATGTATTCAATTAGTAACATCACACTATTCCATACTATTCCATGCTATGGATATACCACATTCAACGTTCCCCTTGATAAGCATTCTATTTGTTTTAAGGTTTTTCCTTACTTTTTTCTTTTCTTTTCTTTTTTTAATGCATTTTTATCTGCTTGTTCATTTGTTTCCCCAGGAGCTAAGTATGTGTAGTAGAGATGAGAGCCCTGATAAATTTAAGTTTTGGTCCTTGCCCTGGCCATTTTACTAGTCATGTGAAGTTGAGCAATTCTTCTCTGAATCTGTTTGCTAATCTGTAGAAAACCTCAGGTAATAAAACCATCTTTTTTCTTCAGCAGTTTATGGAAGATCCAAGTGGGGAATTGAGTATAAAAATGCAGATTATAAAGATGATTTTATTAATTCATTTTATTTTGTGTTTTAATTTAATTGCAGGAATTGTTCATAGGCAGGGGGAGAGGTAAATAAGTAAACTTAATACTTTTTTTCCCTTTCTGTTAAAGAATGGAATGACTCCTCTAATGCATGCTGCATATAAAGGAAAACTTGATATGTGCAAATTACTTTTACGACATGGAGCTGATGTAAATTGTCATCAACATGAACATGGATACACAGCCCTCATGTTTGCTGCACTTTCTGGTGAAGTTTTAGCATTTATTCTAATATACCAATAATAGTCACCTATACAAATTTGTTATAAGAATGTGTACATTTTTAAATTAAGCGCATTTTTGTTATAGTAATTTTAAGATCATGTCTTATGGAAAGACATGGTGGGAATCGGTTTTGAAAAGCTATAATGTATGAAGTATGTTATATAGTTTATTTGGTGATGTCTCTTTAGTTATTTAAATCACTTGATTCTTTGTATTGACAATATATTTTGTTTAGAGTTGTGGAGCTAGATCTATTATTCTTACAATTTAGTTCCTTTGCTGTTCTATAGTTTTATATTTTGAAGTAATATGAAAGCTTCTTTGTTGTTCTCTTGAGAGAATACCTGCTATGATAGGGCTATTTGCTTCAGTGACATTTAAGTACTAAATATGATGATCCATTTAGAAACTTACTCTGATTCATGTTGCTTATAATTTGCTGAATAAAGACAATTGGGAAATATCTAAAATTAGGTGGAATTATCTGTCCTTGTTACAGTTTTTTAAGAAAATAAATATGTAACTTAATATTACCATGCTTTAAAAGCAGTAATCTGTATTTTTATAATCCAGGGGGAAAAAAGCATTTCTAAGCATAGTATAAAATATAGAATTCAAAAAGGGCAACATTGCCTAATTTGATTACATAAAATCTTAAAACATTTCCATATATAGAAAATACCATACATAGAGTTAAAATATAAATTAAAAAACTAAGGAAAATAGTTATTACCATTTCTAAAAAGGTTGTATCATTATATATGAAGAGTTCTTATAAGTCAGTTAGAAAACAACAAATACTACAGTAGAAAATTAGACAGAAAATTGAACAGAGAACAAAAGTAATACAACTGGCTAATAAGCTTAAAACGCTCTCAAAGATCTGCAGATTAGAACAACAAATGATAACCTTTCACTTAAACATATTGGCAAAGGTTAAGGAGGAATGATGATGCTCAGCCTTGGCACAGGAACTTTTGTGCACTGTTTTGGGGAGTGTACATCAGCCCAACCTTGCTGGAAGGCAGCCTGGTAAAATGCATTTAAAATATGCATAACCTTTGATCCTACAGTGTTTTCCAGGAACTGTTCCTAAGGAAATCATAGTTCAAGCTTGCAAAAAGTAATGGGAAATGGTGTCCACTGAGTATAGTTGATAATAGCAGATTATCTGTAAGGATTCCTTTAGTGAAAGAACACAAATAGAATCACTATGAATGTGTAGATAGGACAAAGTGTAAAAAGATAGATCCTCAACTGTCAGTAGTTATCTCAGGGCCTGTAGGTGTGAAGGATGGGATGAGTTAGTAGACATTAAGGGGAGACTTTTAGTCATTTTATTTTTTCTGTCTTTGTTTTTTGTTTTGACTTTATACTAAGCATTATTCTTTTTTTTAATACTAAGTATTATCATAGGAAAAACATACTTTGTCTTGTTAAAAAAAAAAGTTATATTCAATTCCATACCATTTTTGTATTGCTTGATGTGTTTTCTAGAAAATAAGGTTAATTTCTATGTGGGTTCTATAGCATTTTACTTTTTGCTATAGTTATGATTTATATTTTGGAAAAAATGAAAATATCCACAAAATAGAAACCTAAAACTCAGCAGAAAAAAAAGGGTACAGATTATTTAAAAGGGAATATTTGAATTGTGCAGTCCTTAATTTTAACAAGTATGTTTCTTTTTAACTCTAGGTAATAAAGACATCACGTGGGTAATGTTGGAAGCTGGTGCCGAGACAGATGTTGTCAACTCTGTAGGAAGAACAGCAGCTCAGATGGCAGCCTTTGTGGGTGAGTTTTTATGGCAGTTTTACATTAGCTTATACCCAGAGTTTCCCCCATGGAAAAAAATACCACTTTGCTTCTCAGAGTGTAAATACTGTCATGTTTCTTTTTCTTTTTTTTTTTTTTTATAACAGCCATGTAAATGACCTTGTCTCCCTTTCACTTTTTTTTTTTTAATTTTATTTATTTATGGCTGTGTTGGGTCTTCGTTTCTGTGCGAGGGCTTTCTCTAGTTGCGGCAAGTGGGGGCCACTCTTCATCGCGGTGCGCGGGCCTCTCACTATCGCGGTCTCTCTTGTTGCGGAGCACAGGCTCCAGATGCGCAGGCTCAGTAATTGTGGCTCACGGGCCCAGTTGCTCCGTGGCATGTGGGATCTTCCCAGACCAGGGCTCGAACCCGTGTCCCCTGCATTGGCAGGCAGATTCTCAACCACTGTGCCACCAGGGAAGCCCTGTCATGTTTATTTTTAAAAAAGCAAATGTTTACAGTTTTGTCTAACTTAATGAAACACCTAATGACACTTTGGATAACATGAACAAGCTATTTTGAATCTCCACTCTGAAATACAGAGTGTGGTGAGACCTTTTTGTTGCAGTCAAATGCTTGAATGAGAATATTTTACTCCTCTAAGGAAATAGTTTAACCTAATGTTTAAGAACAGGAACTGTGGAGTCAGTGATCCTGGGTTGAAATTCTGGCTGTACCACTTAACAGCAAGTTACTTAATAATTCTGATCTTCAGTTTCCTCATTGCAAAATGTTTACATGGTTATTGAAAGGATTAAATGAGATGATAGACCTAAAGAGCTTTACATGTAGCTCTCAATAAATGCCATCAGTTATTGCTGTTTATAATAATTACAACAATGATTAGGAAGGAGCATTAATGATAATACAATATACAGCTGTTTCATTATTATCGTCATCAACCACAAACATTTATTGCGTGTGCCCAATATTTCTTGATGTGTTAATCCTGTTACTTGATATAATATAGGGGGTTTAGAAGAGAGTGGGAATGAATATTTGATGTTTGGTATTTTGGCCCCAATGAGTTGGCAGTTAGAAGAGTCCATTGATAGAAAAGCAATGATAGAAAAATCTGATTTATTGGGAATGTAGTAAGTAGCTCGGTGAGGCCTAATGATTCATTAAACAGATACTTAACATTCACAACCTGTAGACCAAGCATCACTCTAGATGCTTTGGTGAATAAGACAGAGGGTGTTCCTCCATTCATGGCACTAAGAGGATAAAGGCAATGACTATGTGAAAATGTATTCCAATGGGTGACTTAAGGGTTCCATAAAATACATCAAAGGGAGGGATCTTCTCTCCCATTCCAAGGGAATTTCAAGAGAGAAATTACATGTAAGCTAAGGTACAGTGGGAATTAGTCAGATATGGGGGACAGTAACTGTATATGGTGTTAAATTTTATTATTGTATTACTTAAAACTACTAATAGTAAGTACTGTTGATTAAGTCAAAACAGTCACTGAGTCACTTTATGACAGCTCTTTAAGAACAAATATTCTTGTTTTATTTTACTTCAGTTCAGGAGGATTTGAAAAAGGTATGGCTTTGCTGTGCAAACTTCAGAGAAATATTTATCTCCCACAGTTAGGGGCTTCCTGGTTGCTACCACCTCAGCCCTCAGCTAATTTTGAGGGTGTCAGTTTAGTAAGAAAAAACACTAAACTAGGAATCATGAGACTCATATTTTAGTTCATATCTGCTCCTAATTAGTTACAAGATCACAGGCAAATCCCTTCACCTCCAGATCCTCAGTTTTCTGATATGTACGAAGAAGCCAGGGAATTGGATGACCTGAAGTTCTCTTTAACTCTACAAGTTTTCATTATGTCCACAATGTAATGAAATAGAGCTGAGATAGAGGTTAAGTAACTTTCCCCAGATCACAGGGCTGGAAGTAGAGGAGCCTGCACTTTCAACCATTAATACAATGCTTTTCTTTTTCTCTGTTTTCTTAATACTATCAATACTACGTTAATAAAAATCTAATGTACACCTGTCCACAGTTCCATCCTAAAGTGAGGGTAATGCTTTCATTCCATTTTAATCTATTTAGACTAATTTCATAGACAGAAAATTACATTGTACCCTTTCAAGTTGACATTATATTTTCCTTATAGTTAGTCTTATTAAAAACTCATTCTCCCACTTTCATTCCCCTCAAGCAGATCAATATGTATACATATGTACTCACACATGTGCAAGATTTTTTCATCTTTTACAAATAAGGTCATACAAATATATTCCTTGCAACTTGTTTTCCTCACTTACCAGTACACCATGGAAGTCCCTCCCGTCTCACTCAGTATGTGGCTGTTTGTGTGTGTGTGTGTGTGTTTCCTTAATGTGATTGGCCTGGTCTTGTTAGAGTAAATTTTCTTTCTCCTTTTATTAACTTGAAAGATCAAGAATGCTTTTATATTCTACCAGTGCGTACTCTCCTATTCACAATGCTCCCAGTTAAACCCATATTTCTCAGTTACTATCTAGAAACAAGAGCAAAACTATACCCTGTGCCCTACCCTTAAGATTTTGCATTTGCCCATTTAGCAACCCCAACAAGATGAAATCCTTATAACTCATTTATTTCTCCACATTCTCTATGTTTGCCTTGTCAGGCAACAGGCCTTTCCTTTCCTCCTCCACCACTACGACTAGCTGTGGACTTGCCTGAGAAAGTCTAGAATGTTTGGGCCAATATGTCATTAGAGTGTCATTCATGGTGTGTTCTTTCTGCTTCAGCAGTCCTCACCATCTACAGTATAATTTCTCCATCGTGCTGTCTCCACCCGTTGGGATTAACTAACTCTGCTGCCAAGGGCTCTTGTTCTTCACTCTCTCCTCTCTTTTCTCGTTGCTCCATCTTGAGATCTCTGTTCTCATTTAGGTTTTGGTTACAGGACATTCTCAGATGGTACGTAGGTTGTATATTGTTTGAAACCCATCATAACCAAAACTCTCTTTTTCTCTGAAATGCGAGTCATATGTTGGCTAGTTTCATGATTCTTATATCACTGTTCTATTCTCTCAATCATATGTAGAAGTTACTCCACAGTTTTCTAAATCCTGGTTTTGTAAGTGAGAATGTAATTTATTTTTCTTTGTCAACTTTTCATTTCTTAGTCTGGAACTGTATTTCAATTTCAGTTTATCCTTGAAAGTAAAAAATTGTACTAGCATGTGTCTGGTTGTGTGTATGTTCTCATTAATCCTGCCGAGGGCTGACTCAGTGAGCCCATTCAGTCTAGAAGACTCAAGTCCAGTGATAGTAATAATGGCACAAAATGATGCACTGGTCCCCACCCAGCCCCCACCCCCAGCATTCATTTTCTATATTAATAGTACTATTTTATTTGTAGGTATTCACAATTCATAAATTAAAAACTCATAAAACTAAATATTTAATAGTTTCAATTTTAAAATTTAAATATAAATTAAGTAAAAATGTATAAAGATAAACTTTAAATATATATGTATATCACTCTAATATAAATTATTGGCAGATTTTTTTAAATAAAATATCAAAATTACCTAAGTACTACCTAAAATGAGAAAGATTAATGTTGGAAAAAAGTAAAGTAATATTATTTTTTTCCTTCTCACAAAGGTGTAATTTTAACAAACCTCTAGTCATACGACAGTGTCATTGTTAGGTAGCCAGTATTTTATGTACAAATATTTCCAACTGCTAACAAGGCTTTTTCTGAGTATACTAGTTGGGGGACTGATGAGAAGATGTAGTTACAAACTAAGTCTGTATTTTCCTCTGATCCCTTTACCTTCAAATATTCCTATGTCTATTTTGATAGAAGCTATTTTATTTTTTATTTTAATTTTTTTTAATTTATTTATTTTTGGCTGCGTTGGGTCTTTGTTGCTGCACACAGACTGTCTCTACTTGTGGTGAGCGGGGGCTACTCTTCATTGTGGTGCACGGCCTTCTCACTGCAATGGCCTCCCGTTGCGAAGCACGGGTTCTAGGCGTGTGGGCTTCAGTAGTTGTGGCATGTGTGCTCAGTAGTTGTGGCTCGTGGGCTCTAGGGCACAGGCTCAGTAGCTGTGGTGCACGCACTTAGTTGCTCTGCGGCATGTTGGATCTTCCCAGACCAGGACCTGAACCCAAGTCCCCTGCATTGGTAGGTGGATTCTTAACCACTGCACCACCAGGGAAGTCTCTAGAAGCTATTTTAGAGCACCTTTTTTTTTTTTAAACAGGAACCTCTGTCTTTTTATTGAAGCTGGATGTGTTTTAGAAAGCAGTTGCAATTTGTCTTCATCTTCTTTAGTTTCTTCATGTACAGTTGTAAATTCCTGCACACCATTATCTGTGTTACTTTTGGCGCTGTCATGTTTACATCCTGCTTGTAGTATATTTGCTTGATTGTCATTTTTCTCCGTTCTTGAAGATTATGTAGGTAGAAATGATCATTTTCTAAACAGAACATTTCATATTTTTAATATTTCCTGTTACTGTTTGACTTTTCCTCAAGATATATACAATGGAGATTTCTGGTTTTAAAAAAAGAAAAGAAAAAGAAACTGGTGTTTCAGCATTTAAGAATAACATCAAATACCAAAAATGATACTGTGATCACTACTAAAACTTCCCTTCATATCATGGATGTGTTCTTTTATCATTTGTTTAATTATTAATTCTCCATCCATTTCTTTTTTTTCCTGGATCTGTTTTTCAGCTCTCATCTCTTCTATAATGATTTCTATATCCTAGTTTTTCTCTGTTTTAAGATATTTCATCCCCTTCATCTTCTACATTACTATTTTAGTTCTCAATAGTAACCAGGATTACCTCTTTCAGTTTGTCTACTAACTTTTAAAAATGGAATCTTTCTGTGGTCCATGAAGGTCTCTTTACATACTGTAGTTGATCTGCTTAATTTAAGTTTTCTTCTTTGGTGGTTGTGGTTATGGTTTGGTTGTGGGTGGTTGTAGTCGTAAGAACACGTTCCGCGGAAGAAGCCCTTTGCTGGAGGCATTGCAGAGTCTTTCGAGATTGGATCCCCTTTGGTCTGCATCTCCTAGGCAGTCAGGTAAAGCCGACAGCGTCGTGGAGCCGTGAAGGGAAGTGCCATCTCTCTATACCTGTGGTCTTAGGGTCAACAAACCACGAGATATTTTGTCCTCTGCTGAGACACAGCGAGAAGCCGGTCCACTCTTGAGTTCTCTTTGAACTCTCAGGCAGGCTGAGCCCTTGGCCAACCTCAAGGGTCCACCTGGCCCACAATGCAATCCCCCCACAGGTCACCTGTTGTTGGCAGGATCGAGCAAATGCTCCCTGGACTGTGTACAAGTGGGCAGGGGCCACAAGGGCCACCCAGGGTGGACCCCTCTCTCGGAGCCCCGGCGTCTGGGCCGGCTCCCCAGGACTCTCCGCCGCTGGTCCCTCAGCCCTCCTCAGGCAGAGCGGAGGAAGAAGTCTGTCCTCCGGAGATTCTGGAAGAGCCTGCACCTGCAAATGTGCCCTGCAGGCACAGCCTGCTGGCCCAGAGTGGCCACTTTCTTGCTCCAGAGAAGTAGTGGAGAGGGAGCCAGGGAGGGGGAGGCAGCAGGAAAACACAGGCCACCAGCTTCGCCAGGGAAGGTTTTGCTTTCCTAGAACAATTTTTACCTCTGGAGATGGCTTAGAGAAGTGGCACAGGGATCTATGAGGAGCCGTAATGTGGATTCCAAGCTTACGGGGGGGGGGGGGGGGGGGGCAAAAGCTTTTTCTCTAATTCATTTCACAAAGAGGCCAAGCTTTTCTCAAATTCAAGGGGGGAAGAGATTAGCTTAACAATATGAACAGTAATTATAATGATAATAACTTTATACAGAATAAATTTAAATTCTGTGTAAAGAAAGCCAGATGTGATTAGGGAAGAATGAATATCATTTGTGTAGGGGTGGAAGAAGAGACATTTAAATTACAAGCAACTTTTATTAAACATTTAGGGTCAATTTTAAGTTGAACGTTGCTTTTTTGTTGTTGTTATCCACATAATCTTCTCATGTATTGTGAATTCTGTGTCTTTAAAAGGAGATTATTTCTTGGGCTTCCCTGGTGGCTCAGTGGTTGAGAGTCCACCTGCCGATGCAGGGGACACGGGTTCGTGCCCTGGTCCGGGAAGATCCCACATGCCGCGGAGCGGCTGGGCCCGTGAGCCATGGCCGCTGAGCCTGTGCGTCCGGAGCCTGTGCTCCGCAACAGGAGAGGCCACGGCAATGAGAGGCCCGCGTACCACAAAAAAAAAAAAAGATTATTTCTTGATCACAAAGCATGCTTATAGATGTTCCCCAGAACATTTTACCTCTCCTCCTCCCCCGTACTCTCCTTTTCTACAAATTGAAGATGTTGATGCATGTTTACTTCAGAAAACAGAGTAACATAATTAAAAAAATGGAAAATGTCTTATTTTGAATAATGAAATTATATATTTCCTATTTTTCTATTAAAAGGTCAACATGATTGTGTGACTATAATCAACAATTTCTTTCCTCGAGAGAAACTGGATTATTACACTAAACCCCAGGGACTGGATAAAGAGCCGAGGCTGCCCCCGAAGTTGGCAAGCCCCCTGCACAAAATTATCACCACAACAAATCTGCATCCTGTCAAGGTACCGTAACGTCTACTGTATTTGCTTTCTATTCAAATATTGCTTCAGAATTTAAACGGCTCTTAGTACATAGGATCATAATTGTCTTGGGCTGCTTTTTGTTGATGTAAAGCTTGTGATAGACTCTCTTGTTCACTTGATACAGTGAAGGAGTGCTGTCGTTTGAAACCTAGAAGAGAGTGAGGGACACAGCCTAGAGCCAGAGGAAAAGCTAGGCAGAGAGATGGGTTCAGCCGAAGCCTAGCTTCCACCTCATCTCACAGTGAGCTCCGGATCATTAATGGCTCCAGAGAGGCAAGGGAGCCAGGCTTTCATGTGTCAGTCTGTAATTGGCTGAGGTCTGTCCCCAGAGGGAAAGGACAGCTTCCCAGATAGTGACAAGTGAGGTGGCTGTCTTTGGATGAAGAAAGTTCCCTGAGGAAGGAGGCAGCTCGGAGCCCACAGCAGCCAACGAGCCAGCAGCAGGGACCTGGTACACAGGCCTGGTAAAGAGAATCTGGGTGGGGAACCAACAGCATCTACTACGCTAATTATCCTTCCAGGAAATGTTCTGGAATGTAATAATGAACACATTTTTTTTTTCATGCAAGTCGGTATTTGATGCATTTAAGTGATACACTTCTAGTGAATAGTCAAATCACACAGATTTTCAAACTCAGTAGACCAACCCAGAAGTCCAAATGGCTTAACTGGGAAACTTCAAGGGCTATTGTGAACTATTGCCACTGCTATTTGCTTCATGTTTTATATATGACCTTTGTGTTTATTTATAAACTGATTGTTTTTTTTTAATTGATCCAAATTAATATTATTTTTTCAGTGAGTCATCACATAAAACTCCATGTGTGCTACAATGATGCTGTCCTTTTTCAAATTTCAATGTCTACCATATGTCTTCATTCATAATGTATAGATTTGATAGTAATTCAGAGCTGTTTGGTGAGCAAGACAGTATGTTGGGTCAAAAATTGAAGTTTTCCCTTAATACAAAGTGTTAATGTAGTGAAATAGATTTCCTTTGTCTGTTACAGAAGAATCTGGAATATACTTATTGTCATTAAAATAAGTGGACAGCTCTCATAAAGTAACTCTTTTGAAAACTAACACTCAAGTTCCAAATTGTGTATAATCTTATTACTTTACTGCTACATCCCTTTGCATATGGTCTTTGAAGCTCGAGGAACAAACAAATCAAAAAATACCTTTCATGTGGTCCTTCACCCAAATTAATTTTCTGGACCATCTAGAGAGATGACAGACTAGCAGATCCTTTCCCATACAACAGACAAGTGGTATCTATTCTGTTTTTATTTTTCAAAACTCAAATGTTTTACTTAACATTCTGAAAGAACCGCTAGAGGCAACACTTATGACCCTAATCGGGCAAAAAGGAAATTCAGTCATGAATCAGGTGTTTGTGTTTCTAGTGGAGATTTTATAGGACTTAGAATTTAACCTCTAAAAAATATTTAGCCTCTTCTGTTTCAGTCTTTCTTTCCCTCCCAGCACACACAGGAAAGACAGAACTGCTGTAAACAGTGACTCCCTCTCCGTGGCACTTCTATTAGGAGTGGAGCAAGCTGGAGTGGGAAGACAGGATTTTTCCCAGGGTTATAGTATTTCTCAATGTAGAGAACGTGTGTGGTTTTACAAGGCCCTTGTCATTCCCCCTCTAGCCTGAGCATTACAGAATATTCTGGGTTTGATTGATTTGAAGAAGTTTCCTGTATGTATCTGATTCACTGTGTCTTATATCTGTGTCCACCCTTTGAGATTGCAGTAATCTCAATTATTGTGATAATTGAGTCTATGGAGTAATTTTTGATGTTTGCACAGAACCTAGTTTCTCAGGGTTAAATATCCTAAGAATTACTGTACCTCCAATTATCTTTAAAGGCACATATTTTGAGTAAATTTGATTAGGGGTATATTTATACAGACAAACTGTAAAGGTATATAAACTAAAATAGCCTACATTATATTTTTTAGAGCACTTGGTCTTATAAGAGAGACTATTCTATAATTATAGTACCTTCCTTCAGACCACACCTTGCTTTTTGTACGTATAAATAGTCTATTCACTTGAAAACCTTTCTTTTATCCATACTTTAGATAAAAGCTGCCCAGTTGCTTTTGTGGTGGCCCATTTTCATTGCTTTACCCCTTTTCAAGCTGGCACAGGTCTTCATAGGGCTTATTATAAAAAAAGTAACTAATAGCCACTCTACCAAATCAAAGACCTTTTAAGATAAGCACAGTACAACACTCGATCCAACAGTGCACCTTTTTGCTGCATTGTACCTAACACAGATACATTTGCACGGAGGTTAAGTGGCTGCTATAGCAATAAGGATGTTTGCTTTCAACAGGGACTTGGGGAATTGTGCTAATGCCCAGAATACAGAGATTATAATGGAGAAAAACAGAGTCACAGGAAAAATGACAATAGAGTTTAGCAGAGTCTCTAAGTGATTAGGAAACAGATGTGTGCAAGTGATCCTATCTTTTGATTATTAACATGATTTTTAAGCCCAGAATTTATTTATTCCTCTTCAGTAATTAATGATTCCCTTTATAATAAATATATTATTTTACAATGCTGCAGAGGTTAAAGGACAGAAACTAATTCAAATATTATTATTTTGTGTGCAGCTGTGTAAATGATTCAGTGAGCTCACTGTTGAGCTGTGGGTAGATATCATTTTTTATTGTGTGTACTGCTGTATATTATAAAATAAAGTCTAATGTCTTAAACAAAAAAAAATCAATCATTAATCTGGGTTCTATTTGGGATTTTTTAAAGAATTCTTACATGTAAGTTTAGATCCTATCCTTAGATTACAAATGCTGTATACAAAATATTGAGCAAACAGCTTCAATTGATTGCAGTTGACAGCAGAAATATAAACAGGTAATTAATGATATATATTACGGTAGGGAAAGTTTTCAGCAAACTTTTTGTTACCAATAAGGATTCTGATTATACTTATTTCATGAAGTCTAATAATTTGTTATTGAGTGCTATATTTTAAGTAAAATACTAGGTTATATATCAATTTAGTAGTGTCAAAAATAAGTAAAAAACCTTAATTTAACAGGAACATTTAATATATGTTAAATTTTCAAGTAGGAAGCTCAGCATGGGTTTTACTTAAGTTAACAAATTATCTTCATGTCTAAAGAAAAGGATCTAATTCATGAAATCTGCCACCTGTTGTTTCCTAAGATTACCTGGGACAGGTATTTAGCTGTAACACGTAAGTTAACAAATACTGAATGAACTTCTGCTCTGAGAATACAACTGTGCCTATGTTACACACATGTTTACATTACTGTATCTCACTATGGATTTTTACAGCTGTCCTATGAAAGCCTACCACAACCAATAAAGAAAAAATAAATACTCCTTATTACACTAAATTTGGGCTTAATCTGGGCATATATGGGAAGTGTGGGACTCATAATGCATCAGATTGGATAACTCTTAGAATCCCTTTTTAAAGCTATTTTTGCTTTCCACTTTGACCTATTCTCATTGGTGATTAGAAGCATATTAGGAAAATTTCCAAAGAGAAATGTAGTCAATCAGTAAGTAATACACCTTTTATTTTTAGACTTCTTGTCAGTAAAAATCTTCATTTCCTTATAATTAACAAGAATGAATGAGAATTATGGTTTTCCTAGCCATGAAATCCTAACAGTAATGTTAACTAAAAGTAGTGATTGCTCTGTTAGTTGATTCTATATATAAAAGGTGTACAAATATGCCATGCTTATCTTTAGTGAAAGTGCTTTTAACAGAGATAGTGAAACCATGATTCCTACTGGCTAACTAACACCCTAGTTTAGCTGGATGGCAAATCACTCGATAACTGATACACAGAATTCAAGAGATTCCATAATGTCAGGGTCCTTCTGTATTAGTTTTACAACTTGATCAGTGGCAATTTGCATTCTCATTTAAATTAACACAGTAAATACGTGACCATAAGAAAGACTTTATTTGGTAATCAAAACTGACTACCTAATTTGCACATGGAAAATTTCTCAATGAATTTCTAAGCTCACTGGGATTTCTTCTAGATTGTGATGCTTATAAATGAGAATCCTCTGCTGGCAGAAGAAGCAGCTCTGAATAAATGCTACAAGGTGATGGATTTGATTTGTGAGAAATGTATGAAGCAAAGAGACATGAATGAAGTACTGGCTATGAAAATGCATTACATCAGCTGTATCTTTCAGAAATGTATTAACTTCTTAAAAGACGGAGAGAATAAACTGGACACTCTGATCAAAAGGTACTGTTTTTTCCCATGTCATGTATAAAGTACACTCAAATGGATAATGTTCCATTATATGAGATCTCATTATGGATTTAAAAATTAAACATTTTAGCAGCAGATGTTAATGTTGAGATCACATTTCATCTGTAAGAAACAAGGGGCACTCATAACTAAATTGATTATTCCATTCTATACTCTTTACAACAGTGCTTTTGTTATCACCAGTTATAGGTGAGAAATCTGAAGTTTGGAGATGTTAAATATCATGTGTAAAATCATACAGCTAGAAAGCAGCCCAAGTCCAAATTTGAGGATAGGAGTGCTTATGCCATAATTGCTGCTCTGGATTCACAGTGGCGCTCAATGTATCTCTGTTTCTGTACCCAGGAGAGCTGTGTGTTACCCTTGTTCTCTGACCCCTGGGGGTCAAATTCTCCGATAGTTTTACTAAGAAAAGAGAACTAAGTCAGAAGGGTGTGACTCAATGAGAGTTTTCATTCTTTGTACAAATAACTGACATGGTAATAAGTAACTAGCTAATCTGATAACAGTGTTTAGTATGTTTTATGTCAGGGGTTACTTTTATAAATACATCTCTAAGCCCCTAAACCTGATAAGGCCTAGCCTAATGCGCAGGTAGAGCAGCAATCTGAATTGAGTCTATCCTCATGATGTGAAGACCCAATGAAAATCTTATGCAGCAAAGAAGAAACTACTCAAAGTTCATGGGTTCAGCTGGGAGGAAATGCTTAGTAATTCAACTCCTTTAAAAAGTAACTCTAGTTACTTTTTAAAAAATATCTTTCAGCTTGTTAAAAGGCCGACCTTCTGATGGCTTTCCAATATATCAAGAAAAGATCATTAGAGAAAGTATCAGAAAATTTCCTTACTGTGAAGCTACACTCCTCCAGCAGCTGGTGCGAAGCATTGCTCCTGTTGAAATTGTAAGGCTCTTCGCAACTAAATTAACTCTATCAGTAAGACCTAATCACCATATTTTGTACAATTAAAGTCATGTTCTCTTTAGCATTATTTATTTATTTAATAAAGACTTAATTCTTTATTATTTTAGAAAAACTTCAGAAGCAAACATGGAGATAGGTTTGCCTGTTAACACTGTTTCTGTTTATCCATTTCCCCTCTCTCAATCCTCTTCTTCCATTTATATGGTTCATGGTTTAATAAACAGTATATCCTTATGTCAGAATATAGATTGTTACAGTGGATACTTACATTTTTAATGCCTCTGTGAAACCTTAACAGTGGGTACACATCCACTATGTAATACAGATCCACACTTGTTCAGGTGTAGTGTGTGAAAAACCAGTACAAAATCCCATACTAGATGAAAGTAGGAATTGAATGTCTGCGTTGATGGTTTCCTGTCAGGGGGTGTGAGGGGATAAGTCATGAGAAGGCTCATTGTGTGTCCTGCTAAACAATCTCAAAGGACGTCCCAGCTTCTTATGTTCTACTTTAATGCCTCTGATTTTATAAATTTTCCATACGTTAAAAAAAATCTATTTATACTTGCCAGTTATGGGAAGTAAATTTTAACTTTATTATCTATTCTTTAAATTATTTACTGCCCTTTTGTCATATATTTATTTAAGTAGTATGAAAGACACTCCCTGCCTTCCCTATTTTGAATAGGTTTCAGTTTACCTTATCTACACCAGTTATGCTTTTACACATTTCAATCAAATCCTTTATCAGCCTTTGTCTATTAGGCAAGAAACTGATCCTGACACTATTCCCATCCCTGGTTTCCTCCCTCCATCTGGCAATGTTGGTTCTTCTCTGCCTTCTCTAGGCTGTTATATCATTCTCAGTCTGAAAAATCAGGACTAAAAATGGGTTCCAGGTGTTCCTTTATACATTGACTTAACCGACTCAGAACCATGGAAGAAGAAAGACCTAAGCAGACAAGATGATCCTATGAAGTTCATGCACTGATTTATTCCTGAGAGCTCTCCATGATTTCACATAGAGATTCTTTCCCCTTGCTCTTTAATATGCTTGGCTATTTGGTGTTTAAGCTTTTGGAAGATTCAAGTTAGCAAATTATGAGGGTGGTGTATCAATTATGAATGTGTTTTGGCTGTGCATATCAAACTCCAGCCAACTGTGAATTAAATAGATAAGGGTTCATTTATTCTTATATACTCAGAAGCCCAAAGGTAGCAGACCAGATCTGGCACAGTAGCGCAGAAATGGACTGAGGACCCAAATACTTTCCTGTTTTTCCACCCGATATTCTTTAGCCATACAGATTATCATACACATGCTTATGACCTCAGAGTTGCAAGGCTTCTCATGCTCTTCCTCCAAGCTCACATTCCTATCCTAGGCAGACAAGCAAAGGAAATCGGTCTGTAGCTGGAAAACACAAGCTCTCCCTGAAACGCATGCTGACCTGTGCTCTTAGTGGCACAGGTGGAAGTGAGTATTTTGGAGAAATGGGTATTCTGGGGAAATGCTTTTGGCTGGTCTAAACACTGCTGCTCTGACTAAATTATGTTTCTGTTAGTAAGGAGTTGGGGGAATGGCTATCAGAGAAGCAATTAATAGTGGCTGCTGTGGGATATTTCCAGCACTAACAAGTGTAGCTGACATTGTACCTTCAAGGGAGAAAACAGAAAAACTAAAAATAGCAGCCTGGAGTATTTTTTAAAAAGTCAAAGCAGGTTAGTGTAAGGCTCAACAATCCATTTTAACCCTGTATCATAAAATAATGTAGTTAGAGTGTATGGTGTGTGATTGATATTTATCCTAGTGATCTGAGCCATCAGTAAAAAGATAGTATTTATTTAATGCAATTTAGAAAAATTTCTCTCTTTAAACATTTTTGTTCTTTAAGAGTTACATATTCTGCTCTCCGGAGAACTTTATTTATCTGCAATGCTTGTGGTTGTGAGTGTCCCAGATAGCCACTGTTTACTGCCTAATGGCTTCCGGTATCCTGCAAGTTCAAAAGCCTCTGAAGCAGTGTTAAGCTTGTCCCGTGCCATGGTGGTTCTCATGGCTGGCTGCCACGAGGGTCCCCTATGGTCCTTTCTGACAGTGCTGATGCCTGGGCCCTCATGGAGGGGTTTTGATTCCCTCCGCCTACTGTGGAACTCTGGCTTCCACCTGTGACAGAATTCAGCAGGAAGTGTGAGGCATGGCTACACTTAAGAAATGCTGCTCCAGCATTGTAACAGATGATAACTGTTAAAGATATTTTGCTTTCTCAATTGACAGTGTGTATTTTAACATCTGGAAGGCTAGCTAATGTCTCTGATTTTATAGGATACATTGAATAAAGCATCCTGTTCGTTTTTAGGCTGCATATCTTCTATAGGTGGAGCTCTGGTGCCTAAACAGATTCTTATTTAACAAAGTAGATGCCAAGATTTTGCACAGCAAGAAAGAATTCTTGTCATTCAACTGTGACAAGAAAGATTTCATGTGGTTACTCTACTGTACCGTCAATTTTTTTCTGAAGCAATAGTTCACATTAACAGCCATACTTCTAGCAAAAAATCCTTTAGTTTTACCTCCAGTTACATCTGTGAGAATGTCATTGCTTTCTGACTCCCACAAAAGTCCTGTTGTGGGGGAGATTTTGAACATGTCTCAGTCACTTTTACAAAAAAAAAAATGTAATTGTTGTAAAATCTGTTGAATATATCATACTCTGTGGGCCAGACTGTTGTCTGATCAAATACTCTACTTTTAAGGCAGAATAATTTTATAGATTAATAAGTGTTCATTGTAACATTTAAGTACCAGTAATTCTCAAACTTTTAGTATGTTTCACGATGCAGGTACATGGACCACATCCTTAGAGATTCTAATTTAGAAAGTATAGATCAATCTGAATTTTTAACAAGTTCTCTTCTGAGCACAACTGCCATAGACATTCATTCCTTATGAAATTATTAACTTATATCTAGTATCTGAGGTTTTATTTCACTATTTTTTTCTCACTGTTATACTATCTTCATTCCAAAAGAGAATTCTCAGCCCTTGAATGTGAAAGGAAACTCAGTCATCATTTGTTTTCAGGAGGAGTAAGGCGGTTTTCAAAATGAGTACAGTGTAAAACAATGTTCCAAGGTGGTATTTGTAAAGCTCTGTTGTGTACAATTGATAAGGTAATATTAAAACAAATAAACTTAGGAAGAAAAGGCAAATGAAAATTTAAATTATGAAAATTGGCAAAAATTTAGTTGGGAATAAAGAAGCAAATTGGAAAAACTCAGAAACAAGAACTGTTTTGAGTAGGTAAGACAGCTCGATACCCTGTAATTGCTCTAAATAGGTCTTAATAGTATTATGCTAGGCTGATAAACATTCAAATAGGTCTTAATAGCATTATCCCAGGCAGATAAATATTTGCCCTTATAATTTCCCATGTAAAAAAATTTCATAACTCCTCTTTAGCAAGCCATTCTGATTTTCAGTAGCCATATGATAATTTTCATATTTTTTGGTTTTTCTTAATACCCTAATGCAATCACATCTATGTCTTTTTAATTTTAAGAGTTTGGAACATTTCAGTAATAAAGGTGATAATTTTTAACTATTAGAATTGCAGACCAGCATCAAGTAAATAGTTTAAAGTCTTTAAAACACTTAAATTGCACTAAACTTTTAAGAATTAAGATAAACATTTGTGATGTGCCCTATAAATTGTCCCTCAAAATATGTATATTGTCTTAATTCTCAGAAGGAAATTCCACTCTGAGCTCATTGTCATATATCTGAAATCTTTGTGTGCTTACTGAATAATCCTAATTGAAAAAATACTTTTATTCTAGAATAAGGCCAGTTTTTTTCTCTCTGAATATTTGGATCCATGACTTACCTGCCATGTACTTTGTATAGAAAAAGGTGTACTCAAAAAGGCATCTATCATTTTGTCATAGTCTGTGCAGTCTCTCGCCTTAATAATTTTGTCTCTTGTTCTTGACATGTCTTCTCTGTAGTCTTTCAATGGTGATTTCAGAGGTTATTTTCCTCCTCTTCTAACCCACTGTAGGGTTCTGATCCCACTGCATTCTCTGTACTTACCCAAGCCATCACTGGTCAGGTGGGTTTCGTGGATGTTGAATTTTGCACCACCTGTGGAGAAAAAGGAGCAAGTAAAAGATGCTCAGTGTGCAAAATGGTAAGAATGAAGTTCTTTTCAGTTCATTGACATCTGGTTTAGATTTCATCCAAATTGATAATTGAGTTTTAATATTCTGTAAATATAATAGTTGATGTCTGTTTTCTAATAAATTCTAATCCATTAGATATAAAGTATTGCATCTAATATTTTAAAATAATTTTGGAAGAGAACTACAGGATAAATGTAGTTCTGTGCCCTCTCTATGTTCTGTCAAACTCCCAGGCTGCCCAACTTCTATGCTGACTACCCCCAAAAAGGAAAGAATATGAATGGATGAATCAATATGAGAAAACAAGAGAAAAATTATCCATAGGGGACTGAGACTGGTGCAGATATGAGAACCTACAATGGAACAGTTCTAAATATGCAGTCTTAAATCTTCTGATGTTGACTTTAACTACAATCTCTTCATCAGCTCTTCCTTGTAAAACTACAACTCCCTTCTGACTGTCACGAATCTTTAAGCTTTCTGGATTACTACCCACTTCTGTCAGAATTATCTTTATAAAGGGCATATCTGAATGGGTTCTTCTTCTCACATACAAATGTCACCCACATGCATGCGTCTATACATTCACTTTACCCTATAGATTATGTTAATTTCCTCTTGTTTTTTAAGGTTGAAATTCTTCAGCATATTCTTCTGTAACCTATCATATTCTGCTATAACCTACTTCTCCAGTTTCATTTCCTTTAATCACTTACTTCTCTGAGCCTCAGTTTCCTTATGTGTGAAATCGGGCTAGAGTTGTGAGAATTAAATGTGACCATCTATATTGATTAACTACTGCCACATGTAAAAACACTCTAAAATATTTTACTTAAAACAACAATCATTTATTTTTTCTCTCATGTCTGGGGTTGGCTGGGGCACTTGTGTTCCATGTGTTTCTCATCCTCCTTGGACCAGCAGGAGGTCATTTAAAATAAAGCATAGAAAAGTTAACATTTTTACAGCACAGTACTTGGTTGAATGTCATAATTGAAAAATTATGCGATTACACCTCTTGAAAATAAACGTACAATTGCCTTCAGGTAATATATTGCGATCAAACCTGCCAGAAAACACATTGGTTTGCACACAAGAAAATCTGTAAGAGTCTCAAGGACATTTATGAGAAGCAACAGTTGGAGGCTGCCAAAGAAAAGAGTGAAGAGGACAACAGTAAGTACATAAAAAGCAAGATCATACTGTTGGTCAGTGGGGAAAGGAAGAATCAATGATACTAACACAGGACACACAGGAACCGAGTCTTCTCAGGGCACCAAGGAAGCTTGGGGTTAACCAACATAAGGATCACGCTTAAATGCATCCCTGTTTTGAGTCCCTGGGAAAATGTACAAGACTGTAGTCAGCCTAGCTATCACTAGAAAATGAAAGACATAAAATTCTGAGGATGGGACTTCCCTGGTGGCGCAGTGGTTAGGAATCTGCCTGCCAGTGCAGGGGACACAGGTTCGTACCCTGGTCCGGGAAGATCCCACACGCCGTGGAGCAACTAAGCCCGTGGGCCACAACTACTGAGCCTGTGCTCTAGAGCCCACGAGCCACTACTACTGAGCCCGTGTGCCACAACTACTGAGCCCGCGCGCCTAGAGCCTGTGCTCCACAACAAGAGAAGCCACTGCAATGAGAAGCCCGCACACTGCAACGAAGAGTAGCCCCCACTCACCACAACTAGAGAAAGCCCGCACACAGCAACAACGACCCAATGCAGCCAAAAATAAATAAATTAAATTTAAAAAAAAGATTCTGAGGAATATCGTTTATTCCACATTCTACGTTATGACTCATGAGACTGCCCTGGAACCATGCACTCTTAACGAGTTGTTACTTATATTTTGCTCACAAAGGATTTTAAGGTCTTTGAATACGAAAATAATTAAATTTCCCCTAATGGCTACCCAAAAATTTTAAGGTCGGAAGCCTTTAAATTTCTTAACTATGAAACTTCAGGTGAAATTACAGAGTAAATCTATAAATTACAAATTAACTTGAACAAATTAAATTTCTACAAGTGTGAGGGCAGTGAGTTCCATATTATTTTTCCTCTCCCTCCCTCCTGAAGTATATGACTCATTTTCATCAGGAACAGTGAGTTGTTTGAGCAATGATTCATATATTGGAGAAGAGAACCGCCCACACTACCCAGAGGATATATAGCACATTCTGGGGAGTGATAGTTTGAAAGCACTGCCCAGGTGATTCTAACACTAAGCACGTCCATCTCCACCCCTCAAGGGACTGTGTCCACTTTACCACCTGGTGGAGAAACACTACTAGTGGGAACGGATGATTGGTACAAAGCTGAATTCATACAAAATTAAATTTTTAGAAATAAATTGTTAAGAGAATAGTCAGGCTTTCTGACTGCCGTGCGTTCTCCCGTTTTCTGAACCAAACTTGTATATCCTTTATGTTGACAGGTACTAGAGAAGCCATATGGGAGGACAGTCAGTAGAATGGGAACTCCTGGCTGTTAGACATCAGCCCGTATCACACACCATTCTACACCTTTATTCTCCACAGATGTAGGATAGGCTTTATTATGCACCACTTTATGGATAAGGAAACAGCCTTGTACAGGCAGTTACCTAACCAAGCACGTCAGGCTAACTCATGGCAGAACTGTATTCGAATGTGGATTTTGCCAGTCAGCAATCCTGATTTCAAGGCCTGAGTTCAAATGCCAGTTCTGTTCTTCTCCTAGCGGTGCAACTATGAGCAAGTTAACAAACCCCTCTCTTCTCAGTTTCTCCATTTGTAAAAAATGATAATAGAGATGATACTTGGCCTCATGGTTGTTATGAGGATTAAATGATTGAATACACGTAAAGTACTTAGAAGAGTGTCCAGCACATGGTAGGAACAAAATGACTCACTTTTTTTCTTTTTATCAGATGGCAAACTTAATGTCAATTCTAACTGTGTTAATGAAGAGCAGCCGGAGGCTGAAACAGGAATCTCCCAGGAGGACTGCAATCCTAAGGATTCTGTGGAAGGGGAGAGAGAATCTCTTCAGAGTGGTGCTGGGCTGGAATGCTTACAGGATGCTCCTGCAGGTCCACAGCAGTCCGAGGAGTAAGAGCCGGAGCAGGTGCCAGCGTGGACAGTCCTCACCCTGGCGGGCAGCTGGAAAACTCACGAGACTGTCCTCCTTGCCTCCACACCTGCATGGCACTGTGGCAGGATTCCACATTTCACAGAATACGTGCTCTCCATCAAAGCTCTGTCTACCAAGCCCTAATTTCCTACTGATTCTGTTCAATAATTGGTCACATATTCCTAGGGAGAAAAATTTTTTTTCAAAATGTAGGAGAAACATTTCTATTCCCTTTCTGAGGCAGGCTTCCCAGCAGTTGTTCTCAAAGGAAAATAAATCGCCTTTTAAAGAAGAAATATAGGTTTTAGGGAACACAGAGGCAAGCAGAACAGTTGTAGGAGAGAGGAGATTTTCAGGAAAGAAAAATTTTATAGCCATAGAGATGGGTAGTTAAAAGAATCATAACTTATATGTAAATAAAATGCATATAAATAGCATTTACAATAGTGAAGTTCTACTTATTAAGGTGCAATGAAGATATGGGGATATATGTATATGTAGAGCTGATTCACTTTGTTATAAAGCAGAAACTAACACATCATTGCAATTATACTCCAATAAAGATGGTAAAAAAAAACATGCAATGAAATGAAGAAAAGCTACATGTTAAAGGATCTTTGCCATAGTTCACCTAATTGTAGTTTTTCTACAGAATTTATCCTGAGCAGCCTGAACTTTATATAGTTCCTGCAGTGGTGTTTTATCTACAGTCTTTGTACCTTCAGAAATGTCAAATCCCCCAGGAGGAACTAAGGCATAGCCACAGTTATCTCAGCATGTGCATTTAAAAAGATATCTGACGGAACTGTCAATTAAACAAAGGCTAAACATACTGTGTCCACAATTATAAAACTAACTCATGTGCCATTTTCCACTTGAAAGGCTTTTACCTTCCTGTAAGCTTTTCATATGGCTCTTCCTGTCCACAAACTGATTTGTAACTGTCACTTATAGACTGTCCTGGCATCAGTTTTTAGTGTCTGAGTATTTAAATAAAGCTAGAGTATGAGATCTGAAGATAGTGCTGTGTTTCAAAGTTTCTTGTGTTGATTTGTAAAATAAATTGTGCCTACTGATATCGCCACCTCACATCTTGTTTCATAGTGTTTTGCTGTCGAGGGTGGCAAATATTAAAGAAATACTAGAGAACTTAAAACATTTTAGGAAACTTAGCAAATACTGGAGAACACAGTATAATTATTTTAATATTCACAATTGCAAATCAAAATGACTAGAATTCTCGCCTCACTTCACTGATTAGATTTTTCTGTCTTGCTGCTTTTCCTCTTCCTTACACTCAGTTACTTTTCTCCCAGTGCCAACACATACATCTTCTGCACACCCTGTACCATGCTGCTCTAGGAAGACTTCATGTGAGTAAATCACAGTTAAGTGGGTAGGAATTCTACAGGCAGATTTTACCTGAACCTGTCAATCATGATGAGCCTCCTTTCACTCATCAAGGTACCTCAATCTACACACTGATAAACATTTATCTTTGACCAGAAAAATAGTCCTCCCAGGCCTTCCTCTTCCACAAGTATGTTTTTTTACCTGAGTTCCCTGATTCTAATTATTTTCTGGGTGTGTGGTATCATCATGGTCCCTGTCTTTGGATAGCATGGAAGGTTATGAAACAGCAGAAGGGAATAGGAAAGTCAAGAGATGAGGCAACGTAGAGGTAATTTTCCCTTCATTGAAATGAATGCTAATATGAATCAGAACTCTAACAAAGCTACAACTGGCATTAATAGTAACTTTCCAATTGGACAAAGGGAACTTTAGATATAAGCCATGTCAATATCAAAATTTCCATGTATGTATTTCAAGAAAGGGGTGGTTGGGCTTCCCTGGTGGCGTAGTGTTTGAGAGTCCGCCTGCCGATGCAGGGGATACGGGTTCGTGCCCCGGTCCGGGAAGACCCCACATGCCGTGGAGCGGCTGGGCCCGTGAGCCATGGCCACTGAGCCTGCGTGCCTGGAGCCTGTGCTCCGCAAGAGGCCACAACAGTGAGAGGCCCGCATACCATTAAAAAAAAAAAAAAAAAGGGGGTGGTCAGAAGATGGAGTTTAAGAGAAATGAGGTTGGTTCTCATTATACTCCCTTCCTTTGTCATAAATAACCAAAAATACATGTTTCCATTATAACACCATCAAAACAGGTGTTACCCGTTTTTTTGTTTTGTTTTTCAATATGCCATCAAGAAACTTCTTAAACAAAAATAGACCTAAAGGATAAGAATAGCCTTACTATTCCAATATGTCTTATACTTAGAGCAGATGTAATAGAATATTAAATTAGCCAGTGGGTTTATTAGGAAATTGGATTCTGCTTTTTGATCCAATAGGTGGTAATAATAGCTACCACTGAAAGTTACTGTATCCCTGAAGTTATCTTGTTTAATATTCACAACAATCCCATGAAGTAGACTTTATTTTTATCCCCATAACACAGATAAGGAGGCTAAAGTCTAAAGAGGTCTACTAATGTATCCAAAAATACAGAACTGGAACTCAACAAGGTCTGCAGTTTTGACTACAACATTGTACACTCTTAATATGTTACCATCACTGTAGTTTCTCTGCAGATGTAAGATAATAATAGAGCTCTGAAGACAAGCCATTATTTTATAGGATGTGGTAGATAATCCCTAGGCTCTTAAAAAGATGAGTGATTTTAGTCATCATGACGTATATGAGTTTACTTGAGTTTTAATATTATTGGATATTAAACTTAATAGAAATTCTTAAAGTAGATGTTCTTGCAGTGTTTTTATCTTAGGATCATCTCCCCTGCTTCTGAAGCAAATCAGTCCCCTTCTTGAGCGGGAGGTAGATGTCTTCCAGTTCTCATGGTTTACAACTAGGCCAATAAGGATACTTTTCAGAAATTTTACATTCCTGAAGCCAAAGAGGGAGGATGTTTGTTTGTTTGTTTCTCCCTTGGGACAATTATAAATTACAGGGATTCAGTTCCAGAGCTGCTAGAGCTGACATGTAGAGGTACCTGAGAGAATGTAGCCACTGAGCAGACACAGACAAGAGAGGGATAAAAAGAGGGGAAAATGTTGAATCCACTGGGCTCTGCACTGGGTTTATGGGGTTTGGTTAAATGAGCAAATTTCTCATCTGGCTTTCTATAAATCAGAAACAAAGAATCAGTAATACATCTTGTGACAACTAGAAAACAAATGGGATCAAATTTCAAAAGTTAAATATATGTAAATATAACAAAGGAAAATGAAGGCACATAAATTAAAATTTTTGAGATTTATATGCTCTTAGAAAAAGTACAAAGGCACATCAAGTTTTGGATTAGATTATAGTTATTTTGGTTGGAAAAGAAGCTCAGTACAAGGTGTTTCTGCACCTCTTTACTGATGTTTATTTTGGAAAACCTCGTATTTGCTTGAAATTGTATAGAGATTAATGCATGCTTATGTAAATTAAGACGATATTACAGCATCATTTGCATAGATGAAAAGCAAGATCTTAATTTCAGAAAAAGAAAATTTCTTCTCATAATAATTACTTTAGCAGATAAACAGGAGATTCTGCCCCCACCCCTGCCAAAAGGTGGCTCTTAGCCTAGTTTCTATGGCCTTTAAGGACTAAGTTCTAGTTTTATAAATCAATAAAGGCATCTTTTTAAATGGTGATCTTAATTTGTCTAGAATAAATCAGGTAGCTATGTAATTGATCAATTCAGGGCAATGTAGCTAGATAGTTCATAAACTCACATAAAACTACTTAATCGCAAGATGATTCCAAATGGATAAGATTTAAATGTGAAAAAAATTATCAATTCCAGAAGAAACCATGAAAAAATTCTTAATGACTTTGGCATGAAGAAGGTCTTCCTAAATGTGACACTAAACTCAGAAGCCACAAAAGGAAACAAATTCAACTATATTTTAAAAAAAAATCTGAACACTTCTGCTTCTGGGAAGATGGAGTAGACATACTTTTCCTTATTCCTTGTACTAAGTAAAACTAAAAACCCTAAACATTATATATAAAACAATCAGAAGAGGGCAGATTGGCTAGGCCCCGCAGGATCCAGGCAATGACCCTTTGTTTTTTTCTCTGGGCTTTTTTTTTGCCTCATATATAGCAGATTTGAGGTAGAAGAAGCCAGCAACATGGAAACACCAACAACTACAGACAAAAATAAGCTCCAGCAGACAAATGCCTGCTCTGTGGATTTGGGACTCAAAACTGAAACATCGGGCTTCCCTGGTGGCGCAGTGGTTGAGAGTCTGCCTGCCGATGCAGGGGACACGGGTTCATGCCCCGGTCCGGGAAGATCCCACATGCTGCGGAGCGGCTAGGCCCCTGAGCCATGGCTGCTGGGCCTGCGCGTCCGGAGCCTGTGCTCCGTGACGGGAGAGGCCGCAACAGTGAGAGGCCCGCGTACCGCAAAAAAAAACAAAAAACAAAAAAACTGAAATATCACATCATACCTAAATTTCAAGTCTACACCAGCCTGCCCTACAAATTTTGGACTTGCCAGCCTCCACGATGCCATGCGGCAATTCCTTAAAATAACTTGCTCTCTCTATATATGCATGCACCCAATTGATTCTGTTCCTCTGAAGAACCCTAACAGACTAGGTGCCCTAGTTTGAGCTGCTAAAACAAATTACCATAGATTAGGGTGGTTGAAACAGGAAACATTTATTTCTCACAGTTCTGGAGGCTGGAAGTTTGAGATCTGGGTACCAGCATGGTCAAGTTCTTGGTGAGTGTCCTGTTCCTGGTTTACAGAGGGCCACCTTGCTGTGTCCTCATATGTCAGAAAAGGCAGGCTAGCTCTCTGGCCTCTTAGAAGCATGCTAATCCCATTCATGAGACTCCGCCCTTATGACCTGATTACCTCCCCAAGACCTTACCTCCAAGTACTATTACATTGGGAATTAGATTTCAATGTAAAAATTTTGAGGGGACACAAACATTCAGTCTCTGATGGTAGGTATAGTTCCTAAGGGGCACAACTGCTATTTAACAACACAGAGGTTAGGGGTGCCCACTCTCCTCGATATCCAAGTATAACTTCCCAATCAGTCCTCCATATTGTCAGTTTCACATCTGTGGATTCAACCAGCTGTGGAGCGTGTAGTACTGTGCTACATATTTATTTTTAAAAATCTGCATATGAGTGGACCCGAGTAGTTCAAACCCAAGTTGTTCAAGGGTCAACTCTAACAGCCGACATGTATTGAGCACTTTCTTTGAGAAAGCCACTCTACCTGTTACATACATGATCTAACTTAATCCTTGAGACTCTATGAAGTAACTATTATTATTATTTTAAATAAGAGGAAATCAAAGCCTAGAGATTAACTAACTTGTCCAAGTAACATAACTGGTAAGTGGAAGAGCTAAGCTAGATGTGTCTGATTCCAGAGCCTCAGCTTGAAACCACAACCCTCCACAAATCTATGTATCAGTGTTTTCTGTTTCTTAGCTATAAGATCATCTGATGGATCCTGAAATAAATGTGCTTTCTCTTGAGCCCATTTGAATGGGTCTTTGTTGTTTAAAACTAAGAACTTAATTAAAAACACCCTCTCAATTGTGTGTTCAATTTTGGTAGAGTTTTAGATTACTTAAGTAAGGACCATGTCTTCTGTTTTGTGCTCTTCTGCAAATGGTATTTAATATAATGTTTTCCAATCATGACCACTAGTAGCCCTTCTTTCTTGAACAAAAAGTGCCTAGTATTGAGGAGCGCATTTTAAAGCAAATCTTTTTCTTTGTACAAATGAGATATATTTCCATTAGTTCTCTAAAAAGGAGATTAAGTAAAATTTGTTAGCCATATTTTTGTAATTGGAATAAATTGTTCATCCTTTTCAGTAATTGTGGGATTAAAAATAAAATATCAGGGCTTCCCTGGTGGCACAGTGGTTGAGAATCCGCCTGCCAATGCAGGGGACACGGTTTTGATCATCGTTCAGGAAGATCCCACATGCCGCGGAGCAACCAAGCCCGTGAGCCACAACTACTGAGCCTGCGTGCCACAACTACTGAAGCCTGTGTGCCACAACTACTGAAGCCCGCGCGCCTAGAGCCCATCCTCCGCAACAAGAGAAGCCACTGCAATGAGAAGCCCGTGCACCACAACAAAGAGTAGCCCCTGCTCACCACAACTAGAGGAAGCCCACACGCAGCAACGAAGACCCAACTCAGCCAAAAATAAATAAATAAAATAAATAAATTTATAAAATAAAATATAAGACTACACATTCTTTTTCTATTCTTTTAGTGGTTAACCTGGAGATTACAATATCGCATCCTCAATTTACTGCAATCTAATTAAAAATTAATACTGCTTATGCAGTTTATGAGCCACCTTAAATCTGAGCCAACATATACCATTTCCATCATGAAATGGATTGTTGCTTTACCTGCCCAACATTATTGCTTGGTGGGTCTAATGGTACTCAGTTCATGATGAGTTCAATTCAGGCTCCCAGTTCTAGAATGCAGTAGCATGCCTAGAAACTACTATTTGACCAGTAACTAGCTCTCTGCTTCCGTAGGACACTTGAAGACTTCACTGTGATACCTCTCAGCTTGACAGGGGCTTCACAAGGCATCCTTGCTTACAACAAACACTTCTAGCACCATGGATTAGGCTGGGTTATTGTATTACTAATCTATTACTACGTAGTAAATTACCCCAAAATTTATCAGCTTGAAGCATCAATAAGCATTATCTCATACAGCTTCTGCAGCCAGAAATAGAAGCAGCTTAATGGGGTGGTTCTGGCTTGGGGTTTCTCAGGAGGGTGCTGTGAAGCTTGCAGCCAGGGCTGCAGTCATCTGTGGCTTAAACTGGATCTAGAAGATCTGCTTGAAAGGTAGTTAACTGGGTCTGGAGAATGGCTTGCAACTCACTTGGTTGTTGGCAGAAGACTTAGTTCCTTATTTGCTTCTGGAAGTAGGCCTCAGTTCCTCACCACATGGGTCTCTCCAGAGGACTGTGTAAGTGTCCTCATGACGTGGCAGCTGGCTTCCTGCAGAGTAAGTGATAAGGAGAGAGAGGAAGAGACTTTGATTCTTTCTATGACCTAATCTTGGAAGCAACACACCATCATTTTTCCTTAATATCAGCCACTCACCTACATCAATCCCTAACTTTTTCTTCTCCTCAGCTGCAACCTTCTGCCAGGGACCATACCGGACTTTGCAGATTCTGGCTGTGCACAGAATCACAAGTGCCCACAGGGGGAAGGAGATCACTGATTCTCAGTGACCGTTCACTACTCCCTCTAGGGTTTTCATCTCTTGCTTCTTTTGATTTCAGCCCCACTTCTCCAGTGTGTCTGTGGTACAGTGTGATAGTGTCTAGGCACCAACAGATAAGGGGAAATGTCCCTCTCCTTTTTTTTTTTTTTTTTGAGGTACACGGGCCTCTCACTGTTGTGGCCTCTCCCGTTGCGAGCACAGGCTCTGGACGCACAGGCTCAGCGGCCATGGCTCACGGGCCCAGCCGCTCCACGGCATGTGGGATCTTCCCGGACTGGGGCACGAACCCATATCCCCTGCATCGGCAGGCGGACTCTCAACCACTGCGCCACCAGGGAAGCCCCCTTCTGCTTTTTATAAGCTTTAGATCTAGCGCTTTAGCTTAGCTGGTGAAGATCAGCAATGCGTTTTGGGTTACCTTACATGTCCGGTTTTGTGTCTCAGCACAAGGCAACTGCTGAAAGCTTTTCTGTTTTCCCTTCCCTCTAGCAGAGTGCTTTGGTGTAGGCCAACCACAGATCATAAACCCACACCCAGAACTGGCATGTGCCTCCAAAGGTGAGAGTGAAAGTCATACAATATGGTGTAGTCATACAATGGAATACTATATAGCAATGAGAACAACGGAATTATTGCTGTTGGCAACAACATGGTCAATTTTACAATTTTATAATGTTGAGTACAAGAAGCCAGAAAAAAATAATTCAACTTCTATGATTCCATTTATATGCCTTTCAAAAACAGACACAATAAATATATGGTTTAGAAATCAGGAGGATGGGTGGATAGTAATAGGTCATTGGACTGGTAACAGGAATGAGGAGGTTTTTTGAGTGCTGGTAAGGTTCCATTTCTTGATCTAGGATGCCTGTTACATGAGCATGTTCATTTTTGGAAATTTTTTTGAGCAAAACGCTTATGACTTGTATACATTTCTATATACATGTTTTACTTCAAAAGAAACAAAATGTAGGAATTATTTTTCCTTGGTGTTTCTGTTTACATTCAAATGTTTCAAATAATACCACAATAAATATATAATATGCTAATCACAGAAAAGTTTAATGTATAACTGAAAACTACTAGGATTTCTAGAAACCCCAAGGATTATCTCAGTGTAACTGTGAGCATTTGGACAGGTTCTGTGTCTTTCTCTTCAAGGTATTTTTCCTCTCGTGTTGGAACTGTGTCCCAGTTCAGAGAGGTAATAGCCATTGCCGATCGCTTCAAGGACCTTACAAAAACAGCATCTTCTGGGTCATCAAACATAGTTCTGAAAAAATGGCAATTATGTCAGAAAAAAAATCAGTTAGACCAATGTTTAATTTAAGTGAATCAGTGCCATATTTTTCGTTTATCTGTAGTGTAGTACCACTGACAAATAACTTTTGGGCCCTACTGACAAATGACTTTCAGGACAAGTAACACCATATTATATTGTATATATTGTTTATTTTAAAAATAGAGTGAATATATTTGGGATCAGCTATAATAGGTCTCACATATTCAAGCATTCATATTTCAAATCAGTGGTTAAATGAAATGATTAAAAAATATATATAGATATCATATGCATATTAGTATCTTATGTACATTTTATTGAAAAATTATAACTTTTAATTATAATTATTATTAATAATAGTTAATTATTATATAACTCTATATTATACTATATTTTGTAAAAGTGCTTGGAGATACTGTTTTTCAAGACTGAATCCAAAGAAAAAATTCCTAAGTGCAATATTAAAACAGAATGATGATTTTAAAATTCATCAATATTCATAAATTTAATGTTTTTCATAGTTTATGAACTATTTCTTTTGAAAATATAAATTCCAGTGAATATAAAATGTTAATAATTGCTCTCACTGAACATATTTAGGGGAACAGTAAACAAAGAAGTAAAGACCTTCATTTACAATATCAGGTAATTCTTAAGGTTTTTTTTCTATGCTTACTTTCAAAATTTTGTCTTTTTCTTTTTTAACTTTTTTGTCTAACTTCTCCCTCCACCTCACCCCACATTTTCATTTATTTTAGGTTATAATAATAATATTAAAAAATCTAAATATGTCAAATATGAATACATAGTTTGAACTCATATATCACAGGAAGACAGCAATTTTTCTGATCTGTTGAAGAGTTAGTCATTTTTTTAACCCATTAAAATCCATTTTGGGAAATGGGAATAATCTAGGGAATCAACACGATTATGAAATAATCTGGTAAGAAAAGTAAAGTTTAAAAATCACTTACTTGTCTACATTATTCGCAAATGCAAAGTCTAAAAGAAAAATTCTAAATTAGTATTTTTCAAATGTTTAGTCAACATTTTAAAACAATGAAATAATGCTATAAAGGAAAAAGTCTAGAGCATAGCTCTCTGGTTTTTGAGCAATCATTTAGATAAATAGTTCAATCGGTCAAAATTGCCGTGATACCTAACCTCAAACTCAAATTTTCTTTCAGATATAGTGCCTTAGGTGTGTCTAAGGTTTTAAGGCAAATTCTTTAATACAATACACGTCTCAAAACTCTGAGAACAAAATGCTCAATCAATTTAGTTACCAACGGAATCCAAATGGAAATTTTTATAATTAAGATACTCAGTCTCATGTGCGGAAACGGATCCGTTTTCTTTTTTCAGATAGGCACATGCATCTGTAAATGGACTAATAGACCAAATGAGGAAAAAATATTTAGGGCAGTTTAAACCTCTTGGATTCTTGGCATTAACTTCAAAGACACAAAATAAACAAATCCTAGATCACAAGAATCTACATCTTACCTAGCTTTGGAGCTCAAAGGCTAGTCCTCAAAGCTTGGATTTCTTATGGTATCTTCTAGAGACTGTCATTACTTTGTTTATTCCTCTCCAGAAGGCCCAGTGCCAGGCTAGTGATGGAATGTACCAGCACCTGTTGGGCCAGCAAAGCCCACAGTCTGAGCTCTTGCCAACTCACAGGCAGCAGGGAGCACACAGCCTCTGCCTTAGGAGAGGGGTTCAAGGCATCGTTCCCTTCACAAGTGGCTAACCCAAGTCTCCCATGTCTTTTTTCATCTCCCCAGATTCTTTCTACGTTTTTAATTACAAAAAGCTCACATTTTACTTTTGATGAATATAAACAAGAAAATAGTAAAAAGTGAAATCTCCCTTTGACCTGTCCAATTCCTTATATCAGAAGTATCACCGTTAAGAGTTTTGTATGTATGCTTCCAGCCCCCTATGTGCGTATGCACATGCACTCACGCACATACATATACACAAAGATTTGTTTGCTGACGAAATTCTAATTTTGTCATTATTCTGCATTATATTACTCCACAACATATTTTTTTGTACTCAAAATATACCACGGAATGATTCTAAATCCAATTGTTCATATTGTATGGATGTGCCATAAGCTAACATTCTATGAGTGACCATTTAGATTTTCTATTTTTCTATTACAAAAAGTTTCAATTAGCACTTTACACATATATTTTTGTTCATGTGTGCAAATACTTCTGTAGGAGACAGATTTCAAATTTAATTGCTGTATTGAATGTGTTGCACTTTTTATATACGGGTGGATACTGTCATACTGCCATATGACCTTCCAAGAAAGTTGAACCAGTTTACCCTGGTTCAACTTTCTTGGAAGAGTATGAGTTGTGCTCTTTTCTCCCCTCAACTTCACCAACCTTTTCAGTGTTTGCCTACCTGCAGGATGAAAATGGTATCTCATTGTTTTAATTTGCACTTACTTGCTCACTAGTGAGGCTGATTGTTAGACATCACATTTTTTTCCTTCTATAAATGTCCGTATCTTTTGTGACTAGTTTTCAAATTGATTTATAGGAGTCCTTTGAGATAATGGGCATTAACTTTTCCTATTGTATGTATTGCAAATATTTCTTCCAATTGTGTCTTTTAATTTTGTTCCTGAAATTTGAAGAAACTTCAAGTTGTCCTTGCTTCTCAATCTATTTGGAATACAATTGATTTCTTTCTCATTTTAGGGTTAAGAATAATAAAATCAAAATGTGGTGTTACAATTGCTTTATAAACATTTTCAAGAATAGTTTATTTCCAATAAAAGAATTTAGAGTCCTAAATGTGCATGTCACAGTAAGAACAAATATAGAAACTATAAAAACTATAAGGCACAAGTTTTAAAAACTTACATAGTGAGTTTTATTAATTTTATTATATATGTTTGGTTTGTAGAAAATGAGGAGATTGATTACGGTCATGCTGCCAATTTGGGGGAGGCTTATAGTCAGCCTTTCTGTGAATTAAGAAGAAAAAATTTCAAATGCAATGAAATACTCTCCCTATCCTTTCTTCCCTAATTTTGTTTTTGGAGGTTTGATATGAAAGAAATGTAAAGCACTAAAGGTAGCAATCAGCTATCCTCCTCACACCTGAAAAACTCTCTAGCCCTGAAAAACAGATGGGAGTTACCATATATTGCTTGTTACTGGGTGTATTAGCTATTTTTAAGAGTGGAGATTTTCTATCCCGAGATTCCTTTCCTACCACAGCATGGCTTACCCCCACTAATCCAGTAAACATTCAGTTTGAGCATTAGCTTTTACATGAACTAAAAGAAAAAACAAGGAAGTGGCTGACCAAGAGAACAGTCCAACTTATCATGCAGTTGATATGTGTCAGATCAGGTGTTGCAATGGTTTGCATATTAAGCATCCTAACAGCCAAAGGAAGATATTACCCCCATTTTAAAAAACAGAAAGGTGAAGCAAATTCATGTCCAAAATAAAAATTGTAATTACTAGCAGAGCTGGTGTTCAAATCCAGGAGAATCTGATCTAAACCTTGCGTTCTTGCCTCTACATTGGTTGTTCTCTGGTGGGAGTACGCATCAGAATCACCTGAAAGGCTTGTTAAAACATAGCTTTCTGGGTCCACCCTGAGTTTCTAATTCAGTAGATGTTGTTTGGAGCAAGAATGTGCATCTGTAGCAAATTACTAAGTGATGCTGCTGCTGCTGATTTGGGGACCACACTTCGACAACCACTGCTCTACGCTATAGCCTTCTGCATCCAAAACGTGTCCTCCAGACATTACTTCTATTCTATAGGACATATAGGGGATAAAGGGACACGTTGAATTATACTTTGTGGAAACAATCATACAAATTGAGGCATTCCATAATGTAACTGGCCTGGTCCCTACAAAAAGTCATGGAAAAAATTTAAGACTATTTTATTTTTATTTATTTATTTTTTTGCGGTACACGGGCCTCTCACCGCTGTGGCCTCTCCCATTGCGGAGCACAGGCTCCGAATGCGCAGGCTCAGCGGCCATGGCTCACGGGCCCAGCCGCTTCGCGGCATGTGGGATCTTCCCGGACCGGGGCACGAGCCCGCGTCCCCTGCATCGGCAGGCGGACTCTCAACCACTGCGCCACCAGGGAAGCCCAAGACTATTTTAAAAGAGAAATCTGCCACAACAACCAAATGTAATCGTGAACCTTGACTGGATTCTTGTTTGAAAAAGCAGCTGAGAGACCTTCAAGATGGCGGAAGAGTAAGACGTGGAGATCACCTTCCTCTCCACAAATACAGCAGAAATACATCTACATGTGGAACAGCTCCTACAGAACACCTACTCATCGCTGGCAGAAGACCTTAGACCTCCCAAAAGGCAAGAAACTCCCCACGTACCTGGGTAGGGCAAAAGAAAAAACAGAGACAAAAGAATAGGGACGGACCTGCACCAGTGGGAGGGAGCTGTGGAGGAGGAAAGGTGTCCACACACTAGGAAGCCCCTTCGGGGGCGGAGACGGCGGGTGGCGGAGTGGGGGGGCGCTTCGGAGCCGCGGAGGAGAGTGCAGCCACAGGGGTGCAGAGGGCAAAGCGAAGAGATTCCCGCACAGAGGATCGGTGGCGACCAGCACTCACCAGCCCGAGAGGCTTGTCTGCTCACCTGTCGGGGCGGGCGGGGATTGGGAGCTGAGGCTCGGGCTTCGGAGGGCGGATCCCAGGGAGAGGACTGGGTTTGGCTGCGTGAACACAGCCTGAAGGGGCTAGTTCGCCACAGCTAGCCGGCAGGGAGTCCGGGAAGACTCTGGAGCTGCCGAAGAGGCGAAGAGGCGAGAGACTTTTTCTTGCCTCCTTGTTTCCTGGTGCACGAGGGGAGGGGATTCAGAGAGCCGCTTAAAGGAGCCCGGACACCAGAGACGGGCATGAGACGGTAAGGCTGCTGCTGTAGCTACTAAGAAGCCTGTGTGCAAGCACAGGTCACTCTCCACACCCCCCTCCCGGGAGCCTATGCAGCCCGCCACCGCCAGGGTCCCGGGATCCAGGGACAACTTCCCCGGGAGAACGCACGGCGCACCTCAGGCTGGTGCAACGTCACACCGGCCTCTGCTGCTGCAGGCACACCCCCCATCCGTACCCCTCCTTCCCCCCGGCCTGAGTGACCCAGAGTCCCCGAAGCAGCTGCTCCTTTAACCCCGTCCTGTCTGGGGAGGGAAGAGACGCCCTAAGGCAACCTACACGCAGAGGCGGGGCCATATCGAAAGCTGAACCCCAGGTGCTGTGTGAACAAAGAAGAGAAAGGGAAATTTCTCCCAGCAGCCTCAGGAGCAGCGGATTAAATCTCCACAATCAACTTGATGTACCCTGCATCTGTGGAATACCTGAGTAGACAACAAATCGTCCCAAAATTGAGGTGGTGGACTTAGGGAGCAACAATATATATATTATTTTCTTTCTTTCTTTTTGTGAGTGTGTATGTGTATGCTTCTGTGTGTGATTTTGTCTGTATAGCTTTGCATTTACCATTTGTCCTAGGGTTCTGTCTGTCCGTTTTGGGATTTTTTTAGTATAATTTTTAGCACTTGTTATCATTGGGGGATTTGTTTTTTGGTATGGTTGCTCTCTTCTTTCTTTTTTTTTCTTTTTTTTAATAATTATTTTTTATTCAATAACTTTATTTTATTATTACTTTTTTTCTTCCTTTTTTTTTTTTTCTCCCTTTCCTTCTGAGCCGTATGGCTGACAGGGTCTTGGTGCTCCAGTTGGGTGTCAGGCCTGTGCCTCTGAGGTGGGAGAGCCGAGTTCAGGACATTGGTCCACCAGAGACCTCCCAGCTCCACGAATATCAAATGGCAAAAGCTCTCCCAGAGATCTTCATCTCAACGCTAAGACCCAGCTCCACTCAACAACCAGCAAGCTACACTGCTGGACACCCTATGCCAAACAACCAGCAAGAAAGGAACGCAACCCCACCCATTAGCAAAGAGGCTGCCTAAAATCATAATAAGGTCACAGACACACCAAAACACACCACTGGACATGGTCCTGCCCACCAGAAAGACAAGATCCAGCCTCATCCACCAGAACACAGGCACTAGTCCCCTCCACCAGGAAGCCTACACAACCCACTGAACCAACCTTAGACACTGGGGGCAGACACCAAAAACAATGGGAACTACAAACCTGCAGGCTGCGAAAAGGAGACCCCCAAACACAGTAAGTTAAGCAAAATGAGAAGACAGAAAAACACATAGCAGATGAAGGAGCAAGATAAAAACCCACCAGACCTAACAAATGAACAGGAAATAGGCAGTCTACCTGAAAAACAATTCAGAGTAATGATAGTAAAGATGACCCCAAATCTTGGAAATAGAATGGAGAAAATACAAGAAACGTTTAACAAGGACCTAGAAGAACTAAAGAGCAAATAAACAATGATGAACAACAATAAATGAAATTTTAAATTCTCTAGAAGGAATCAATAGCAGAATAACTGAGGCAGAAGAACAGATAAGTGACCTGGAAAATAAAATAGTGGAAATAACTACTGCTGAGCAGAATAAAGAAAAAACAATGAAAAGAATTGAGGACAGTCTCAGAGACCTCTGGGACAACATTAAGTGCACCAACATTTGAACTATCGGGGTCCGAGAAGAAGAAGAGAAAAAGAAAGGGACTGAGAAAATATTTGAAGAGATTATACTTGGAAACTTCCCTAATATGGGAAAGGAAATAGTTAATTAAGTCCAGGAAGTGCAGAGAGTCCCATACAGGATAAATCTAAGGAGAAACACACCAAGACACATATTAATCAAACTATGAAAAAGTAAACACAAAGAAAAAATTATTAAAAGCTGCAGGGAAAAACAAATAACATACAAGGGAATCCCCATAACGTTAACAGCTGATCTTTCATCAAAAACTCTGCAAGCCAGAAGGGAGTGGCAGGACATATTTAAAGTGATGAAAGGGAAAAACCTACAACCAAAATGACCCTACCCAGCAAGCATCTCATTCAGATTTGACACAGAAATTAAAATGTTTACAGACAAGAGAAAGCTAAGAGAACTCAGTACCAGCAAACCAGCTTTACAACAAATTCTAAAGGAACTTCTCTAGGCAGGAAACACAAGAGAAGGAAAAGACCTACAATAATAAACCAAAACTATTAAGAAAATGGTAATACGAACATACATATCAATAAGAACCTTGAATATAAATGGATTAAATGCTCAAACCAAAAGACATAGACTGGCTAAATGGATAAAAACCAAGACCCGTATATATGCTGTCTACAAGAGACCCACTTCTGAGTTAGGGACACATACAGACTGAAAGTGAGGGGATGGAGAAAGATAATCCATGCAAATGGATATCAGAAGAAAGCTGGGGTAGCAATTCTCATATCAGACAAAATAGACTGTAAAATAAAGACTATTAAAAGAAACAAAGAAGGACACTACATAATGATCAAGGGATCAATCCAAGAAGAAGATACAACAATTGTAAATATTTAGGCACCCAACATAGGAGCACCTCAGTACATAAGGCAAATGGTAACAGCCATAAAAGGGGAAATTGACAGTAACAGAACAATCATAGCAGGGGACTTTAACACCCCACTTTCACCAATGGACAGATCATCCAAAATGAAAATAAATAAGGAAACACAAACGTTAAATGATACACTAAACAAGATGGACTTAACTGATATTTATAGGACATTCCATCCATAAACAACAGAATACATTTTCTTCTCAAGTGCTCATGGAACATTCTTCAGGATAGATCATGTCTTGGGTCACAAATCAAGCCTTGGTAAATTTAAGAAAATTGAAATCCTATCAAGTATCTTTTCCGACCACAACGTTATGAGACTAGATATCAATTACAGGAAAAAATCTGTAAAAAATACAAACACATGGAGGCTAACAATACACTACTTAATAACCAAGAGATCACTGTAGAAATCAAAGAGGAAATCAAAAAATACCTAGGAACAAATGACAATGAAAACACGACAACCCAAAACCTATGGGTTGCAACAAAAGCAGTTCTAAGAGAGAAGATTATAGCAATACAATCCTACCTCAAGAAACAAACATCTCAGATAAACAAACTAACCTTACACCTAAAGCAATTAGAGAAAGAAGAACAAAAAAACCCAAAGTTAGCAGAAAGAAAGAAATTATAAAGATCAGATCAGAAATAAATGAAAAAGAAATGAAGGAAACAATAGCAAAGATCAATAAAACCAAAAGCTGGTTCCCTGAGAAGATAAACAAAATTGATAAACCATTGGCCAGTCTCATCAAGAAAAAAAGGGAGAATACTCAATAGAATTAGAAATGAAAAAGGAGAAGTAACAACTGACACTGCAGATATACAAAGAATCATGAGAGATTACTACAGCAACTGTATGCCAATAAAATGGACAACCTAGAAGGAATGGATAAATTCTTAGAAAAGCACAACCTTCTGAGACTTAATGAGGAAGAAATGGAAAATATAAACAGACCAATCACAAGCACTGAAATTGAGACTGTGATTAAAAATCTTCCAGCAAACAAAAGCCCAGGACCAGATGGCTTCACAGGCGAATTCTATCAAACATTTAGAGAAGAGCTAACACCTATCCTTCTCAAACTCTTCCAAAATATAGCAGAGGGAGGAACAGTCCCAAGCTCATTCTACGAGACCACCATCACCACGATATCAAAACCAGACAAAGATGTCACAAAGAAAGAAAACTACAGACCAATATCACTGATGAACATAGATGCAAAAATCCTCAACAGAATACTAGCGAACAGAATCCAACAGCATATTAAAAGGATCATACACCATGATCAAGTAGGGTTTATCCCAGCAATGCAAGGATTCTTCAATATATGCAAATCAATCAATGTGATACACCATATTAACAAACTGAAAGAATAAAACCATATGATCATCTCAGTAGATGCAGAAAAAGCTTTTGACAAAATTTAACACCCATTTATGATAAAAACCCTCCAGGAAGTAGGCACAGAGGGAACTTACCTCAACATAATAAAGGCCATATATGACAAACCCACAGCCAACATCATTCTCAATGCTGAAAAGCTGAAACCATTTCCACTAATATCAGGAACAAGACAAGGTTGCCCATTCTCACTACTATTATTCAACATAGTTTTGGAAGTTTTAGCCACAACAATCAGAAAAGAAAAAGAAATAAAAGGAATACAAATTGGAAAAGAAGTAAAGCTGTCACTGTTTGCAGATGACATGATACTATACATAGAGAATCCTAAAGATACTACCAGAAAACTATGACAGCTAATCAATGAATTTGGTAAAGTAGCAGGATACAAAATTAATGCACAGAAATCTCTTGCATTCCTATACAATAATGATGAAAAATCTGAAAGAGAAATTAAGGAAACACTCCCATTTACCACTGCAACAAAAGGTACCTAAGGAGACAAAAGACGAGTATGCAGAAAACTGTAAGACACTGATGAAAGAAATTAAAGATGATACAAACAGATGGAGAGATATACCATGTTCTTGGATTGGAAGAATGAACATTATGAAAATGATTATACTACCCAAAGCAATCTACAGATTCAATGCAATCCCTATCAAACTACCACTGGCATTTTTCACAGAACTAGAACAAAAAATTTCACAATTTGTATGGAAACACAAAAGACCCCAAATAGCCAAAGCAATCTTGAGAAAGAAAAACAGAGCTGGAGGAATCTGCCTCCCTGACTTCAGACTATACTACAAAGTTATAGTCATCAAGACAGTATGGTACTGGCACAAGAACAGAAATATAGATCAATGGAACAAGATACAAAACCCAGAGACAAACCCACAAACATATGGTCACCTTGTGTTTGATAAAGGAGGCAAGAATATACAATGGAGAAAAGACAGCCTCTTCAATAAGTGGTGCTGGGAATACTGGACAGCTACATGGAAAAGAATGAAATTAGAACACTCCCTAACACTATACACAAAAATAAATTCAAAATGGATTAAAGACATAAATGTAAGGCCAGACACTCTAAAACTCTTAGAGGAAAACATAGGCAGAATACTCTATGACATAAATCACAGCAAGATCCTTTTTGACCCACCTCCTAGAGAAATGGAAATAAAAACAAAAAGAAACAAATGGGACCTACTGAAACTTAAAAGCTTTTTCACAGCAAAGGAAACCATAAACAAGGCAAAAAGACAACCCTCACAATGGGAGAAAATATTTGCAAATGAAACAACTGACAAAGGATTAATCTCCAAAATTTATAAGCAGCTCATGCAGCTCAATATCAAAAAAACAAACAACCCAGTCCAAAAATGGGCAGAAGACCTAAATAGACGTTTCTCCAAAGAAGATATACAGATTGCCAACAAACACATGAAAGGATGCTCAACATCATTAATCATTAGAGAAATGAAAATCAAAACTACAATGAGATATCATCTCACACTGGTCAGAATGGCCATCATCAAAAAATCTACAAACAATAAATGCTGGAGAGGGTGTGGAGAAAAGGGAACCCTCTTGCACTGTGGGTGGGAATGTAAATTGATACAGCCACTATGGAGAACAGTATGGAGGTTCCTTAAAAAACTAAAAATAGAACTACCATATGAGCCAGCAATCCCACTACTGGGCATATACCCTGAGAAAACCGTAATTCAAAAAGAGTCATGTACCAAAATGTTCATTGCAGCTCTATTTACAATAGCCAGGACATGGAAGCAACTGAAGTGTCCATCAACAGATGATAAAGAAGATGTGGCACATATATACAATGGAATATTACTCAGCCATAAAAAGAAACGAAATTGAGTTATTTGTAGTGAGGTGGTTGGACCTAGAGTCTGTCAAACAGAGTGAAGTAAGTCAGAAAGAGAAAAACAAATACCGTATGCTAACATATATATGGAATCTAAGAAAGGAAAAAGAAAAAAAAAAAAGGTCATGAAGAACCTAGGGGCAAGACGGGAATAAAGACACAGACTTACTAGAGAATGGACTTGAGCATATGGGGAGGGGGAAGGGTAAGCTGTGAGAAGGTGAGAGAGTGGCATGGACATATATACACTACCAAACGTAAAATCGATAGCTAGTGGGAAGCAGCCGCATAGCACAGGGAGTTCAGCTCGGTGCTTTGTGACCACCTAGAGGGGTGGGATAGGGAGGGTGGGAGGAAGGGAGACGCAAGAGGGAAGAGATATGGGAACATATGTATATGTATAACTGATTCACTTTGTTCTAAAGCAGAAACTAACACACCATTGTAAAGCAATTATACTCCAATAAGGATGTTAAAAAATAAATAAATAAAATAAAATTTATAGAATACAGGATCCTAAATGGGTCAAAAATCTAAATTCACTAGGGCATGTTACTAAACCTAATAGCAGGTTTAGCTGTTGTGACCAAATAAACATATTTCTTTAAAAAGAATTGCAGAACAAAAGATAGATGTATTCTCGAACACTGAAAATATCATTGAACCTTACACTAACCTTGGACACTGTATACTCTTTGTTGTGTGAGAAAAGTTAACCTCTTTTTACTTAAGTCACTGTAGTTGGATTTCTGTTACATACAAGAAATTAAATTCCATCTAATGAAACATTACTGAAGATATTCAGGTTATACTTGCATATGATCACCGTCTATGAGAGTACAACAAAATAATAGTGCTTATTTCTGAATGGAGGAATTGCAGATCTTTATTTCTTCTTTATATTTTTCTATATTATCAAAAACTTATAGCCTTAATTGTTGAAATTATCCAGTGTCAATCGTAATAATAGCAATTGCAGCTTATTCATTGAGCCCATTATGCTGTGCTAGATACTGGGGTAAGGACTTCAATGTATTATCTCGTTATAACATTACCTTATTTAATACACACAAATGAAGATGAAAGTTATATATTTAGGTAGGCTAATAAAATTGGAAAATATTTATTTCACTACATAACTTTAGCTTATTGTAAATTGAAGTTATTATTATAACTAAATTAACCAAAAGTTTGAGGAGTTTTCATTTCATTTTTTTCATTTTTTCTAAATACCTGAAGGTACTCTCTGGGCTGGTTTTTGCTTAAGTGGTGATCTTGGATTCCATGAGGCATCTACTTTTCCTCTGAATGCTATTGATTGAACAATATGAGACTTTTTATGGTTAAAAATCGTAATCATTGATCTTCTTTCTTTTTCTGTAACTTCTGATAAATGCAAAAAGTAATGTTATTATATAACATTATAAATAGATATGCAGAGTGATTCAAACTAGAATTACTTTTAAAAATGGATTTATCCCATGTTGTATGTGAACATCCTGTCAAAATTAATTTGTAAAAAGTTATTTCCATAGTCTTACAAGTGCTCAATATATGTCCCTCATGTCACAAGGCACAAATCAATCCTATCGCATCACATTCTAACACATCACCATGGATGATTGAAATTGCAGCTGTGCTACATCCCTTCTTTTCCTCATGGCTATGAGGAAGAAGAGGAATAAACATAAGGTTTTAATATATTCTCATTTAGAAGTTACTCAATTATAAGTTATTAAGAATGTTCAAAGCTGTAGAAAGGTAAGTAGATAGGTGATAAAGAACTTCTGGGTAAAATAGACCTCAAAAAATGTAAAATGTAATGCACTGAGGTTGATTTTTCTTTTTTGTGGCTTATATAAATCAGACATACTAGTTTATGTACAATGTCTAAAAATATATCACATAGAAGTTATTATATATGTTTTAGTATATATATACATACATATTTACAGAATTTCAAAGAATATGACTTTTAGAACTTAAATAGGCCTATGAGGCTTAGTCCAATTGTCTCATTTTTGAAATAAAAAATTAAGGGTGCCGGGGGGTCAGTGAATTGGCATTCAACACATTACTGTCAAAACTAGAATCAAAAGGAGACATTTCCTCATGCTCAGTTAGATGGCCTTTCCTATAAAGTGGTCAACAGACATGAATTCCTAAACTATAGCAAATTTCATACAGCAAAAATTTCAAAAATAAATAATTGAAAAACTTTACAAAGACAATTATTTCCAAAAAACATCAGCAGTTTAAACCACTGAGTTATATAAGACTGACTCTCAAATATTTCTCTGCAAGAAGAGGTGTTCTTACGATTTCCGTCAAGCAACTCTACTCCTGGAAGGTGGTAGATTGTGTATAAACGGTACAAGTTATATTGGCATAAAGGGTTTTGGTAGAGAGCTGCAAAGAAAGAATCCAAATTAAGATGTCAGGTTTCGAAATCAGTTACATTTATCACTTGATAAAATATGAGAAATTGCAAGATTAATATAAAACATAACAGTATGTAAAGCTCTGCTTCACAGACCAATGGTTTCACCAAACCCTTACTTATTCATTGCAGGACTTACTTTTCCTATCTGTTAAATTCATTCATTCAACAAATATTTTCGGAGTGCTTACTATCTACTAGGAACTGTGCTAGGTGCTGAGGACATATCTTTGACCCAAATCTGTCACAAATGAGGAAACGTTTAACATGTCCGTAAATTAATCAGTAAAGAAAGAACTCAATATCAGCTCTAGAGGGTTCTTGATGCTGCTCTTTATTAAAGTATTTGTTCATTAGTTCTCTTCTTCCAGTCTCAAAGGTCACATGGGTACCTGCGTGGAGATGGGCAGAGTTGTGGCACACTGTTCTATTATAATTTTCTTCCTCGGCTTCACACCATTGCACCTAGTTCAGAACATATAAATGCCAGTAGCAGCTTCAGATCTCAACAGGGGTAGAGGTGAAGAGATGCGGGTTTTACATCTCATCTACCTCTGGCCAGGCACAGGGGACTCGGATTTCCTTGTGCGCAGGTGCTAGGATACTTAATGAACCAGGCTGGAGGTGGGAGGCATGCTGATGCGGAAGAGCTCCAGGCGCTTCTGACATGACATCCCTTAGGCATCAGCACGTAGGTATATTTTTTAAAATCTTCAGCTAGAAGTTGTATTTTATTTCCATGGAAAAGGTACTTTCCCTATTCTTCTTTAGATAATATTAAACAGGGTTATTGCAATACAATTTGAAATAAAACTCTTATAATTTCCACTTGGATATCTTTAGCTATTGTATTCCACCTACACGTAATTTCTAGAAAATACTCCTGGAAAAGAGGAGAACCACTAGATGGCAGTAGCAGAAAGAGCTCCAGCTTGTGTACAAAAACATCACTCAACAACATGAGGCTCATTTAACGTACATTTAAATCTAGGAGTACTGCTGTAGCATTTGACTAGTTATAAAATACAAAGAGGTTTGATAAAAGCATGAAAGTATTAAGCATTAGAAAGCCAGAAAAAACTGATGAATATTTATAAAGAAGAGCTTGCAACATAAAGAAGAGGGGGTCAAGGGGGATGCTTGAAAGACAACAAACTAGATAAAAACTGAAGAAGTTAATCATCTGAATGTTTTCTCTGCAGGCAATAAAATATTCTGATATTTGTTGTATAAGCACAAACTTTTCTGGCTAATAAAATCGTTATAGGTAGCTATTCGCTGTGGAAAACATGAGCTTTAGAGGGACTTAAAGCAGGCAATGGAAGACACCTGGTGCATAAGAAACAAAAGTTATAAGAGGAAAGGCAAAAAAGAAAATGTAGAGCCAGGGGCAACAAGAAAATTTAAAAGAAAGGAAATATGTATGTATTGGGGGAAATGAGAGGAAAAATGAAATGGATATTTTTCAAGATTTCTTAAGTGACAAAACTGGTTTGAATTTTAATCTCAAAAGAGAAGGAATTTAAAGTGGTAGCAAATAATTATAACTACAGGACAGGGAATAGAACGGATGTATACTAAACCAGTAATAAGGACAGATTTTAAAAGATCCACAGGGATCATACCTTGTAGTTTGAGCCAGACAAAGAAGAAAAAAGGTCACCCTTCAAGGGTATAAAAGCAAAACACGGCCTTCCCTGGTGGCGCAGTGGTTGAGAGTCCACCTGCCGATGCAGGGGACACGGGTTTGTGCCCCGGTCCGGGAGGATCCCACGTGCCGCGGAGCGGCTGGGCCCGTGAGCCATGGCCGCTGAGTCTGCGCGTCCGGAGCCTGTGATCCGCAACGGGAGAGGCCACAACAGAGAGAGGCCCGTGTACCGCAAAAAAAAAAGCCAAACGCAATTGTTTCTTGCAGTGGCTTCTCCCGCTGCAGAGCACAGGCTCCGGACGCGCAGGCTCAGCGGCCATGGCTCCCGGGCCCAGCTGCTCCGCGGCACGTGGGATCTTCCTGTACCTGGGCACGAACCCGCGTCCCCTGCATCGGCAGACGGACTCTCAACCACCGCGCCACCAGGGAAGCCCATCAAAACACAATTCTTTTTAATGAGAGTTCAGGAGGGAGAAAAATTCACAGATGCTTTAGTGCAGAAGTCTGCTCTGTGGTTACTGTCTTGGAGAATAACATCTGACACCTCATAACACTATCCTACATTATAGCAGCTGGGAGTAGAGTCTGCCTTTGCATATGATGTTAATGGAAAATGTACCAACATCTTTCAATGATGTTTACTTTTAGGATACACTTCATATTCTCTTTTCCCTCTGAGAACACTACTATTTAATTTCTTTTCTTGGTTTTTCTTCCTAGTGCTTAGTTAAATAACTGCTTTACATAAATTTTAAAACTTCTGGCTTCAGCTAAACAAATCACCAAGTTTGGATTTACTACTATTACATTACTTATTAAAAAGTTGTCATAATACTAAAAACTTGATGCACTTATTGTGGTTCAACATTCATCTCATCATAAAATAAAATCTAAATGACAGCAAGTCAGAAAACTGGGCTATTAAGCCTAGTCTCTGACTAAATTAACTTAAAAACATAATTAGAATTAAATAATTTAAAAAGAATTTCATTTTTATTATTCTTCATTTTTCTTACTCTTAAATGTTAGAAGGAAGCAATCTTATTTTTAATTATCTTTTTCCCCTCTATACTATTAAGCATTTAACATTTTGGATTTATGAGTTTTGGATTGATGCTACTAAAATTACCATAAATAAAGTTTCTAAGATATGATATTCGTTTCCTGTGTCTGAAAGTTCTGAAAACCTTCTATGATGTATGGGTACATTCCTTTAGAAACTATGAAGCGAAATTGTTTACACTTTCACTTTCAATAGGTTAATACTATTTAATCCACCTTCCCTCTAGGCTACTTATAGAGTACACCTTGGTGGCGCCAGCACTGTCTTGCTTATCTTAATTTGGGATTCTGAGTCTAAGCAATTTACATTTACCCAATAATATAGCAAAATGTTTCTACTACCTTACTGCACAAGCTTGAGTTACATGAGTCACATGTGTGAAGCTACTTCTTATTGAAAGAGAAGAGGGAAAAAAAGTCATCTAAATAATTGGCTCCAGTTAATTTTTTTTTAACTTTTAAGGCAAAATTTAAAAATCACCATTTCAATGAACCTGGATGTTTTTTAGACCACCTTTGAAGAAAGTTGATGTAATTAATAATGTACCAACATATCTATTTTAATAGATAGGAAAACGATGTAGAGAAGTTAAAAGCAGCTCCATCTGTGCCCACACAGAACAGCCTGTGGAAAGAAGCTCAACTGTCAATGATCAGACAGAGGTTCTGGCTCAAGGTTACTTAGTAAGGTCAGCATCTCCATTGTCACCATCTCATTTTAACTAAAATCTCTGGGCCACAGCATACCACATGATTGTACTGAATATGGAAATGATCCCTGATTTTTAAAAGGCAAACTTGGACTAAAGCAAGGGTTAGGAGAGTGAGGAATGCTGTTTCAAGACAAACAGCAGTGAAAGACCCAGTTGGCTCTTTTTATTGAGTGGACTGTTCTCTTGTGTTGTTTGGGAGGAGTGGTCCCACCTTGAGGGGCATTTCAGGGTAAAGAGTCTCAGATGAACAGACCACTGAGACCATAGTCCCACACTGACCTCTCAGCATCCCTCTTCACTCCCTGGCTATTTGCCATCAGCAGTGGACTGCGGCCAAATGAGGAAAGGCAGGACGTGCTTAAGAGCAGAATCTGTAAAAAATGGAGACCTTCTCTTAGAAAGGGGCACTTCCTGTCTCCAAGGGTGAATCCTTAAGTCTCTGCTAGGAAGCAAGTCTTAACAATTACGGAATGTAGGAGTTCAAGCATACTTTCCAATACTGGAGCTTAATGCAACATAGAGAAAATTTGAGAAAAATGAGGAGACTAAAGATTTAGGAACAGGAGAATGGGTTAAGTATTTTGTTGCTGTTGTCGGTGGTGTTTTTTCTCTCTGCGCTGGGAAAGAGGCAGGGAGACTGAAGGTTAGTGAAAGTCCGCAGCCACAAGCAAATCTTTGACACATGCAGATTTAGAAAGAGTTTGGAGGAGGGAAGGGAAGAGGAAAATGGAGCCAGAGGGGGAGGGTGTGGAAAGGTAGACTGCCTGGAGAGAAAAGGTGTGGCCCTCCTGACTCAGCCTGGAAGTCAGGAATTCCAGTTTGTAGGACCTCACACTCTGCAGCTGGTTTTAGGCCTCCCTGAAGCTCCCAGCCATGTGTATACTGGGTAATCTCTTGGCAGTTCTCCTCATTGCCAGTGGAGGGTGCAATGCTGAAATGGGTTAGAGGTTTACTCTCCAGGCTATTTTCTCACCCTACGAAGAACTGTAATTGAAGTGGAATAATAATAATAATATTTTAGCGTTTTAAACAGTTTCATAACTTGAAAAGAAAAGTTTTAACACTTGAAAATACATGGGGGACTTCCCTGGTGGCGCAGTGGTTAAGAACCCGCCTGCCAATGCAGGGGACAGGGTTCGAGCCCTGGTCTGGGAAGATCCCATATGCCACGGAGCAACTAAGCCTGTGAGCCACAACTACTGAGCCCGCGTGCCACAACTACTGAAGCCTGCGCACCTAGAGCCCGTGTTCCACAACAAGAGAAGCCACTGCAATGAATAGCCCACGTACCGTAACAAAGAGTAGCCCCCACTCTTCGCAACTAGAGAAAGCCCACGTGCAGCAACGAAGACCCAACACACCCAAAATTAAATAAATAAATTAATAAATTTATATATTTTTTAAATACATGGATTTCTTATTGTAGTTAATGAGCTGAATCTAATCTGTGATTGCAAAGGAGGTTCATAGGAACTCAATCAGGTGACATTACTGCACAATATAATTAGTAGCTAGTAAATGCCAACATTTTTTTCTTAATTTTTTTAAATTTATTTTTGGCTGTGTTGGGTCTTCGTTGCTGCGCACAGACTTTCTCTAGTTGCAGCGAGCAGGGGCTACTCTTTGTTGTGGTGCCCAGGCTTCTCACTGTGGTGGCTTCTCTTTGCGGAGCACGGGCTCTAGGCGTGCGGGCTTCAGTATTTGTGGCACATGGGCTCAGTAGTTGTGGCTCGTGGGCTTAGTTGCTCCGCAGCATGTGGGGTCTTCCTGGACCAGGGCTCGAACCCGTGTCCCCTGCATTGGCAGGTGGATTCCCAACCACTGCACCACCAGGGAAGTCCACCAACATTTTTTTGTATAATATCTTTAACCAAAATAGGGCAAGCGTTCAAACTGTGCATATTTGTTACCAAAAATTTTCAGAAAATGCATTTTTGTGTAACCTGACGCAGCATTTTCTCCATTTCAAAAAATAATCCCTCTACAAGATTCTCAGTTGGAACAATTTATAGTCACTATGATTTTAAGTAGAGGTCATTTAAAATGTTGTGACAGGCAATGATATGGACCTTATACTACCAGGCTGACCTAACAGCCTTTCAGAGAACTAGAAAAGGCACTCCTGCACCCCACCTCAGGGCTGACACCATTCTGCGCCCACATACACGGCTGGTAAGGCAGGCAAGGGCTGAATTTCAGACTCCATTTACCCCCCTTGCCGCCAGGCACTTTTGTTTAAGGCATAACACTATTGACTATGATGGGGCAACCTTGATTGCTAACCGCCAAATCTTACATTGTAAAATAAGCTTGCTTAAATTATTCAGTTCTTACATTTAGCAAATTGTCCAATCAGTTTTGCATCGAGCCCCCTCAGTTCTGTAAGAAATATTTAGGCTGAGAGTTACAAAACTATAAGCTCCATAAAGGTCTAGATAGGGTCTTTCTTGTTTACTTTTGTATCTCCATCTAATAGTGTCCTTAGTGAATGCATGATAAATATTTATTGAATGAATGAATGATAAACAAAAGAAACAAGGCATGAGTTTAAGTTTCAACATTCCTTAATAGTCTGGTTAAAGCTCTGAGCCCTGCATTTCTACCATTAAAGAGGGAATAATTCTAATCACATCATTGGATTGCTATGAAGATTTAAATGAGAATATAATAAGAAAGCATTTTCTCAACATTCAAACATGTTATTATAATTATTATTCAAAATGTCAGTTTTTTAAAAATCTATTTACCAATCAGCAGAATTTCTAGACTGTGTGCATCTTAATTCATTATCTAATTTACATAAACCATAATAAAACAATTTTTTGTTGTTACTCCTTCAAACCAATTAATGCTTTACAGAGTTAGCTTAATATTTGAAGCAATCCTGAGAGGTAGTTATTAGCCCATTTTACAGAAAAATGAAGGTAAGAGAGAGTTCAAGATCTAGTATAACCAGTCTTTTAATCATTTAAAGACATTTTAAGCATTTGTTCAGCACAGAAAGGCCAGGTAATTCAAATATGCAGGCCAATCCTGATAAGTCTTTCACAGACTTTATCACGTCTCAAAAATGAGCATTGAATTCCTTAGAACTTGGGGTACTTTTAATAGTTGGGTTTAAAGAATCTTACCTATAAGAACTTAAATCATTTCTCCTTAATATAGTAGGTATAACTGATTAACACTCAAAATATTTGAAAATTTTAATAACTATGTATTGAGCTGATTAGAAGCTCCACCATCAACACCACTTTACACATATTCAAAACACTATCTTTGGCAATTCTGAGAAATGAATAGAAAATAAATAGGAAAAAACCATCTATTTTATGACCTTGTATAAAGAAGTCTACAAACTCTGAAGTTTGAAAACCCATTCACTGCTCTGAGTCTTTTCCCTTGGTCCACCTAGAGCCATTTGTTCTGAATTGCAATCGTGTACCAGTTTATTTACCCTTCGACACTATAAGCTTAAAAACAAACAAACAAACCAAACAACTATAAGCTTATTGAGAGTAGGAACTGTGTATTATCTATTTTTCCAACCCACCTCACACCTTCTTCAAATACTGAGGTCAGTTCCTTGCTGGGTGCGATTCAATATATATGAATTGTTTGCTGTTCACCCAATAGGAAGATTACATTAAAACGTGCTCTTTTTTTTAGTGTGGGGGGAGGGAGTGTCAGTTTTACTAATATAATTCACATATCACACGGTTCACTAATTTTAAGTATACAATTCATGGTTTTTAGTATATTCATAGAATTGTGCAACCATCACCACGTTCAATTTTAGAACATTTTCATCACCCTGAAAAGAAACCCCAGACTGTCACTCCCCAGACCCTCAACCCCCCAGCACTGGGCAGCCACTATTTAAAAACAGTTACCTCTCAGTGTTGCTGTCTCGATATATGTGCCCATTCTGGACATTTGTATAAATAAATGGAATCATATAATATGTGCTAAAACTGCCTTTAGAGGTAAAACCAAAAACACAGATTTAAACATGTACCTCCTTCTCTTTTTGCTTTCATCATTTCCATTTGGCATGCCATATCATTTCACAAAAACTGTTTTTCTACCTGTTCTTTCAAAAATGTATTTTTAAAAAGAAAAAGATCTAGTCTTGTTTTCAGGAAACTATCTAAGTAGTTTTGTTATAAACACTGATCTAATTTAAATTCAAAAAATGAAAAAATGTCCTGTGTTATCACTATTTTAAGTTATGGCTATATAAAAGTGCAAATTAATACTTAGGGTCTTCAGATTTAGCATTCCCTTTAATTCCTTTACTGTTGCCTCAATGTTTGTTAACTCATTGTGGTGCAGCCGGAGTATATGCAACGAATGCAAAGAGTGCAGGCCTAAAAGAAATTAAAATATTTGTATAAGATTTTAAACATTTTTAATGCTAATTAAACATGCTACCTAAGCAAAAGCAAAGAATACATTACATCTGGTGAAGGGAGGAATTATTAATAATATGATGAATTATCATTAAGAATACAACAAAGCATAACAATTCAAATAAGTGACTGTAATTTGGGAATATAGAGCCAATTTCTTTCCACTGTTTTTTCTTTTTCTGTAGCAATGATTTTGTTTGATTCTGAAGGGGTTATTTTCGTTATCCTTATTTTGTTGGTTTTGTTTTGCCAATGTTGCTTAGTTTATAGTGCCAATCCAGGAAATGGTTATTCAAATCAGTATCTCCCCCAAACGGCTCAACTAAATATTTTCTTTACACAATGGGAAGCCAAATATTCCTATCATCTTATTGATTCTAAATTGCACATTTTCCCACATTTTTAACATAAGTGAAAGTGTGTTGTATCTTTGCAATAACGACATCGTAGTTGAATTGGCAAGGTTTCCTTTCTTCATGGAACAAGGAATCATACTGGATCTCAAAATTTATGATATTTCAATTCTGCAGCATGTAATACAGAAGAAAAATGTTTTGTACCATACTTCTTTGTATCTCATGATCCTAGTATATCATGTACTTTTATACCAGGCTTGAAATTGTCAGTTTAGAGATTGTTGCAGGTACAAAATTAACTCAGAGTGAAACAGAAATTTGGCTAGGAAAAATTACAGCCTGTAAAAATATTTAAAACTATTTATGAAGTCATTATTTTTTATTAATGCTCCCAAACATTAAAATTTGCTTCCACAATATCTAGTTTGTGTCCAACTGTGCAGTAGAATGGCAAAATTTCTATGCTAAAAAAAGATTCTTTTACGTCTTGAATAAGATACATGACAATATTGAGCTAAAACCATAATCAAACAGCACATCTTAAAATGAAATGTACACAAGAACATTAAAAAATAACAGCTTCCATCGTATATTTTCAACAGAAATGTTAAAACAGATTATTGCATGCCATGAGCAATACCATAGTTGAAAGTTATTATTTAATTGAAAATCAATTCAATCAAAAGACAAAATTTAAGACATACCTTGTATATCAAATATTGCATTGTTGTTTAGGTATAGTTCTGCCAGACAGCAGTTTCTAGTTATAAATGTTATTCCATGGAGCTGAAAATGAGAGTTAGAGAACAATATTCTTTCTACAATAATTACATGTAATTACATACAGATATAAAAATTTAGTAAGAACCACAGAAGTTCAGCATTTGCTGTTTTTATTAATTATGTGCAACCTTTTGATCTGGGCCATGAGTTTATGTCTGGATTGCCTTTGAAGATACGTATGATAAAAAGGGTGCTTTTAGCTAACTTAATACTCAAACTTCTCTTACCACGTCTCCACCAAACTCCCTGAAAGGTTTTCAAAGCCTCTGGAATCTGGCCTATCCTTTTGCTCTCACAACCTTCCCTACATTTCTCTGCCCTATAGTCACATTGGATTTGGCTCCATATATCCACTAATTCACCATCACATATTATTAAGTGCCTATTATGTGCCAAGGGCTCTCTCCTCCGATAATGCTGAATCGTTTCTGCATCTGTGTATGAGTCACGATTTCTCTTTGCCTGCATGGCTTTTCCTCCTGGTACATTTCTGATTATTCTTAAGGAACTGCCCTAGGCTGGCAAGGCCTATCCAACCATGCCTGAGCAGGCTGCCACAAGAAGTTTCCACTCTCCAGGGATTTGTTGAGACCGTTCTTTGATCTCTTTGCATCTCACTGCTGTCTTCTTCCTCTGTTTTGACCCACTTTTTGTTTCTCTAAACTTCCACCTGCTCCAGCATTTTAAGTCAGATCTCCTGAGAGATGGTCTAATTCTGCAGTCAATGCTCTACCTCCCCTCCCCAAGCTCTACCTCCGAGATTGTCTAATTCTGAATTCCCTTTCTTTATGCCCCAGTCTATGAACCATCTCCTCTTCTCAGGCTCACTGTCCTTTGGGTCAACAGATCTCAGCTTAGCCGAGGACTCTGTAATCTGACCACACAGGAGGTCAGTGCTAACAGCTCAACCGGCCACCATCCCCAAGGAGAAGACAAGGCACAGAATAATCCTGTTACTTTACAGCTCATCTTTTTTTAAATAAGGCCTTTCCTGACAACCCCCCATGCCCATGAATCTTCCTTTTCTTGTCCACATCCAACACCTCCTATGACTTGTGCAATTACTTGATCACTAGTTTTGTCTTCCTTAAGGAAAGAAACGATGTTTCTTCAGTCTGTTATCCTTCCCACCTCTCCATTCTCCTAATGATATGGTGAAGCTGCATCTTACTTTTAAGATTAGATTAGAAATTCGGTGTACTGTAAGAATTGAAAATAGTCAAAACACTCTTGAAAATTCCTCAAATGCACCATTAAAGTACATGATAGGAGTATTTAAACTGAATTCAGAAATGTTTCTGTTACCCTGCAAGGAGAATCCCACTACTTTTTAAAAAATATTGACTTTATAACCTCAATAGAAATTGACAGATTTGTTTGAGTTATGAGGATGAGGCATGGTAGAGTCTTAACGTGGGGCTGGTATGTTCTAAAAGCAGCCCTTAAGTTAAATGTAACAAGGCTAAATTTACGGCTTAATACAGGATCTAGCAGGGAGAAGAATCATGTGAAATAGTTATTGATCAAGTGCTTCCTAATTTATATATACAGAAATATATGCTTATGATTGTAAATTAGTTTTACATGTTTATTAAAGCCTATCACAGTAACTAGTGTCGTCAGTTAAACAGAACTGTTTTGACCTTTGATTGGTTGATTCAGATAGACAGATGCCAACCTGTCTGATTTAGTGAGGATTTATTGGAAATTTTACTCATGCCCTCTTGTATCTCAGAAAAGCTATTTTAGATTTGTAATCAAAGTTTGAAAATGGGTTTCTTTAATGAATTTTCTTTAATTTTTTCTTATATTTGTAACAGTCACAAATTATGAAGCTATAAAAGGCACATGTGCTGCTCATCTCATTGTCTCACAGTCTCATCTGTACCTAATTACGTGAGCACTCATGCAGGAGAACCACCAGTAACTGCACTTCAGCTTTGTTAAGTCACAAAAGGAGCCATGTTTCCCCCAGGTAGGAGAGACCCTTCCACACAGTGAGGGGTGGGTCCCAGTTGGCTTCATATCCCTTTCTACTCTTCCTGCTGGCCTCCTGACAGCAACTCACTACCTTCCATCCACTCCCTGATCTAACGAGAGCCACACCTAACATCAGCCTAGAAAGAGAACACCGGGGCAAACCACGACTTTTTCTTCTCTCTTTTTTCCCAGTTGCCTGCTCAACCACACATTAACAGAACATTCTAATTAGTTGAGGTTTTAATTTCTCTTGCGTTACACATTAATTCAAGAATGCTAATAAACTCAACCATTTCATCCTGACTATAGAATAATAATTTTCCCAAGAGCATTAACATCTTTGGACCATGATTATTGGAATTTTAAGATTGTACCTTTTGTTGGGGCGAAATGAATGGGAGGAATGTAGTGAAAAGAGATAAGGCCAGATCATGAGAATCTTGGGGAACTAATAAAAGATTTTGTGCAGAGGAGTGTTATTGCCCAGTTTTATTTTGGAAAAAAAAAAATGACAGGGAAGAGTACTATTTAGAGGGGATAGTAAGTATAACAGCAAGAGATGAACAAAAATGGTGTTATGCTAATTCCAAAGAATATATGGGTCCCAGAGTAGAGTAATAACAGTGGGAGAAGAGCAAAGTAGAGGGAATTGAGAGATAATTCCAAGGCAGAATTCACAGGACTTAAACAGACATTGCAATGTACCACGTTGTTGAAGTCAAGATGTAGGAATGGGAGTTGGAAGACATGCTGATTGTTCTGACACTCAAACCATTGTTAAAGTAAAATGTTATTATAATTATCATTTAGGAAAATCTGTACTACTGAGTCTAAGGACTGCCATAGGATTTATGCTGAATGTGACATTCCACAAATCATGTATCTTACCTCAGGGCTTAGCACATAGCAAGGGCTCAATAAACGATAGCTTTTATTATTTACTATTTAACCATTATTATTTTTCATAGAGCTGAGAGCACTTACATTCAAGGTAAAGCTCTTACACGTAACTGCTGAGGTACTAGTGGGGAAAATTTTACACCAGCATGAATTTAAAATTAAGGAGGCATTCTTTTAGAGCAGGATTTCTCAACCTTTACAGCTATTGACATTTGGGGCCAGATAATTCTTTGTTGGGGGGCTGGGGAAGCCGCCCTGTGGATTGTAGTATGGTTGGCAGTATCCCTAGCCTCTACCCACTAGATGCTAGGAACACACACACCCCAGTTGTGAAAATCAAAAAGGTCTCCAGACATTGCCAAATGTTCTCCTTGTGTGTGGGAGGTGTGGCAGGGGTTGCAAAGTCGCTCCTAGTTGAGAACTGCTGGTTCAGAGTCAAGGGGACAAGCATATCTTTTTTTTTTTTTTTTTTTCTTTTTTTTGCGGTACGCGGGCCTCTCACTGTTGTGGCCTCTCCTGTTGCGGAGCACAGGCTCCAGACGCGCAGGCTCAGCGGTCATGGCTCACGGGCCCAGCCGCTCCGCAGCATGTGGGATCTTCCCGGACCAGGGCACGATCCCGTGTCCCCTGCATCGGCAGGCAGACTCTCAACCAGTGCGCCACCAGGGAAGCCCTCTTTTAAGTGCTTATTATGACCCAAGCACTAAGCTAGATGTTTTCACCATTATCTAATATGATCCTTCCAATAGCCCATGTTGTTTCGTTCCCTTATTTACCTAGGAGGAAACTGAGGCTAAAAGAAGTTAAAAAACAACTTTCTCAAGACAACAGAGCAAGGGTTCAAACTCAAGGCTATATGACTTGGATCAAAAGTTGGTGTATAGGGCTTCCCTGGTGGTGCAGTGGTTGAGAGTCCGCCTGCCGATGCAGGGGACACGGGTTCGTGCCCCGGTCTGGGAGGATCCCACATGCTGCAGAGCGGCTAGGCCCGTGAGCCATGGCCGCTGAGCCTGCGCGTCCGGAGCCTGTACTCCACAACGGGAGAGGCCTCAACAGTGAGAGGCCAGCGTACCGAAAAAAGAAAAAAAAAAGTTGGTGTATAGTACACCATACATTATTGTACATTATTTTAGTGTGGAAAATGTTATTATAAATAAGTATTTTGATTATGTTTTAGATGAAGACGTTTATAAACAATGACCTTGCCAGAATAGGTATTTTTATTTAAATTTAGTTTGTAAAAGTTGTCAACTGTTCAGTTTTTGCTACATGGTAGAAACTCAGATTCCATTTTGGACAGTTGCTTGGTGAGGCGTTATATACAGGTTTCTCACCAAATGCTTACTCTAATCTGTGACACATGAAATATACCCAAGTAACGCTAGGTCTTCCAGAAATAGAAGGATACCAGCATTGTGACAACAATATTATGAGCTCACTACTAAACGTCTGTAAAAGAAAAATTTTGAGGTAATGACCCAAAACACAAACAGATCAAATGTCTATATACCTTTGAAACTGTAGTATAAAATGCAAATCACTTAGATCACTCGTCTGAGCAGACCCAGCTTCTTTTCTTAGGAAAGCTGGAGAAGATGAACTGACCTAAAATTCCTTCAGTCAGCCTTGCTAAAAGATGAGACAAGGCAGGGAGTCTTCAGAAGGCCTCAGTTAATACGCACCTAAGAGCAGCTGCCTCCCACTAATTACATCAGCGGAGATTAGAAACAGATGACCCAGAAAGAGAGGAGCTGCAGGACTAGTACATATCTATGCAGTACAAGGAGAAAGCAAACCCTCGGAGAGCATAATGAAGGAAGCAGGGCAGCCTGAGCAAACCTAGGAAGGCTGGGGCATTGCACGTCCTCAGAAACAACTTGTACCTATCTAATTTGCTGGTTCCAGGTCAGACCAGAAACTCCAGTTTTATCATCCACTACATAATAATGGGGAGAAGTGTGCACCCTTCAAGCATGTTAGGCTCCAAGCACACCAAACTACATTCATCCTTTGTCTCCCCAAACCACTGCTTTCTCTCATTCCATTCCAGGCAGTTTGCAACCACAGTTTCCTCACCAGGAGTACAGCCACACCTTCTGCCCTTCCTAATTCTATCACTAGAGCAGGCACCATCACATTTATTTTTATATTCTATCAGTAGCCTACAAGTACAGAATAAACCATATTACAGAGGATGCTTTGGGCTCCAAGTAACTCCTAAGCTCAACTCAAACTGGCACATAAATTAGAACACTTATTATCTCACATATCAAGGAGTCCAGAGGTTGTGAGAGCTTCAGTCTGAATATCTCAATGCTTCTCTGAGCTCTGCTTTTCTCACAATGTTGGACACATCCACAAGTTGATAGGATGGTTCCTGGCTTACTGGCCAGGCAAGAAAACATCCAGAGGGAACAAGGGACCTCTCTTCTAGTGCTCTTTTTCAGGAATAAGGAAACCTTTCACAGAAGCCTCCCAGTAGCTACCTCCAATATATCTATTACGACAGCCGGGTTATGAGCCAATTCATTGACTAGCCACTCACAAGGAAGATGGGATTATCCTGATTGGTTTAAACAGTTCAGGCTCCACCTCTTGGAACTGGGAATGGAGCCACCTACCTGACTAAAAAGAAGTATGTACCAATACCTTAACCCAGATTCTGCTGTATAGGTAAAAGAATAGAATGGATAATGAATGGACAACCAATAATGGTCAGTACATACATCTCAACAAAGTTGTTGACTGAATAAATGAATAAACAAAAAAAGGTGTGTTCATTTTATTTTACTATTTTGTGCCTTACTTGTTCCTAAATAAAGGGTAGCCTAATATAATGTAAGAACAATGCTGGTCACAAATTTAGATCATTGTTAACAAAACATTACAATTCTAAATATTTGTATTCCTTTGTCGATGTTGATGATTTTCACCATGATTCTTCATACCATTTCTATTCTGTCAAAGCAACTTCTTAGTGGTCCACCTAATATAATCTAGATATTAAAGAAAAGTAATAACCAAAATCTTCCATGTGAATTTTGATGAAGTACTATCATAGGTAATATGCCCATTAGAGTTTTGGATCCTGAATAAGATTTTAGTTTTTCATAGTGTGAATACTCAGGTAACTTAGCAACCAGTCAATTATTGATCAATAGAAAAACTCACGTTAGCTTATTCACTCACCTCCTGACCACTTAAAACTTATTTCAAATATGATATCCTTTCAGGATTATATGGAATAAATGTCTATTTTTAAAAAACAAAGTTAAGTGATGGTTATTTTGGAAATAATATAGTATGTTGAGCATAAATAACCAAACACAAGAAGAGAATTTAGCCCTTTGTTGCACCTTTCCCCACCCACCCCTTCCAAAACAAAAGAAAGTACAATAGTTGACAGTGTATGCAATCCCTTCCTATGTACGTAATGTATCTGTAATTCAACTGTGTGAAAATTCAAAGACTGGCTGAAGGTGGGACGGTGTCCACTACAAGAAAGCCAAAAAATATTACAAAATCCCTAATTATACCTCTCCCTTTAGAAATATTGCCAACATTTGTACATTCTTTCCTTCAAAACTGAATACTGAACTCCACAAGGAACACACATGAAAAGCAAAGATTAGTCACTTTTGCCATGCTTGATGAGTTCCATCTTTTTCTAATCAGAGGTCACACACTGTGACCCAGGATAATTTTTGGCAGGGTACTTAAAAGAGTTTTGAACTTGTATGCCCTTAAGTAGTGTGTGCACTTTCCATTTCAGTTGTTAGCTGCCTGGGCCTTGAATGTATTTGTGTTTGTTCTCCTAGAAATTATTTTAAGCTTATGAAACTTATGCTTGCACTTAATACTAGAGAAACTTTCATTTTCCATTTTCCACTTGGTTAAAAGAACAGACTGAAAATGCAATGTAATATTGAAATACTTTCATAAACATGGATGCTTAAAGATTCAATGCTGTGAATCTGGACTATTGCTTGACAAGCAGACTACTACGGAAAACTCAAATCATTATTTTTTAATCAGCTGGTGTTTGAAAGTTTAAATTTAAAATGCTAAGATTGGGTCATCAATTTATAATGAACAAAATACAAGCTGTTGGAAAGTCCAACTTTAGAAATTTGAGAATGACTAACTGTAATGATTGTTTTGGCTTGAATTGTAGTTCAGTCCTGCTCTATGACTTGAAGAGAGCTTGGAGCCCCACTCAGGACCCCACTACAGAGGAGGCACTGCCAGCTAAACCCTAGCCTCGAAGAAAAGCTTCAAGAGCCACACTCAGTGCCCTTGAAAAACATTCCCTGCAGTTGGGGACACGTTGGCTTAGTGCCTGGCACTTCCTGAAGAAGCTGGATCAGTCTGGGTGGCAACTGGGAGGTAATCAATCCTTCTGACAGCAGGACAAAGGTGTGTGAGTTCTGGGAAATACATGCAGGACCATTGGAGGAATGCTGATCTAGGGCACTTTACAAAGGATCCTGCCCAAATGGGCAGTTTGCCAAGGCCAGGAGATGCTCAGTTGTAAGTACCACTGGGATACAAGGTGAAAGGGAGGTCAGGAGTGGCCAGCGAAGAGGAATTAGAGTTGGAGGAACCTAGCAGGGGAGCTTCTGAATAACCCATCAAGAGAAGTAAACTCTGAACATGTTGACACCAGAGGGTGCAAATCAAATAGAAACTTTGTTTTTCCTTTGCCTTTCCTCTGCCTCCACTCCTCCCCATTCCATACCAACCCTGGAGAAGGCTAGGGTGGAGGTGAGAGGCAAGGGAAACAACCAACCACACCCCCCTTGCTAATGAAGCAGGCAGATGGCCATTTGCAGTCAGCCCTAGCTGGATAAGGGAGGGGAGATAGAGGGATGTCTCATTTATGAATTAACATATTCACCTCCACATTCTCATTTCTGAACTGAGAGTATGACTATGTCTCAAAATGGACTGTAAGCTTTTGAACTACGTAAGAGAGATAAGAAAGGTCATGAGACTGCCCAAGTTTTCTTCCGGGAAACTGGGAAGCAATAGCTTCCACTGAGCAGTTTTGAAAGCACATGGGAGAAAAAAGTAAAGTTCCAGTCTGATAACATTTCACAAACCGTGCTATTCAATATACCTGTTTATATATATAAAGTCTCTTACCTAAATTAAAATTAGGAGTATAAAGTATTAATACTTTTCATGATCAGTTCTATTAAAAACATGAAATTAAGATAGCAATTTAATTATAGAACCATTTAAGATCAAATATCATATTACCTTGTTATGATGTAGCCATAAGTATTTTAATTTTTTAAACCTAGAAAGATCAATGACCTCTGTCAGTTCCCTGGAAACGAAAACAAAAAACGAACATTAGCAATGATTAATTCATTCATGGGTAAGGTGGCTTATGTAGTATGACTCTGGGGGAACTGGAAAGGCCTCTCTGTCCTTTCAAAATTACTGGCACTCTTATATGTGCTAAGTTCCTAAATTCCGTCTTCAAAACTTCATTCACTTGGGTTAAGATTTTTGTCAGCTAGTAAAATGAATACTAAAAGAGAATTTTATGACATTAGTAGAAATTTATACCTCATTATGACTGAATTTTGGGGGACCTTAATTTTAAAAGATTTCACTGAGGAGAGAGCAGAGGAAGAAAAGTGCAGAAGACATGGGACTTAAGGTAAATATGGGAAACAGCCTTGACTCCTGCTTCAACTGTGCCTGCAGGGTCCTTACTTTGAGGTTGTCCAGATCTTGGCCAAACCGGATTTAAGACATGGAAATTGTAGGACACCAAGAGACAGAGACTGGGTTAAGTGTTTTATTCTCCCTTTGTTGTTTATTAAATATGGGGTCAAAAATGTTACCCATCTTTCTTGAACTGTGCAGGACTCCAGCTGCCCAAGTGGTCATGAGTCTTTTTGGTGATGCAGCTCACTCAGCGAAGGGGCAGACGTAGGGTGTGGTGGAGGAGCTGTCAGCAAAGAGAGCATAGCCTCTGCAGATAGTTGGCCCTTTGACTGCTGTGGGCTGGAGTATTCTGATCTCTTTTATTTCTTAGGACAGAAATCGTGAGCCCAGGCCAGGTATATACACATATATGTCTCTATACACTTATAGAGCACACTCTGTGTGCAAGGCACTTTTCTAAACACTTTAAAAAATACTAATGTTAATTAATATTACATTTATTAACTTGTTGTAGCAACATCCTTTCACAGTTATATTTAACCTTGGGACACTGAGGGACTAATTTTTTTAAATGTTTATGAAAACATTTTTTGTCATGCAAACAACATTTTTAAACAAAAGAAACCCTTTTCGCCAACTTTTTATATTGGAAAATTCCAAACCTAAGAAAAGTTGAAGGAATAGTACAGTGCATGCCTTCATAGTTTTTAATATTTTGCCACATTTATGCTCACTCTCTTATCTATATATACAATATATCTATTTGTGGGTTGATAATTTTCTTGGTGAATCATTTGAAAATAAGTTGCAGACTCTGATTCGTAAATACTTCAGCACACACATCCCTCAAATAAGGACGCTGTCCTGCATAACCCCCATACCATTATCACACTTAGAAAAATTAAAATTGAATTCAATGATATCATCTAATACACTACTATTAATATTCAGATTGTTCCTGTTGCTCCTACATTTCTTTTATAGATTTTTTCTTTGTTTAAACCCAGAATCCCATCAACATTCATGCCTTGCATTTTCAGTTGGTATAACCCCTTAGTCTTCTTAAATTTAGAATAGTCACCTTCTCTTCTTTGTTGACTTTAACATTTACTTTCTTTTTTTTTTTTTTTTTTTTGCGGTACGCGGGCCTCTCACTGTTGTGGCCTCTCCCGTTGCGGAGCACAGGCTCTGCAGCCTCCACGGCATGTGGGATCTCCCCAGACCGGGGCACGAACCCGTGTCCCCTGCATCAGCAGGCGGACTCTCAACCACTGCGCCACCAGAGAAGCCCTTAACATTTACTTCCTGAAGAGTCCGGGACAGTTGTCTGATAGATGTCTCACATTCCTGATTTGTCTGATTGCTTCCTCATGATTAAATTCAAGGTAGATCATTTTTCAATTGCAAAGGTGGTAGTTACTGCATCACACCGGGAGGCAAAATGATGCCACTTTGTCCCATTCTTGGTGAAGCTAAGTTCAGTCATTTGGTTAAGGCGGAATCTGCCAGTACTCTCCGTTGTGAAAGTACAAATTTTATCATTGAAAAGTAATATCTGGGGCAAAACTCTGAGTGATTTGACATTGTATATACTGCAAAATGATCACCAGAGGAAATCCAGTTACTGAAACCATACAAAGTTAATATAATACTATTGACCGTATTCGTCATGCTGTACATTACATCCCCAAGACTTATTTTACAACTGGAAGTTTGTACCTCTTGATCCCGTTCACATATATCATGCCCCACCCCCAAATCCCTCTCCCCTCTGTAACTGCCAATCTGCAGAGAACAGATTAGTGGTCCCCAATAACTATTTATTTAATGGCTTTAGCTTTGATTAATAACCTTTACCTGAATCAGTAGATTTGGTATTATGAAATGGTAATTTTTCTAATGCTCTCATTCTTTTTACATTTATTAGCTGGTATTCTATAAAAAAGATCTTCCCCTTCCCTTTATTTCTCTCATTCCTTCTCATCTCCACCTTTCTCATTTGAATAGTTTTTTCTTAATCTTTTCTTACTTTTTTTTTTTTATTCTCAAATTATCCCAAACAAAAGACTTTTCAAGCAGCCCACCTTGTCCTTTTGACATGTACCGTTAGTCTTCGAGCACTTCCCTGGCACAACAAAATATTCTAGGCTTCTTCAAAGCAACTTCTAATAGATTTACACACAAAATGCATTCTCCTCTTTCACTGTAGATGTGTAGCTAATTTCTGGGAGGGGAATTTGGACCCTGACACATTTAAACTATTGCATTGGACAACAATGATATTATGTTAGCTTCATTATTTCCTACGAAAAATAAAGCAATCACTACATGGTAGCAGAGAAACTCAAGCCCCACTAAGAGTATCTCTCCAAGAATTCCCAGGAAAGTTATTTTAATATATTAATGCTTAAAAATATCAACTGTGCCAAATAAGTGTCATTAATTTTCTTGTATTAGTAGTACTGGTGCTGAACTTCCTGCTATTAGATAATGTAATAAAGTGGCTTACTGTTGAGGGGAATTTAACTCAAGTCAGAAGGGTTTATTCTGCATATAAACCCATCCTAAATCAATAATGTGCTGTTACATTTTAAGGTGAGGCCAATGGAAGAAAATGATAGGAAATTCTACTACTAATGCTGGCAATGACTCGTGCTGACAATAATACATCAACTCTGTTGTTACAGTATATGTGCTGCATGATTTCTCAAGGAAACACTGACAGGATATTTTCCAAGGGCAACAAAGACTTAGGCAAATAACCCAGTTTACCCAGTTTATTGGCATCTGGACTGCGAAACATTTCTTGTACCCAAATGGATTAAATGATGATTTAGTATTCTTAGGATTCAAAACGTATTGTCCTCTAATTGAGAAGACCACCAATTACCACTGTCAGAAGATCAATATTTCTATTTTTTTCTAGTGTTTTAAAGCTTTTCTTATTGTTATCTACTTATCTTAGTGATCAAGAGTGTACAGTTTTTAAAATCATGAAAGGCTTAGAGATGCAATCTTTTGAAGACAAGAAAAATATTTATTGTTATTATAAAACTAACTGATCTATAGGAAGGTTCAAAGCATGACCTTAAGTTTGTCAGAATTACCCACCATACGTGTTCCATTCTAAGATGTATATTTTAAAAAATCTTATATTTGTCAGCTATATATTCCCTTACTACCAAGAGATTCAGGGCCATTACAGAAATAAATATTATTCTAAATATTATTCACCACACTAATAAACTAAAACATATTAATATAAAACAAAATAAATATGTTTATTAATAAAGGATTTCCTCAAATCACTAGAGATAAAGTGATTAACTTCATTGATAAAGTAGGACATTTTCTTTAAAAAGCAGCTAAGTTCCGAATATTACGTACATGTAGAAATATGTTAAGTCTATTTAAAAATAATACATGGAATTCACAGAGATCAGAAAGTATGAAGAAGGGAAAGAAGAGTAGGAATACAGTCATTACGATGAAAATGCTAACTGTGACTACACAGGTGTCACTTGTTGGCTAGTAAAACCTGTGCTGTCTGCATCTAACGGAACACATACTTCCTCTTCCACCTGGATTCTATCTCAGGCACCGTGATTTCTCTGTAGAAGAAGAGCCCAACTTTGCTGTCTGCCACCTTGGGGAGTTGGAGTGGAATCAAAGAAATTGATATAAAGAAGTTATATAAGGGAGAAGTTTCATACTTACCAGTAAAATTAGTATAAAGGTTGTTAGGTAGAGATTATAGTATAATAGGGGTTATTATTATAGTATAGTGGTATAATGAGTCATTATTCTCTAATAGTAATAGTAACATTAACTGTACTAATGCTGATTGAGTACTTACTGTGTACCAGACCCTTCTCTACCTTCTACTAACTCACCTAATCTTCACAACAACCCTGTGAAGCAGATAGTACTGTTATATGCAGGCAGTAGGTTTGCCAGATAAAACACAGGATACACAGTTATATGTGAATTTCAAAGAAACAACAAATGTCCCAATGCAGTGTGGGACGTACTTATACTAAAAAAATTATATTCGTTTCTCTGAAATTCACATGTAACTGGATGTTCTATATTTTTATTGGCTATACCTGACAACCCTAACAGAGAGGCTTATGACCCACCCACGGTCACCCAGCTGGAAGAGATAGAACTGGGATTCAAACTCAGCCTGACTCCATAATCTTCGTTTTTATCCATTTCAGGATCCTGCATCTCCAATAGAGACTGTGGTTGCCAACGAGCGTGTGCTACTTGCCTATCCACAGAAGGGGAAAACAATGGAAGAGAACATTTGAATCTATGAAACATAACATGATGCTCTTCTATTTCACATATAAAGCACACTTACTTTTGAGAAAGAAACAGCTCAAAGACATCAGCATCCCTCTTGTGGCCACATATCTTTAGTTGATCTTCAACTGCCTGATAACATATAATTAATCTGTCAAGCCACATTCCACTGAGCAAAAATACTGAGACATTTACAGTCAATAACAGTAATGTCTACAAGAAGATCAAAAGAAAGGTGAATATGGAGGCAACCACTCTAAACTGATAAATTCCAACGCTACAATTATACATTACTTAATCATTTTTGTGGTTGAATTTCATTATCCTTAATCTCGGGCACAGATGTGTAAATATCAGTCCTTCAAGCATGGAGGACTGATATTTGGTAGGTTTTCCATATTTGCAGAAGACACAGTATCCAGGTTGGAGGTGGAGGGAGTAGAGTATAATGTACATTATCATATAGGGGCTTGGCACCCTGTAAATTTCAATACATGTCAGACAAATGAATGAATGAGTGAATAAATGTTTTCTTTTCTCTGCAAAGAAAGTGTCTTCATGTTTCAAGAGTTACTGACACACTTGCACATGGGAATTTTTGGTGGAGAAGTAGCGATTTTTATTCCCATAGGTTATTTTTGGAAAACACACATCCAACAACAGCTATTTAACTGCTTTGCTCTTTCTTCTTAAGGTCCTTTACTAAACTACAGACTAACATGTATAGGCCACATGGCCTAAGATGATATGGAAAAATTAAAGCCCATCTATAATTTGTCAATGAGGAAGTAAAGCTAATAAGACACAACAAAAGTGGAAAGTATAATCATTGCACTTCTGGAATCTGACAAACATTGTAATTACCAGAGTCAAAACAATCACCAAATTTCAGCTGGGATTCATTGTGGGTGGTGAGGTAGTAATGTCAGTAAGGGATTTATGAAATTTTGACAATGGTTTTATTATTTAGTAGAGGACATTAGAAGAGCTAGATTTAATGGGATGAACAAATATCTGAAGAAGTGAAAAAGACAGATACCCCAGGGATGGAGAGCAGCTGCTAATTTATATCCCAAACTTCCTTTGCGACCCTGCTACACAACCTGAATCTTGGGGCTTAGAGAATTTATTGGCTCAGGTGTAGGCATTTCCATCAGGGTATTTTTGTGACCATGATAAGTGAGCTGAATCTGGGGCTTAGAAAAACCCAATGGATCAGTCTTAGGCATCCACATCTGGGAATTTTAATTTAACATCCAAACCATCAGCTTCTACTGTACACAGTCAATCTCAATTTCACCAAAGTGTTTGGAATGTTAAAGCCTGGTCAAATTAGAATTAAAATTTTGCAGCTATCTATTAAAATTACAAACTTGCTTTTAACTTACTCCCACAATTTCACATCTAGCACTCAGAAATACACCAGTACATACACACACATGCAAAATGTGAATACCACTGCTCATCTCATACATACATTGTAGTTGTGAAATATGCCCCATTAATTGGAATATGGGTTAAATTAAAATGTAACTTCTTTCTGGGCTTCCCTGGTGGCGCAGTGGTTGAGAGTCCGCCTGCCGATGCAGGTGACACGGGTTCGTGCCCCGGTCCGGGAGGATCCCACATGCCGCGTGAGCGGCTGGGCCCCTGAGCCATGGCCGCTGAGCCTGTGCGTCCGGAACCTGGGCTCCGCAACGGGAGAAGCCACAGCAGTGGGAGGCCCGCGTGCCGAAAAAAAAAAAAATGTAACTTCTCAATAGAACGTTGTGCAGTAGCTTAAAAATGTAGACAGATGGATATCTAGACCTATAAAGATATCCAAAATATATTTTTAAGTTAAAATGTCATAGGCAGTTTTGTTACCAATGATATTTATATGCACACAAAATGCACACACTCCAAGTTACTAACAAGTTATCACTTGAGATCATGAGGGATTGTCATTTTTTAAGCAATCCACTTTTCAATAATGTTTGAATATTTTATGATAAACACATATTAACTTAGTAATCAGAAATTAATACACATTTTGAACATTTTAGCCATGGAATGAGTATTTTAGGATTTAAATCAAATTTTGAAAATAAAAACATGAAAAGGAAAATTGAAACTATCGTCATAATATGTGAATCACTGATGTAATTAATTATTTATTTACACAGCTCTTTATCATGGCATGTTTTCTTCCAACTGAAAACTTCATACGAATCTGGTAACAAGAAAGTGTCAAAATGCCAAAGAACTCAAAAATGTGCCAAGAAGTTTCAACTTTCAGTGAATCCGTGGTGGAGCAGTTCCAGTTCCCAAACAACAAACAACTGCACTAGCAGCATATTCCTTTCATCTAAAGAAGCACAAGAATTCTTTCCCTGGACTATTTTTTTTATTGTGGTAAAATATACATAATATAGAATTTACTGTTATAACTGTACAGTTTTGTAGCATTAAGTGCACTCACATTGCTGCTCAGCCATTACCACCATCCATTTTCAGAAGTTTTTCATCTTCCTCAAATGAAACTCCGTACCCATTATACACTAACTCCTCATTTCTTCCCCTGTTGCTGACACCCACCCTTCTACTTTCAATCTATAAATTTGACTACCCTAAGTACCTCAAATAAATGGAGTCAGGCAGTATTTGTCTTTTTGCGACTGGCTTATTTCCCTTAGCATAATGTCTCCAAGAATCATCTATGTTGTGATGTATGCCAGGATTTCCTTCCTTTTTAAGGCTGAATAATATTCCATTGTATGTATATACCACATTTTGTTTTTCCATTTAACTATCAATGGACACTTGGGTTGTTTCCACTTTTTGGCTTTTGTGAATAATGTTGCTATGAACATGGGTATACAAATATCTGAGTCGCTGCTTACACTTGGTTTGAGTATATATTCAGAAGTGGAATTGCTGGATCACATGGTAATTGTATATTTAGTTTTTTAAGGAATTGCGATACTATTTTTCACAACAGCTGCACACAACAGCACTCTTTAATATGAACATTTTTTAAGTCGTAGGTCCAAACAGATCATTCAGCCATTTATTGAACCACAAACTACTTTGTCTTAGTTCAGGCTATGACTAGTTTAGTCTGAGACTAGCTAGTAAATGTAGCAATGAATCAGGAAAGGTGCCTACTCTCTATGACTAAACTATTAGTAAGAGAAGGAAGTATACACAATGTTGCAAAAGAAGGTTGCAAATATTAAGGGCTAAGAGAAAAGGAAAATATGCTCTGGTGAATTCAGAGGAAGAAGAAAATACTGTCAACCCTGGGAACTTTGAGAGGATTTTAGGGCAGCACTGACAATTGGGCTGGGTCTGAAACGGTGAGGAGAAATGAGACACAGATATCGATGGATGGGCATTTTAGACACAGGGGAGTAAGTACACAAAGGAGAAAAAGCAGGGGAAGAACGTGTGAGGCGTTAGGGTTGTACAGCCTTTGGCTGCAGGGAAAGGCACAGGGAAGGCAATTGTGAGGAATCAATTTTAAAAGGTGGATTAGGGTCATATTATTTGTGCTAACTTTGAAATTTAGGCTCAGAAGTGTGCACCCACTGCTCAAACAAAACTTCTATAGGTCCTAAGAATGCTAACCTAAAATCACATATTTTATGTAATCTGAAATTTAAATTTAATTTAATTTTATACGAGATATATATACATATACATGAAATATATATACTAACTGCACGGTAAAATCAGTGTAAGGAATTCCAATAAAGTTCTGATTTTTCCCATGACAACTACATCAATGCTTTTAAGTAATATGTAATATCAAGTTATTTCAAAATCATTTTTCCTCCTTTTTTTGTGCACTTGTTTTGTCGGGCTGTAAAAGAATGGGCTTAATAACTATTGGGTAATTCATCACTGCACTCAATTCTGGGGCAATAGAGAAGTCTTATAGGATTTTTAAACTGGAGAAAAGATGTGACAAAGCTAAATCTCAGGAAGATGACTGTAGCAGCACCATATATGATGGCCTGGGGTGAAGACAGAACTGCAGATAGGAAGCAAGGCTGCCTCTGGAAAATCAAGTCAAGAGCTGATGAGCCTGCCCCAGGACAGTAGCAACGGAGAATAAGCAGGGAACAGATATGACATGTGATGTACAAAGAGAACTGATGGGATCTGGCAAGTAACTAGAGGCCGAGAATAAGGGCAAGAGAAGTCACAGGTGATGATGATTGTGTGATGACATGATGATGAGACAGGTGACTGGGAGGGAAGATGCTTGCAGTTGAGAAATGCTGAAACTGAGGCACTGGTGGAACATACAAGTCAAGCCGTCCACCAGGAAGCTGCAAGTGGGAGAGCAGATCTCACCAGAGATGTCAGGGTGGGTGTGTACAGACTGGCCGGTCGGCCAGCACAGAGGAGAGTGGGACACAGGTAAGATCATCGTGAAGTGTCTATATTTAGAAAGAGGAGGGGAGAACCAAGCTGGATAAGGAGAAAGACGGGGGATTTTTATAAAGCGAGGAAGAGAAACAAAAAGACAGTGGGAGCTGAGAGGGAGGATTTCAAGAAGGTAGAATTTGAATCTGCAGTGTTGCATAGGGTGGTAGAGGATACCACTCAGAAAAGGTATTCAGGGGTTTCCCTGGTGGCGCAGTGGTTGAGAGTCCACCTGCCGATGCAGTGGACACGGGTTCGTGCCCCGGTCCGGGAGGATCCCACATGCCGCGGAGCGGCTGGGCCCGTGAGCCATGGCCCCTGAGCCTGCGAGTCCGGAGCCTGTGCTCCGCAACGGGAGAGGCCACAACAGTGAGAGGCCCGCCTACCGAAAAAAAAAAAAATTTTCAGCAACCTGATGAGGAGGAAATGTTAGCTTTCAAATTAAGTGATTGACAAAACAGGAAAATAAAAACAATCCAACACAGAACTTGGGTGTAGACAGTTCTAGCATGGAAAGAATAAAAGCAACTTCTTCCACGGCAGATGCCTTGGAATCTGGATAAAGGAGAAAAATGTTTGAAAATTGTGGGATTATTAAATCCTAGAAGAATCAAGACTGTATTAAAAACTATAGAAGGAAATATCCTTGCTTTGACGATTTACATACTGTAATGATAGATAAATTCCTATACCTACATGCAATACACAGGCACCACAAGTTAGTTAAGATTTAGAGTGAAGTTTTCAGTTCATTACAGAACTTTCAGCCTTGATTAATCATCATAGCCCCCAGCCTTTCTAGACAAGTGTGAGAACTCAAGAACACCTTGCTAGGTCCTAAGTGGCATAACACAATTTTGACATTTTTTTTCCACTCAAATATTCTTTTAGCCATTATCTTAACTGCCCTCAACTTTGCTTGTATTGTCCTCAAAGAACTTTTCCTCCCCGGTGTGTCGATCTGCACTTTAGGGAAACATTTCAGTGTTATATATATGTGTATATATATATATCTCCTTTGGAGAGTCAAGACTCCAAATTTATGGCCTTATTACCTAATCTCTAAACTGCCATAATTATATATTCAGGAGATATTAAGTGGGAAAAAGTCAGTATATATCAGTTAGTGTGGATCGGGGCAGTCCCCAACCCCCACCCAGGTGATTACAGGCCTCTAGCCCCAGTGGAGGGTTTGGCTGAGGTCCGCCGTTGCTCCATCCCTCCACCCTGGATCCCAGGGGTGGCTTCCAGAAGACTAGGGAATCTGACAGGCCCCCTCCTCACCGCCCCCGCCCCTGCCCCCGCCCCGAAATGCTCCGTGATCTGGGGAAGGGGGAGACGCTTACTCTACGGCTGATTTCCAGGGCGGCATCTGCCGCCTTCGCTTGGCTTGTCGTGTGTTGGAAGGCACAGGGCAGATGTTCGAGGTACCCAGTCATCAGGACACAGGGGGACTCAGCAGCACCTATGATCAACCCAGCCTGGCCTGCGGCTGATTGTTCTGACGGTTACCAACAGTTACCGGAACCTTGTTGACTAACAGCCAATCCAAAGTAGGGAAGATCTGAAGCCAAATCCTGACTTCTGTGACGTTCCCGCGTGTGACCCTGCAAGACCCCGCGTCGTACCTCAGATACACTAGTGTTTCCCCTGCGCCGGGTACTGCGTGCCATACATGCCGGAAAGACAGCATATGCCAGAGACCATGAGTGTGTCAGAGGACCCCAACTGCAGTCACCGAGTAATAATAATTTTATTGAGATCTAAATATCAGAAAATTTACGTTTCTGAAAATTAGATGGGTCTGGAAAACACTGGCCGTCCCGGAGGGTAGGGGTGAAGCAGTGCCTGACAGAGTCCTAGTGGAGCTTAAGGCAAAAGGAAAAAAAAATCAATACTGCTGACCCTCTCTTTATTTGAAAATTTGACATTTTGTTCGTCATGTATGTCTTGCATTAATTTTGATTTTCTAAAAACATTGCATTAAGGTTTATTTTGCTAAGTTGAGTCACTATTTGGCCAGTCTCTTCCAATCTTGAAGACTTCAAGACTATCTTATGATCTTATTTATGAGTTTGGTTCTCCTCTAGCTTGGGAAACTTCGGAGGCAGGATTCTGTCTGTGCCATCACTGTTTTTTGCCAGGACCTAACACACTGCATTTAATAAATGTTGATTCAACTGAATGGGTTGGTTTCTTGGCTCCAAATTTGAACTTGAAATCTAGGAATTAAATGTAATTTTTTGAAATGCGTCAAGCTACTTGCATTAAAAAAATGCTGGTATTGGAATAGAGCGTTTAAAAAAGTCTCAGTGAAGAAATCAAACACACTTTTTTTTTTGAGAAAAAGAAATATTTTACTTTGACATAATTTCAGGATTGCAGAAAAGCTGCAAGAATAATACAAGAATTCCTGAATACCCATCACCAAGATTCCAAATGTAAATATATTACTACATTTTTTTTCTTGCTCTCTCTCTCATTTAAAAGTAATTTGTGGATATATTGCCTTTTTACACCTAAATTCTTCAGTGTGTTTCCCCAAAAGCAAGGAATTCTCTTTTAAAAACACAGTCCCATTATTGAAATCAGAAATTAATATTGCTATAATAATATTATATAATCTACAGAACTTATTCATATCTCTCTGATTATTTCAATAATGTACTTGGTAGCAAAAAAAAAAAAAAAAAAAAAATCCAAGATCATGCATTGTATTTCATCTTGTCTCTCTTTAGTTTCCGTTAATCTGGAGCAGTTTCTGAGTCTGTCTTTATATTTCATGACCTTGACAATTTTTAGGAGTACAAGCCGGTTATTTTGTAGCACGGCTCTCAGTTTGGGTTTGATGTCTCCTCGTGACTAGATCCAGGTTATAGACTTTTTGCTGGGATACTGCAGAGGTGATGTTGAGTGCTTTTCAGTGCATCACTTCAGGAGGCAGTTGCTGTCAATTAATCCCGTTACTGGTAGTGTTACATTTGATTATTCAATTAAGGTCATACCTGCCACGTTTCTCCAGTCAAATAGTAAAGTTACTATTTTATCTTTGTAATGTATAGGTTTCTTGTGGGGAGATACTTTGAAACTATGTAATATCATTATTCCTCAAATCAAACACACTATTTTTAGTACTTCTAAAAATTATTTGAGCCTTTTGGGGTAGGTGGGTGGGTAAAAGTCTTCCCAGTTATCATTGAGAGAGTAATCATCTGAAAACTATTGTTTAAATAGCTTTTATCCCAGAAATAAAAATCAGATGAGAAGAACGGTCCACTGAGAAAAGGTATAAAATAATTTACTAGCCTCTTGTCTCCCACATTTGCTGTTAATATGTGTTACAACATTTCAGATATCATTCATGAATATTCTACATGGAAAAATGGAAATGCATACTACTTGGTCAATTTTGTACATTACACAAATATCAGTTTTAGAACCATATGCAAGCAATCAGAGAAGAAAAGGAAATAAAAGGAATCCAAATCGGAAAAGAAGTAAAGCTGTCACTGTTTGCAGATGACATGATACTATACATAGAGAATCCTAAAGATGCTACCAAAAAACTCCTAGAGCTAATCAATGAATTTGTTAAAGTAGCAGGATACAAAATTAATGCACAGAAATCTCTGGCATTCCTATACACTAATGATGAAAAATCTGAAAGCGAAATCAAGAAAACACTCCCATTTACCATTGCAACAAAAAGAATAAAATATCTAGGAATAAACCTACCTAAGGAGACAAAAGACCTGTTTGCAGAAAATTATAAGATACTGATGAAAGAAATTAAAGATGATACAAATAGATGGAGAGATATACCATGTTCTTGGATTGGAAGAATCAACATTGTGAAAATGACTCTACTACCCAAAGCAACCTACAGATTCAATGCAATCCCTATCAAACTACCACTGGCATTTTTCACAGAACTAGAACAAAAAATTTCACAATTTGTATGGAAACACAAAAGACCCCGAATAACCAAAGCAATCTTGAGAAAGAAAAACGGAGCTGGAGGAATCAGGCTCCCTAACTTCAAACTATACTACAAAGCTACAGTAATCAAGACAGTATGGTACTGGCACAAAAACAGAAAGATAGATCAATGGAACAGGATAGAGAGCCCAGACATAAACCCATGCACATATGGTCACCTTATCTTTGATAAAGGAGGCAGGAAAGGACAGCCTCTTCAATAAGTGGTGCTGGGAATACTGGACAGCTACATGTAAAAGTATGAGATTAGGTCATTCCCTAACACCATACACAAAAATAAGCTCAAAATGGATTAAAGACCTAAATGTAAGGCCAGAAACTATCAAACTCTTAGAGGAAAACATAGGCAGAACACTCTATGACAAATGACTCTATGATAAATCACAGCAAGATCCTTTTTGACCCACCTCCTAGAGAAATGGAAATAAAAACAAAAAGAAACAAATGGGACCTAATGAAACTTCAAAGCTTTTGCACAGCAAAGGAAACCATAAACAAGACCAAAAGACACCCCTCAGAATGGGAGAAAATATTTGCAAATGAAGCAACTGACAAAGGATTAATCTCCAAAATTTACAAGCAGCTCATGCAGCTCAATATCAAAAAAACAAACAACCCAATCCAAAAATGGGGAGAAGACTTAAATAGACATTTCTCCAAAGAAGATATACAGACTGCCAACAAATACATGAAAGAATGCTCAACATCATTAATCATTAGAGAAATGAAAATCACAACTACAATGAGATATCATTTCACACCAGTCAGAATGGCCATCATCAAAAAATCTAGAAACAATAAATGCTGGAGAGGGTGTGGAGAAAAGGGAACACTCTTGCACTGCTGGTGGGAATGTAAATTGGTACAGCCACTATGGAGAACAGTATGGAGGTTCCTTAAAAAACTACAAATAGAACTACCATATGACCCAGCAATCCCACTACTGGGCATATACCCTGAGAAAACCATAAGTCAAAAAGAGTCATGTACCAAAATATTCATTGCAGCTCTATTTACAATAGCCCGGAGATGGAAACAACCTAAGTGTCCATCATCGGATGAATGGATAAAGAAGATGTGGCACATATATACAATGGAACATTACTCAGCCATAAAAAGAAACGAAATTGAGCTATCTGTAATGAGGTGGATGGACCTAGATTCTGTCATACAGAGTGAAGTAAGTCAGAAAGAGAAATACAAATACTGTATGCTAACACATATATATGCAATTTAAGAAAAAAAATGTCATGAAGAACCTAGGGGTAAGACAGGAATAAAGACACAGACCTACTAGAGAATGGACTTGAGGATGTGGGGAGGGGGAAGAGTAAGCTGTGACAAAGCCAGAGAGAGGCATGGACATATATACACTACCAAACGTAAGGTAAATAGCTAGTGGGAAGCAGCCGCATAGCACAGGGAGATCAGCTCGGTGCTTTGTGACCAACTAGAGGGGTGGGATAGGGAGGGTGGGAGGGAGGGAGACGCAAGAGGGAAGAGACATGGGAACATATGTATATGTATAACTGATTCACTTTGTTATAAAGCAGAAACTAACACACCATTGTAAAGCAATTATACCCCAATAAAGATGTTAAAAAAAAACAACACACCATTGTAAAGCAATTATACTCTAATAAAGATGTAAAAAAAAAATAACAGTTCAATTAAAAACAAGTACTTTCAGAGAGCATCTTACAGAAGTAAACTACTAACAAGTTAATTTCTATTAGAATCACATTTAAAGATTATATTGTTGATTAATTTTTTAATCTTTTTACCTTATACCGATTAAGAAGAGGAAAATAAATTTTAAAAAGAACAGCTCTGTTCTTAGGAAAGGAACTCAGAAACTCATTTATTATAAGGTCTTCATGTGTTCCCTCTTCAAGAAAAAGTTACAATTTAAGTGATCACAAGGAATAAAATAATGGAAATTTAAAATGGAATGTGAAAGCTGGGGGTTAGTGAAGGCACTTCTTGGATAAAAGGTTCTCCCTAGACGTCCTCACATGGCTGATCTACAAAAGAAGTATCCCTAGCAGAGTGAGCAGAGAGAACTTTTACCTCCATTTGGTGGGATTATAGCTGAGCAATCCAGCCTGAAATTTTAAAAATTTGTGTAAAATGTACATTCTCCTTTATAATCAATCTTGTTTTAATATAAAAATAAAGTGGCTCCCCCTAACCCCTCTCAAATCTTTGAGTAATATTTACATTGAAGCAAGACACCCTGTGTTTACCCTGTGGCTTTACCTCCCTGGCATGCTGCCATTGCCTGCAGGCGTATGCATAACCCAGTTTGAAAGCTCTATCATACCACGTATGTGGATTTGGATAAGAAAAAAGAGCCTTGCACTCCAAGTCAGGGCATGTGGGATTTAGTCTCAGCTCTGACGTTAACTAGTTGTTGGCCACCTTCAAGGCACTTAATGGCTCTGAGCCTCAGTGTCTTCAACAGTAAAATGAAGGAGTTGGAAGTTTAGCTCAAAAAATCCATTATTTAATTACACTCTCCCAGACAGGTAGTATGTATTGTTCACAGAGTAAAAGATTCTTATGGAGTTGTTGACATGTAATTGTTTTTCAAGAACAATTTTCTAGTTAAAAAAAAAAAGTGTAAGAAAAAATTATGCATGTAATGGCTATCATTAAAGCTAAATAATTTTTTTAAAATTCTCTTCTTAATTTTGTCTTGAATAATTCCAGTCTGGATGTTATTTTTCTAAGTGAGTAAAAAATATTTATGAAATAAAATAATCATTATCACCCATTTCTACTGTGTAGAATAAGCATAGAATGAGTCATATATCAGTTACAATCAAGTCACATTCTTATATGTATAAAAAGATATATTTTTATGATATAAAATGACCAGAGCATCAACATTTTCACTGTTATACCTTTAGGTAAAATAACATACCATTTTAATTGACAGCTACAGTATTCTGTGTGTTTCCAGATTTTCCAAAATGAAAAGTACAATAGAATGTTGGGAATTCTTGGAATTCTACATGAGTGTTTCATGTTACTGCACATCTTATGAGAACAGGCACTGACTGCCTCTGTTCAGGACCACATTGTAAAGCATTGTAAAGGATATTTGTACAGTGAACAGCCTTGGGAGATAGAGACAGTGTCTACCTCCAGAGCAAAGGGTGGGTGTTTTGTTCGTTACTGTGCAGCATCATAAAGATCATGTCTCCCTCCTTTATAATAACGATAAGGTCAGGCAGGCTTACTACCCAATATAAAAGATTTGGGTTCCCTAAGCTCAGAGTTCCTCTCCTATAACACAAGCCACTGTATGTGGCCACATCACCTGGACTAGGAATTGTGGCTAAGGGAATTAGTGCAAATATCCAAACTCTGGCTATGCTGTTACTGTGAGTAATAAACTGTCCTTAGTCTCTGACCCCAAAGTCTCTATTTTCTGCCAGCATCTGTCACACTGCGGCTGGCTAGCTTTTTCTTCTACTTGTGCAGGTTTTTGGTTTTGTTCTTGTTTTTTTTTAATGGAATGCATCCATGTAATGTGTTTTTCAGCTTTTATATTTCTCCTTAACGTCTCATGAACCTCTATCTTTTAAAGTCAGCTACTGAATTAAATCGTTGCATTATGTTCCACCGCAACATATTTTATAGTTTATTTACTCATTACTCTATTGATGGACATTTACATTGTCCAGTTTTTTGCTATGATAAACAATGCTGTATTAAATGCTTTTGTGCTCTTGGGTTAGTATTCCATTAGCTGAAATCCCTTGATGATATTAATGAATCACACATGAGTGTCCTTTTCTTTGTAGGATGATATCAATCTTGTTGAAATTTGCCAATCTAATTAGAGTAAAATTTTATCTCAATGTTTTCATTTGTATTTATTTAATGAAGTTGTGTCTTTTCAAATGTTTATTGGTCATTTTTATTTTTTCTGTGAATTGTTGTTTCATATTAATTGCTTAATTTTTACCACGCAAATGCCAGTGACTGAAGCTTTACAAGCTAGATCTGTAAAGAATTTTCCAGATATTTCCTGAAGTCAACAGTGAGTTGCCTCAAGTCATCTTGTAGCATCCTGTAAAGCTGTCTTCCTTTGCTCTCTTCTCCCTGGCTAATGCCTGTTGCCCTTTAGACTGCTTAAATAAACTTCATCTATCTCCAGAAGTACCCCTTCACTGATCTCCAGGGTCCATGCCCAGGATGCTATCCTCCGATGCTCTAAGTGTTGCATTTTTTGAGCTATCAGAATGGTGGTGGATTGTGAGCTAATGGAGGAAGTATCAGTCTCTCCTCATCCTTATGGCATGCTTAGTTATTGGGGTTCTGAAGGAATATTGCCCACATGTAATATTTCTTAAACTCTCAGGAAAGCAGCCATTTCCACTTCATCCTTACATACCTGTTTTCTCTCAAAATTCACACACGATCCTCTAAATGCCTCCCTGTATAGGAACAGGAAGTGTTTCAGGTTTGGAAATATACTATACTGTCTGGGAAAGCTAGGAAGCTCTAGACAGAACCCCAGCTTAACCAAATAATAAATTTTCAATTCCAAACCTCAGTTTGCTTCAGTGTGATTTCACATCTTCTCCCAAGAACCCCATGTCTAAGCTCTGTCTATCTCACCAAATAGCTATCCTTTGACTATCCCTTGCACCTAGGGAATCACATGTCCATCAGGGTCCTACGTATACAGTGTGGAAAAGATGAGGGGGCAAGAACTCCAGGTGGGTTCATCCACTTTTCCCACAGTGGAGTGGGTGGGAGTGGTAGGGAAAGAGTCCAGTGGAAGAACTGAGCAGGGCCCTCTAAGTCATGGAGCCTAGGTCAGAAGCCCCCTTGCCTGAAATTAGAGGTGGTACTGGGTGGAAAAGTCATACAAGTCACAAATATTAATTTCCATTATAGGACTTCATTGTGTGATGTCACTGAAATTACTAACCCTTCCCTCACTTTGCTCAGTTTAGGCTTGATGAGTTATTGATGGTTTATCTTGAGCTAGCAGAGAAGTTTTGTTAGTGCTGTTAAGAATGCTGAATTTTTTCACACATATGATGTAACAATCAGGCATTTCAAGCATAAATCCTCTCTCTATATAAATGTGGGGGTATGTATATGTTTGTACATATATGTGTATATATGTGTGCATACACAAATACATGTGTGTGCACGCATGCATGTATATATTCATATATATGTACTCATGCACACACATATAGCAGGCAAACTGTACAATGTCCCCAGTGATCCCCACTGGTTTTCACATCCTGTATTATTAATCCTCTCTCCTTGCAAGTGGGCTGGACTTTGGTCTCACTTCTAATGAATGGAATACAGCAGAAGGATGGGCTATCAATCACTTCTGAGAGCAGTTTACAAAAAGACTGTGGCTTCTGTCTGGGGCACCCTCTCTTGTTCTCTGGCCCACTCTAAGGTAAACCAGCTGCCGTGTTGTGAGCTGACCTATGGGGAGGCCCATATGGCAAGGTACTGATGTCTCTGGCCAAAAGTCAGAGAGGACCTGAAGCCTGCAATGGTCATGTGAGCCAGTTTGGAAGTAGGTCCCCCCAAAGGAGGCTTGAGATGGCCACAGCCCTGCAGCCTTGTGGGAGACTCAGTCAGAGTCACCTAGCTGAGGCACACCCAGATTCCTGACACTCAGAAATGGAGATAATGTGGTTTTTTTGTTTTAATACGAAAAAGATTTTCTTGACATATATACATATATACATATATATATATATATATGTATATATATGTACATAAAGCTGGGAAAGAGAAGGGACCATTGAGGCAAATGCATAGGGGGAGAGGAAGCATCTGAAAACAGCTGTGGGCATCCTGACATTTCCAAGTCTAGGGAAAACTGGCCAGGAGCTTGGGTGGCCAAGTTAACAGTCAAGCCAGGGATGGCACAGTGGATGATACATGCAGCTCTCTTCCATTCTCCTAACTGGAACTTCTCAAGTCTGGTGTAATTTCTGAACTGGGCTCATATGCTCCTCACCCTCCAACACAAACACACACACACTCCTGCACACCCCTGAGGTGTGGTCCTCCGGCTTGCTGTAGGAAGAAAGGAGGTTAAGTTTCACTTAAAGGGGCCGAGCCACTTTCCAGTGACGCAAAGTCCATTGCAAAGCTCACAGTTTGCAGAATAAGATCTGCTCTTCATTTGTTGAGTTTCTTCATAGAAGAAAGGAATTAGCTGGTGGCTCCCATGAAGCCCTGGGCAGGTTATGAGGCTGCCAGACTCAGATGAGCACAGGCACAGCTGCCCTGACCAGGAGCCTCCAAACACAATGCTGCCTCCTCTAAGTCAGAGGGGTGTCCTGACTTGGGGGCACCAGTGTTCTTACTGAGAGTGGAGGTTCCTCTCTAAATATGGATGGTGCTGTCCCCCATGGCACCACCTGGGTTTTGGCCAGGTGCTTTGTATGAATGCAGCACCCGAAGTGTATCCAGTCACAGCAGGTGTGGTGCTGTCCCCCTCCGCCCCCCCGTTCTCTGTTTGTTCTTTTAATATTGAGCTGCATGAGCTGTTTATATATTTTGGAGATTAATCCTTTGTCCACTGATCCGTTTGCAAATATTTTCTCTCATTCTGAGGGTTGTCTTTTCATCTTGTTTGTAGTTTCCTTTGCTTTGCAAAAGTTTTTAAGTTTCATTAGGTCCCATTTTTTTATTTTTGTTTTTATTTCCATTACTCTAGGAGGTGGATCAAAAAAGATCTTGCTGTGATTTATGTCAAAGAGTGTTCTTCCTATGTTTTCCTCTAAGAATTTTATAGTGTCTGGTCTTATATTTAGGTCTCTAATCCATTTTGAGTTTATTTTTGTGTATGGTGTTAGGGAGTGTTCTAATTTCATTCTTTTCCATGTAGCTGTCCAGTTTTCCCAGCACCACTTATTGAAGAGACTGTCTTTTCTCCATTGTATATCCTTGCCTCCTTTGTCATAGATTAGTTGACCATAAGTCCGTGGGTTTATCTCTGGGCTTTCTATCCTGTTCCATTGATCTATATTTCTGTTTTTGTGCCAGTACCATATTGTCTTGATTACTGTAACTTTGTAGTATAGTCTGAAGTCAGGGAGTCTGATTCCTCAAGCTCCGTTTTTTTCCCTCAAGACTGCTTTGGCTAATTGGGGTCTTTTGTGTTCCCATACAAATTTTAAGATTTTTTCTTCTAGTTCTATAAAAAATGCCATTGGTAATTTGATAGGGATTGCATTTAATCTGTAGATTGCTTTGGGTAGTATAGTCATTTTCACAATATTAATTCTTCTAATCCCAGAACATGGTATATCTCTCCATCTGTTTATATCATCTTTGATTTCTTTCATCAGTGTCTTATAGTTTTCTGCATACTCGTCTTTTGTCTCCTTAGGTAGGTTTATTCCTAGGTATTTTATTCTTTTTGTTGCAATGGTGAATGGGATTGTTTCCTTAATTTCTCTTTCTGATATTTCATTGTTAGTGTATAGGAAGGCAAGAGATTTCTGTGCATTAATTTTGTATCCTGCAACTTTACCAAATTCATTGATTAGCTCTAGTAGTTTTCTGGTGGTATCTTTAGGATTCTCTATGTGTAGTATCATGTCATCTGCAAACAATGACAGTTTTACTTCTTCTTCTCTAATTTGTATTCCTTTTATTTCTTTTTCTTCTCTGATTGCTGTGGCTAGGACTTCCAAAACTATGTTGAATAATAGTGGCAAGAGTGGACATCCTTGTCTTGTTCCTGATCTTGTTCCTGATCTTGTTCCTTATCTTGTTCCTGATCAGTTTTTCACCATTGAGAATGATGTTTGCTGTGGGTTTGTTGTATATGGCCTTTAATATGTTGAGGTAGGTTCCCTCTATGCCCACTTTCTGGAGAGTTTTTATCATAAATGGATGTTGAATTTTGTCAAAAGCTGTTTCTGCATCTATTGAGATGATCATATGGTTTTTATTCTGCCACAGTTTTTGGTCTAAAGGTGGGGATTTAAGCTTATCCAGACCTCACAACTCTAGCCACAATTATTGGTCAATCACACAAGCCAGGCCAATCAGAATCCTTCTCTAGAATCTTTTCACTATCTTTAAGCTATTACTGTATGAGCCTAGAGACTGCCATCAGCCATGTTTCTTTCTATATAGAAACTGGAGCTACAGTAGAGGAAAATAAAACTAACACACAGAGCAAGAGAAGATCAAGTCTAATGGCATTTGAGTTCTTGGTTCTAGCTTGCTCCATGCGTGCTTCCACTGCAGTTTGGTTATGCAGGTCAACGTATACTTTCTTTTTGGTTTAAGCTGGTTTGCATTAGATTTCTCTACGTTAAATCAAGAGTGTGACCAAGTTAGTTGATGTGGTAATGTTATCTTGAGCGTGTACCGCATAATATCACGGCATTTTCACATATACATGTTGTTTCTTGGATCTACATCCTGCCGACACTGACTCTAATTTTTATTGCAACACTTGCCCAGAGTTTGCATCTATTGATCTCCCTGCCCCACCCGTCCCCCAAATTAGGAACTAATAAGAAAAATTTGAAATAATTCCTGTTCTCTCCCTCTCTCTATATAAATTTACATTAAAACTATTGGACAGCTGCCAAGAGTTTGAAGTACAGCTGCATTTTGTGAATTAGTTAAATATCATAACCCTGTTTGCAGTTTCTATCAGTAACTGGAATGAATGTTATAAAAAGAGCATTTACTAAAAAGAATGTGTTGTGTAATTTAATGTATGCTAAATGTAGGTGGTCTAAAAATATTTTACTGCATTCCTACCTTTACTAATCAACTTTTTAAATACTGTCACTAAAGTGTGAATACCATTCGACAAAGGAAGTCAACCAAGCCCTTTATATGACATTATTTTAAATAATCTTTTCTATATTTTCTAAGTCAGATTGTATAAGTAGTTAATCCATCTACCTATAGTAATGTTAGTTGGTGGAAAATGTCATGCATCCTGCCTTTGCTGTGATTACATACATTCCTTTTCAACTTCCTTTTGTTGACTTTTGTTATATTTTGTATCATAGCTTTAGCAACTAGGATGTCTTTGGGGTGAAGAAAATCCCTTACTTCCGATCCTTGTCATTTACTAATTAATGACTCAAAGTATTACAAGTGCACTCCCATAACTGTTTATCTTGCTGTGGCCAATGCTGAAAGTGACTTCTACTATCAAAATTATTCAGTTCTTTGATATGATCTCTTGCTATTTTTTGGTTCTGTTTTCTGTAAAAGTTCAGGAATTCCATCAGAAGTCCTTTGACAAGAGAAGTTACCAAGAATATTACTGGATTGGTAAACTTGACAGTTTCTTTGCTAAGAAAGTCTAGCTTCCATATCTTAACTTCTTACCCTACAGCTATTTTGTTCCCTCCTGACACATTTTTTCCTGTACGATTCTTGTTTGAATAAACTATTTTTTATTAACTTTATTTTGTAACTTAGATATGGCTCACACCTAAACTGTAGGTAGCTATGGTAACATAACAAGTTCACACTTTGTATTAATTAGGAACTTTTAAGAAGCTTCATTTAACTGGTGGAATGACCCCAAGGCTCTTGTCTGAAGATCCACATGAGACCCACTGGAAAATCATAAAGTCTGGCTGTGGCTTTTTCCCAGGGCAGCTTCTAAGCCCTGGATCTTATATTGTTTATCTATAAATGATCCTGGTTGTTGCTTCCAAGCCCTTCTGGTTTGTCGTGCACAGAGCCACTAGCAGACTCGTTGGCAGTGATAGGTGCTAACCTTGGAGGAAAGGTGTAGTTATCAGTGAGGATGTCTTTCATTATAGTATCAGGACACTAGGCTCTACTTGTTTCAACAGTAAAGAAATGCCTTGCCTCCCTAACAAGAAGTCCAAAGGAAATCAGTTCTGGGCTCCATACAGTCAGGAACGGGGCTCCAGAACTCTGCTAGTTTTAAAGGCTACACTCCTCTAAGGCAACTTTCTTTTCAGGTTGCCTCCCCCCAACACAGGTCAGCAGTAGCAGTTCCAGGTTTCACAGTTTGACATGCCACTATTGAGAGATATGAGGGGTGACTTTCCATTTTCACCTTCCAAGAGTGAAAACCTTTTAGGGAGTCTTTCTTTCCCTGAATGCTTCCCTTCAGGTATCCTGGGCCAGAATGGCATCACATGCCCTCCTAAACATTGGCAAGGGGAGTGGTATTGCTATCATTGGTAGACAGTCAATCATTGGTGAACTCCTACATCACCCACTGGGCTCCTCCTTCCACAAGGACATGCTTTTCCTCTGGCCTGAACTCTGATACTGCACCCACCTACCACCCTGTGGGGCTTCTCCGACAATGAGCAGAGGCTCTGAATCCTCAGTATGGGCCCACTCCATGCATCGACAGGTTCTTCACCCAGCCCAGGCTCTGACACCCGTGTGCTCTGTCACGCCACTGAGACTGCTTACCCAGCAACGGTCTGTTCCAACAAGAGTTAAAACCTTGCTCAGATGCAATTTTTATAGCAATCTGTTTAAAGAAACAAGTTGATATGGAAAACAGCAATGTACAAAGTAAAAAAAAAAAAAGCTATGAGATTTTTCCACTTGCAGGAAAAAATAAATGGGAGTGGTCAGACTAGAAAGCTTTGATGGTACATGCACACTGTTGCTATAGTACCTACAGTTAACAAATGTGGTTTTCATAAATTAAAAAATATATATAACTATTCCCCCATCTCATCAGCAGTATCTTAAGTTACAGAAACAGAGAATAGCAATTTCAAATGACATTTTAACTTTTAAAACTATGTAGTGGTATTTGTCAATTGGAAATATAAAAATAAGAATCTGACCCTGTTTTGCCAGAAATGAATTTAAAACAGAACAATTGATTTTTAAGAGTTAATGTGATGGTACTTATGATCGGTCCTGACCATAATTTCATCATTCTTGTCACTAGAAGGGAACTTAGAGTGGCAATAAACCTTTTATGTTGCTATATTACCTGCAAGATTTCCACAGCAGGCTCATTTTACAGATGTGAAGACTGAGGCACAGTGAGTTAAGTAACTGATCCAGGGTCACACAGCTGTAAGAGGGACAGGCAGGACCCACCCCATGCAGCCTGGCTCCCTTGCCCTTATAGTTCCTAGTGTGTGCTCATCTGAGGAAAAAATACATGGCTGTGGTATTATCTTTACTAGAAGAAAATTAAGAAATAACCAGAGAGGGGAAAGGATTTATGAATCATCTGTCCTGTGGAAATTAAACAGCTGTAAAAGAATGATACAATAGTTACATTTACCAGTGAGGAAAGATGTTTAGTTTATCACACAATGTTTGCTGTAAAAACTGAATCAGGACCATCTACAGATTATAAAGCGAGTGTTTGTATAAACCTATAAATGCCCCAAGCAGGACTGGAAGGATTCTAGGCAAAGTGTCCACAGTGTCATTCTGGGAGAGCAGACTTGGGATATGAATTTGGAGTACGAGAGGACCGCAGAATTTGGGTTATGAAATGAGGAATCTCAGGGGATAGAGGTGAGTCAACACAGCTCAGAAAGGAAAGGTCAAGCAGGCCACCTGAGAGACAGGAACACCTAGGAGGTCCATGCTACCCAATGAGTGGGGTGGATCCCACAGGCCAGAAACTGGGGGCTCCTCTGTCTCAGCTCCATGCCGGGAGGCCAGCTGCCCAGACCAACTCCAGGGTGATATCAGGCATACCTGGGCCAGGTGTACTCTCCTGGGTCCCTCACCTTTTCAGGGTTAAAAGACACGCCGTGACCAGCAGCCAATGCCAGGTAAATAAATGCTGGACAGAGCTCAAGCCCATGGTTGGTCCCTCACTAGACAGAAAAGCTCAAAGGTATGCAAGAGAAACAAAAGTCCCTTTCAGAACCTCTGCTGTGGTTAACCAGCCCTTTGTCATGAACGGTCTACTCAGAACATCCTGACCTGCTTTCTGTTTAACTCCCTTCAGGAGAAGTTCAGGAACCTCCACCATGTTTCAGGAAGGCAGCTGATACTGGGGGTGAACACAGGAATGAGACTCAGTTCTTGTCCTGATTTGGCGAGTGGCCAGGGTTAATCTGCCAGTCAGCTACCTTTGAACCTTGCGTCACTCCATTTGAGAGGCCACATTTTCTTTCTGACTGTGAGTAAAGACCACCATCCAGAATGCTGAGCCATCTGGGTAAGGCCAGGAGGCTTGAACCCCTCCTGTCGTGATGGCTTCTTCTACTTTCATACCAGTCACCATATGATGTTACTTGTCACCATATGAGTAACGTTGGGCTTCCCTGTTGGACTCAAACTGCAAAATGGTCAGATTCTGTCCCCACGCATCCGAGACCCTGGGCCCAGGATCAGAGGGAAGTCTCAGCCTGGCTTCTCTAGGCAGCTCCGTCTAACTGGTCGTAAGGTCCAGAGCAAGGTTGGGAGAATCCGGGGTCTGGGAAAGGGGGAACGACCCCACGCTTAGAGTCTCCATTGCTACACTCTGCGGGTGGCCCCAGAGTGGGAGAGGACAGGGCCCCAGGGCTTCTCCCAAGATGACAGGATGGTTATCCTCATATGGTTTTATTTCTTAGCAAATTCACCAGAGAGTTTCAGTGGCCTTAAGCATTCTCCTAAACCAATCCAGCTGTTTTGCAAATGTCAAAGGCATTTTGGGTGAAATTTGGTGACTTATGGAAGTTAGGAACTTGATGAAATTAAAATGGAAATAATTTTATGGAGAAAAAAGCCTGACTAGAATTTTGAGTGGTTTTCACTAAATTTATAGATTAATTTAGGGAAAATCCAGATCAATATAAATGATTGATTTCCCATGCAGGTGCAGGAGTATGAAATGTTATTCTATTTGTTGAGATCAGTATCTCAGAGGACAAGGCCATCTCTTTGCCCATCCTCTTTAAAAAAATTTTTTTAAAGACTGACTTGGCTATTTGTGGTTAAATATGTGGTGTTGGGCATAGTCTATGATGGGATTTGTACTTGATCTTAATTGGGGTAAGGCTTCTGAAGCAATTTAATAAAGTGGTGACAGAATCATTTCAATACAGTTGGTGAATCATTTGACTATGGAAATTTCTTGGTGATTTTGAAATAATTAATAGCAAGTTAGTGATAGTCACTCTGAAAAATGATAACATTACTCTTAGCTCTCTCTCTCTCTGCCTATTCTTACTTCTCACAAGAGTTTTATTTATCCAAAAATATTTGTTTAAACTCTCTCATGTTACAGAACTGTTTTAGGCCCTAGGGACACATCAGATAAAAACAAAATTTCTTTCCCTCATTACATTTTAGTGGGTACAACCGAGTTATATAACATGACATATCTTTATACATAGCTGTTTCCATGAGAAACAAGAAAAACAAGAAAAGGTTGACTGTTTCACCATGAAGATGGTGGTACCATTTGAACTGCTTGTCATATTTCTGGTCCTCTGCTCTTCTCAGTACATGGTTAGATTACACTTCCTTGATCCCTTCTCATTGCATGGGGCCAGGTGACTAGTTATAGCCAGTGAGTTATAAATAGAAATAATTTGGGTCACTTCTGAATGGGAGCATTTAAATGCCAGTGCAAGATTTTCCGTGACATTTCTTTTGGTCTGACATGAGGATGGCAACATCTGCGAAAGTGGCTGCTTTGTCCATCTGGGCTCCTGAATGACTACTACCTCCTCCTAATGGACATGGTGTGTGACTGAGACATTTTGTGGTATTGATCCTTTGAGATTTTGTAGGGGAGACATTATTTGTTACTGCAGCATAGCTCAGCTTATACAGACTAATACAATGTGTTTAAAGGAAAACAAAATGAAGCATTTTTATTAGGACCTGTGAGCAATCAGGTGTCAGGTTATACTTGCACAGCACAATTTGGCAAATATTGACCAGGCTTTGTACAGTATTCCTTCCACTGGAACTAACTGGAATCAACTAGTAAATGTCTCTTGTTGCCTTTTCCATTTTCCTTTTCCTAATCATTGGTCCCATGTCCCATGGCTGCAGCTCTGGTTCATTTTCTCTTAAGTGCTTGGCACCTTCTCCTAATACACTCCGTAAACCTCTTGAATTGTATCTGGCTTTGACAGTCTATTATGAATACCACATATTTCTGGTTTCATTCTTCCTATACTCCACGTTGCACCAAGTGCAACATGAACATCTTCCTTGCATTTAGTCTAGATGACATGTTAATTTATTTTAGTGGGCTAAGGTAATGCTACAGCATTCCAATGCATATTGATACACTTGGATTGGCTCTATCATTTTCAGAATTATTACTTTATTAGTAAATGATACTTCAATTATCATATATTCAATCCCTTTTCCTCCCCAATTTAAATAAATAGGGATTGGTCAGATTGGAATCACTTAGGCAACCAGAACTCTGGGGTATGTTTCTAGGGCAGTGTTTTTTATCATTGGCTCTATGATAACATTACGTGAGGAGATCTGAAAGATCCCAGAGCCCAACCAGCACACCAGGCTGATTGCAATGAAATCACGGAGGCTAGGACCTTGGCATCAGTATTTGCTAAAGTCCCCTAGTTGACTCTAACATGCAGTTGAAGTTGAGAATCACTCTTTTAGACATTAGTGCTAGATCAAGTGAAGGCGGGAAACCAAGGTAACCAATAGCACGAGGACAGAGAGGAGAATGAAGCCTAGTTTTGCAGGGCCTCCCAGCAAAGATTCACATGCTATAAATGCTATTCTTGGCATCCATCAAAGTTGTACTTAGACACACCTGAAGGCTGCCAGTACTCTATTATTTGTGCCAGCTTCTCCTTCTCTCTTCCACTCTAGCCAGAGCATGAAAAGCTACTCCTAGGCTAGCAAATATTTAAAAGTCAAAGCCAGGTAAATAGAATCATATTGTTGAGTCAAATAATGGAGAGGCAAAGCCTAAAGTATCAAAGACTAGGAAATACTGGAATGGAATTGGGGAAGAGCAAAGGTGAGAGGGCAGGATGAAATGGCACACACATTGGTACAAGTAGGCTGGAGAGATCCATCTCCTTTGTTGGGGCAGCCACCTTCAAAGTGCATGGTGAGCCTGGGCAGGGAAGAAATAGGAGATGGCTTGTGACATACTTTGAAACAGAAACCAATACTTGAGCAAGTAATAAAAATAAACTTCTAGCAAAATTGCTTCTATATTTATTCTTCTTGAACAGTAGATGAGAGCTACATTACAATTTATTTAGGCAAAGAATATTGTTTATTTATGAGAAAAAATCCAAACAGTTGAACGTCTAATAAATATGGCACATGTTAAGAAGAAGGTAATCTGAGTATTCTTCCATGGTATGTTGGGGTAAATGTGTTATACCTTAAAGATGTATAAAGATTCTCTAGGCTGGTTCAGTATCCACTTTTTCTTTCTTTTTTTTTCTTTTAATTATTATTTTTGGCTGCGATTGGGTGTTGGTTGCTGCATGTGGGCTTTCTCTAGCTGCAGCCAGCGGGGGCTACTCTTTGTTGTGGTGCGCAGGCTTCTCATTATGGTGGCTTGTCTTGTTGCGGAGCACGGGCTCTAGGTGTGTGGGCTTCAGTAGCTGCAGCACGCAGTCTCAGTAGTTGTGGCACGTGGGGCCGAGAGCACACTGGCTTCAGTAGTTGTGGCATGTAGGCTCAGCAGTTGTGCCTCATGGGCTCTAGAGTACAGGCTCAGTAGTTGTGGTATACCAGCTTAGTTGCTACATGGCACGTGGGATTTTCCCAGACCAGGGATCGAACCTGTGTCCCCTGCATTGGCAGGTGGATTCTTAACCACTGCGCCACCAGCTAAGTCCCTCAGTATCCACTTTCATGCTTGCTTGCTTTTCCTTTCTCCCCCTAATTTCTTCCCCACCCCTACATTCTGTTTTCTTCTCATTCTTTTCTTGCTTTCTGCATTTTTTAGGTTCCCAACCTGTCATGGTGACTCTCACCACCAGATCAACACATTGGGCATGCTTGCCCTACCCCTATTCATTTCTTCCCTTTCATCAATACCACTCTTTCTTGCCACTTGTATCTGTTCTCTAATCTTGAATCCTTGCCTCTGTCAGGAGATTTTTCCTATACTGTGCGACCTCACTTCTCTGCTGCCTCTGCCAGCTCCCTATGAAGCCCAAAGCTGCTGCCAAATCTCTCCAGGACTCCTTGCAGTGACTTACCCAGAGAAGCTTTGTTTAGTGTTCCCACGAAAGGAGTCACTTGAGCCGTCCGTGTTTAGGGAAAACTCCTGCTTGCCTAAGGAGGCTGACAGAGTGGCTGAATGCTCCCTGAAGTTGAAGTCTGCAAACCCTAATTGAGAGTTTCATTACTCCACTCCTTGATCTTCTTGCTTTGGATCCAATAGACCGTCTCCTTCTATCTGTTCCAGCTGAAGGCAAAGTCTTCCAGAAATCTGTCTGGGCATGATTTCCTTGGTGCTTCATTTCTATATTGTGTAGTGGGGAAAATGGCAAGGTTTCAGGTAGTAGAGGTTGGCGTCAGCTCCCACAATTCATTCTGCCTCTGTTTCTCACCCTTTGATGCCCTAGGACCTCTTGTTTCTCTGCCCTCTGTCTGCTACCTGCCCCACCGCACATACACATATTAAATGGAAATTCTCAACTTCACGATGGGGTGTGGGTGGGAAGGAGAGAGTACAGAGCATCTCAGAATTTTAGGAGGTAGAAAATGGTTTAAAAACAACTTTTCACTATTATAAGATTATTGTATATTTTTTAAATGGATGAACAAAAAAGTTTTTTTAAAAATAAGTGATGCTCAAGTGATTTCATATTGGTTAAATGCAAAAAAATTTAAAGGTAACGTATTTTTTTTTCAAAACACGGTAATTACTGTTCAGTGTAAAGTTCCTTACTGGGTTTATATTTATTACAAAATAGATAATTAAATTCTTAATGTGGTATTAAAGGACTACCACCCGCACACCCTCACATATACAATACAACCTCAGCATAATTTTTCAACACATTCCTATTTATTGACAATTTTCTAAAACATAACATATTTTAAAGCTAATGAACCATGGGTAACTCTATTCTTTCTCCCTCATGTGCCTTCCTGTATCATTACCACTCCTGATGACATTTTTTTTCTATTCTTTCTTAACCTCTTTTAATAAAAGCATCCAAACATCATATGTGTAGAGAGAATATCTTGTTAATCTTGCTTTATCTATCTTTCCATAATTTTTTAGAGTATTTTAAAGCAAATCCCCAAAATTACAGCATTTCACCTTTGGTACTTAACTGTAAGATCTAGGACATTTTAAATATAATCACAATGCTATTAAAGCAACTAAATAATTTTATAATTGCTTAATGTCATCTACTATTCATTTCATATCCGAATTTCCTCAACTATCTTAAAAATGTCTTTTTACACTCAATTTGTTTCAATTAGGATGTAAGCAAGGTCCTCAATTATTATTTGGTTAATGTGTTTCTTAAGTTTCTTTAATCTACTTCCACTTATTACCCTCCTTCATTTTAATATCCTTCAGCTGTTGAATAAAGCAGCTCATTGGTCCTGGATAATATCCTGTTTTTCTGCATTTGTTTGCTGGCTTCCTCATGGTACTATTTACCTTGTGCTTCCAGTGCTTCCATCGCCTGTATTTTTTTTTTTTTTTTTTGTAACTGGGAGGTAGAGCTATTCAGAGTCTTGACTTAGGTTCCAGTGCAATTTTTTTTTTTTAAAGAAACACTTTATAGATGGTATTGTGTACTCTTTATTACATCATTCAGGAGACCCACAATGTCTTCTGTCCTACAGTTAGTGACGCTAAGATTGATTGGTAGATTCAGGAGTTGTCAGCCAGATTACCCCATTATAATATTCCCTCTCCACCTTTCCTAAAGGTTTTAGTAGCCTTTGATGTTTGTCTAGTTCCTTTATTTCATTAAGGGGATGCAAAAGGTGACTTTTCTTCCAGTCTCTCTGCAATTATTAGCTGTAATTCTTCTATAAATAATTTTCTCTTGTTGAAGATTTAGTTACCCAGAAATACAGTTTGTACAGGGAAAACAGAACAAATGCTTTATTTTTTCAATTTATTAATTCATTTTCAGAGTGGTGAATTGGTATCAGAAACCTGCAAAGATGACCAATGAATTTTTGTTCAAGTTTTATTATGAACTCTTGAATTCTTTTCAATCCACTGTAGTCATTATTATTTTTTAAACTGCTATCATTGTAATTCAAAACAAACAATATAAAGCTTTAAAAAATTTTTTTGTCTGGTGGGGATACACAGATGACAGCAGAAATTCTTAAGGTAACCTGTGCATCAGACTGTGGGGAGTAGGGGATGACAGTTGTTTTATGTTTATCAAAAGTGTACCTGGGTGTGGTAAAAGACGAGTAGTAAGGTATAGTAAAAAGTGATTCATATGTGGGTGTTCATTATAAAATTCTTTCAACTTTGCTGTAAGTTTGAAATTTTTCAAAATTAAAAACAGGGACTTGGATTTTAAAAGTTAAGACTGACTGAAATAAACAAGTGCGACTATATCAAAATAAAAATTCCTGCATAGCAAAGGAAACCACCAACAAAATGAAAAGGCAACCCATGGAATGGAAGAAAATGTTTGCAAATCATATATCTGATAAGGATTTAATATGCAAACATTTTAAAGAATTCACACAGCAAAAATCCCCCAAACAATTCTATTTTAAAAATGGGCAGAGGAACTGAATAGACACTTTTCCAAAGAGGACACAGAGATGGCCAAGAGGTACATGAGAAGGTGCTCAATATCACTAATCATCAGGGAAATGCAAATCCAAACCACAATGAGATTTCACCTCACACCTATTACAATGGCTATCATCAAACAGACAAGAGATAGCAAGTGTTGGCGAGGATGTGGAGAAAAGGGAACCCTTCTGCACTGTTGGCGAATGTAAACTGATGCAGCCACTGTGGAAAACAGTAGGGATTCTCCTCAAAAAGTTAAAAGTAGAGCTACCATATGGTCCAGCAATCTCACTTCTAAGTATATATCCACAGGAAATGAAAACAGGATATCAAAGGGTATCTGCACCCCCATATCCATTGCAGCATTATTCACAGTAGCCAAGACTTATATCTAAATATGTAATAGAATATTATTCAGCCACGAGAAAGAAGGAAATTCTGCCATTTGTGACAACTTGGATTGATCTTGAGGGCATTGTGTTAAGTGAAATAAGCCAGACAGAGAAAAACAAAGATTGCATGGTATCATTTATACGCAGAATTTTTTAAAAAGTCAAGTTCATAGGAACAAAGTAGAAAAGTAGGCTCCAGGGAATAGATGGTGGAGGAAATACGGAGAGGTTGGTGAAAAGGGTACAAACTTTCAGCTCTAAGATGAATGAAGTCTAAACATACAAATGTATAACATGGTGTCTATAGTTGATAACACTGTATTAAATAATTGAATTTTTTTAAGGCAGTAGAACTTAAATGTTCTATCTCTCTCTCTCTCACACACACATACACACACACACACACACACACACACACAAAGGTAAATAGATGAGGTGATGGACATGTTAATTAACTTGATGGGGAGAATCCTTCCAAAATGTACACGTATATCAAATCATCATCAAATACACTTTAAATACCTTACAATTTTATTTGTCAATTATACCTCAATAAAGGTACAAAAAAAGTTCACTGAGTGAACACAGGGATAAAAAGAGTTAAGAAGTTTCTAAATTTTGAGCATAAAAGGTGATGTATATTATACCTTTTCAATCTTTTTAAGTGCAATGAAAATTTTAACAGTGGCACTCAGCTACAATTTCTGTTGACCTCTGATATGTGAAATTTCTCTCAAATTAAATCAAGACTATCTAGCTATATAGGGATAAAAGAATCTTGATTTGTTTGAGAAACACATTTGGAAAAGTTATGATGAACTTTAATGGGAAACACACTTGTATAGAAGCCTGGGCATAAGGTTGAAATTGATCATCACATTGTTTGTTTAGAAAAGAAAACATAACATTCAAAGAGTATGTTGGAAGCATTGGATTTCTTCACATGAGAACACACACATTGAAAATTTTGGGGCTTGGGATAAAGCGTAAATTACAGACTACTTTGTTCTTTAGTTGAAAGTGTTGAGCTTTAAAGATATGCATATATTATTGGATATACTAAAAATCAGAATATTTTTGCATGGGGAATACTTTTGGGAAAAAAGGAAACAAAATAATAGAAACTTTTGAAATTAATAGTGCTAATGACCAGACTTTGAAAATAATTCTACAAATAGAAGAGTGAAATGACAGACAATTTGCGGCAAGCCAGATATGTAGATTTTAGGGGACAGCCTATCATTGTTCGCCTGGGTGGTCTCCCATTTCCTAGAAGAGGGAATTGCTGAGCTTCATGATACAGTCATGACGTACTCTGCACTTAAGGGGACTCTGTGTGTGGGGAGAGTGGAGGGAGAAGGAATAACTTTTTAAAAAATCATAGAAGGGGGTCAAAAAATCATAGAAGAAATTTTGTAAGTTATATAAACCAACCCATTTATCCCCAAGAAAAACCACACCTAAATTCTTCCAGACAGATTAGAATCCTTCCTCTTTCTAAAGACCTCCGGAGAAGGAGTTTCCATTTCCGTACTTTAGTATTGAACAGACTCCACTCTCAAGAGCACTGTTCTCTTGCCTATGTTAAATCGTTCATGATACTGCCAAGATATTCATTTGTTCTTATAATATCCTCTGCATGGAGGAGGACAGCTGAGCGAGCTTGCTTCAGGAGCTCTCTGTCTATTCCTCTTTCCCCCTTGGCCCTCTTTTCTCTACACTTAGAATTTCCACTTCTTTAAGGTAGGGATTGCTGGGACCTTTCAGGGGTCAAGCAGATAATATATAACTTGATTTAAGATTGTAGGGAGTGGTGGCAAAGTGCAGAACAAATGCTTCTCTAAAGGTATTTAATTGCATATGCATTATACACACTGGTTAGGCCAAGCCAAACACTGTATGACTTTGGGGTGAATTCTCCTTGAAAGCTGCCCACTTACATCCTTGCTTTGGGCCTTTCCTAAAAGGGTAGGATATGGTAGTCATGTTGCATTTGCCTATGTCTACAAATGAAAAACCAAGGCTTAGTTTAGCTCTGGTGAAAAATGTTTCTTTTCTGTAGTCTTCAGTATTAGAAGCACTCTTATTAAAGGTAATTTTTCCTGGACACATATATTCTGCAGGAGATTTTAATAAACATATTAGCTCCAAGATGATTCCCAATAATCCTTGTGTTCAGTATTCATACCCTTGTGTGCTAGCCCTGTGTGAGCAGTTGTGTGGAGGGTATGGTGTGTGACTTGGTCATGTAAGCATCGCAGCTTTCACCTTTGTCTCTGGAGGAAGCCAGCGCCATGCTGTGAGGACACTCAAACAACCCTGTGTAGAGGACCTGAGGCTTCCAACCAACAGCCAGCACCATCTTGCCAGTCTAATGAAAGTCATGTTGAAAATGGATCCTCCAAACCCAATCGTGCCTTCAGATGATTTCAGGACCAGCCAATATCTGACTACAACTAAATGAGAAACTCCAAATGAGAACTGCCCATAAGACCCCTCCCTGAATTCTTGACCAAGGGAAACTTGAGATGTAATAAATGCTTATGTATTTTTTCAAGCCACTAAGTTTTAGTGGTGATTTTTTAGGCAGCAGTAGATGACATGACAAATAAAGTTGGTAGATTTTGAGTTGTTCATCCACAATTGCAGGCATCTATCCCTAAAAACAAGTAAAAGAATCAATCCTCGTGACCCATTCCTCAGTTACTTTTTTTTTTTTTTTTTTTTTTTTTTTGCGGGCCTCTCACTGTTGTGGCCTCTCCCGTTGCGGAGCACAGGCTCCGGACGCGCAGGCCCAGCGGCCATGGCTCACGGGCCCAGCCGCTCCGCGGCACGTGGGATCCCCCCGGACCGGGGCACGAACCCGCGTCCCCCGCATCGGCAGGCGGACCCTCAACCACTGTGCCACCAGGGAAGCCCCCTCAGTTACTTTTTTTTTTTTTTTTTTAAACTTTTATTTGCAGCACACACGTGGGATCTAGTTCCCTGACCAGGGATCGAACCCAGACCCCATGCATTGGGAGCGCAGAGTCTTACCCACTGCGCCACCAGGGAAGTCCCCCCCTCAGTTACTTTTTAAAAAATTTTTTCCAGCTTTATTTAGATATAGTTGACATAAAACATTGTGCACCATGAAGGCATACAATGTGATGATTTGATATATGTATATACTGTGAAATGATTCCCGCGATAAGGTTCGTTAACACATACATCACCTCCCATATCTTCTCAGTTTCTTTGGCAATGGGAGGAGAGATGTTGTGTTCTTCCTCAGGAATGTGGAGCTAGGAATAATATAAGAAGCAAGGCAATTTTACATGGATACACGTCACATTTTTTCCCATGCCACATTGGTTTTTAATAATTATTCAGCAATTGCTAACATTAATTGAACTTTTACCATGTGGCAGTGATATGCTAAGGGTTCTATTAGAGTTGTCTTCATATTGCCCTTACAATAGCCTTAATAAGTAGCTACTATTACTATATTTCTCCAGTTTACTGCAAGATGTCTCTAAGGAGCTGATGAAATAAGCTGTTGTCTGAAAAGCTATGATGAGAAAAAATGCTACAAAATTTCACTGCCCTAAAATATCTCTACAAATACAATATCACAGTTACTTCAGCTTAATGGATATGAGTATTAACTTAAGTATTTTTCAAAACTATCTCTAAAGAGGGTACTCAGTCAATGAGTACCTTTAGCAGGTGTATTTTGTACCTCTTCCTAAGAAACTGTGAAGCAACTGCACATGAAAGTGAGCAGTTGAGCCCAACTGACAAGGGCACCAGATACTGTGCTCTGATGTCCATTTCTGTCCACACCAAGGCCACGCTCCCCAGGAGTTGTTCCTGGTCGGTGACTGAGTGTGGCAGGGTCAACAAGGCAGCCCTGCTCCCGCAGGACACAGGACTCCTCTGAACGATGACTGCCCAATGGCCCTGCCCAGAGCTCTTATAACTGTACTACAGTCTAAGACTCTTCTACCCATCCTCCATCCTTTTTCCTTGCCTCTCTCATTCACTGTGGTCAAACCTCGTCATATTCCTCTCACAGGTGTTGTTGCCCCTCGTAAATCTCTCGCATGGCTGGTCCTGTCTTTCCATGTGCTTCTCAGAAGGCCCAATCTAACATTTACTGGCATCATATGAAGCATCTATGATCACAATGTGACAAGAAACTGGCATGAGCAAGCCTAGGAGGACTTGAGAAGATTCAGGAGATAAGTAATCTGTTGTATAATTTTGGTTAAGCAAACTTGTGCTGTACAGAGTCAAGTAAAAGATTACTTATGAGGACGTTAAGTGGATATCTATTTGTAGCAAAAAAAAAAAAAAAGTGTCAATTAGAAAAATGAAAACACATAGGATGAGTGTATGTGGTATTCTGCTTGGTGAAGTTAGGTAGATTTATTCTTTATCTAAGTTACACTTTTGGTGCCCTGCTTCACCTGCCCTCAGCCCACCCTGACTTTAGCTGCAGCAGAGATAGACAGTTCTGGGCAAGTTCAGACTCAGGCCAACAGCAGCCCATCACAAGCACTTTGCCAGTGGTAGGGCTGCCAGATTTAGAAGAGAAAAAAAAGAATATAGGATGCCTAGTTACATTTAGATTTTAAATAAATAAGGAATATAAGGAATAATTTTTTAACATAAGTCTATCTCACATACTATTTATAATTTAAAAAGTATTCACTGTTTGTCTGAAATCCTAATTTAACTGGGCATCTTGTATTTTACTGCTCCTCTAGGCAGGAGGGTCTCCACTTTTCCATCACAGAGCTTTTTCTGAAGCCACTGGAGCATCCTCAGCCTGGGCATATGAGCCCAGCAGTGGGAGGGAGTTCATGTCCCCAGGAGTAACCCTCAACCAATGGAGGATGGTAGCTGGGGACCGGCACGTAGCACCTGTCCTTCCAGTGGAGGGAGGGCGAGTATTCTGTTTCTCACAGTTTCCTGCACTACTGAGTCCCTGTTCCCTCCAGCAGCAGGTCTCAGTAATGCACACCCGTAATGGCCTCTCCTTCCTTTCTCTTTCTTCCTGCCCCTTCACTCCTGCTTCCTATGTTGCCCTTCAAATAAATCTAATTCCATGTCTTGGAATTCACATTTGGGGGACTCTACATTAAGACAACATTCTTATGGATAGAAGTAAGTATAAGCAATTCCTTTCCCCTCAAATAATTTCAAGTAGCCATAAATTTGAAAAATGAGTTTGCAGTAATGAATGATCACCGAATTATATGAAGATATAATTTTAGATTCTAAGTAAATAAAAAATTATACCATTTACGTTTCAGAAAGGGACATTTTCCTTATCTGACTGTGAATAAAATAAATCACTTGCTCATATTCACTTATGGTAAAAAATTTTTCTCATGAAAGCAGTAACCCTCCGGTATGTATGAAGTGAGTAACTAAAGCTAATCAAATCTATTTTCTAGTATATGTACTTTAAAGGCAGTAAGAGTTTTTATTTAAAGAAGTAATAGAAACATAGTTTATATAAGCAAATCTGTAGTGGATTTGGGAAGTTTGTGATTTTTAGTCCTCAAGTACTTCTGGTCATCAGTATTAATACTGTGATACTATTGAAGAGTTACCTTCATTTTTGGCAGTGTTTCCCGTTTGGTGAACCACAGGTTGCAAGTACCTTTCGACTGTGCGAGGTTCTGCACGAAACAATCAATCATCCCCTTCTGGCTGTTTGGCTGAGGCAGCCAATGACTTGTTCTATCATGAACTGAATTCGTATATATTCATGAGGCACAGAGAAACACTTCATTGTTTCAGATTGTTTTGTTATTTCAGAATAAATCATTAAGACACTGTCCCACCCATAGCTGGTAAAGAAATACTTGTCCTATGATCCTCACCTTTGTGGTTTGTAGTGTTTCAACCTGCATAGTTTAGCCCACATTACATGGGGGTTTTTTGTTTTGGTTTGTTTTGGTTTTTGGGTTTTTTTTTACAGTACACTGCAGACTTTTTTAAAAAGCACCGTGTTTCTGTTACCTTGTAACAGCAAAAATTGGAAACATCTAAAAACTGCAATGATGTGTGTCCTAAATTAGAGTGATTTAATTTTCACAGAGTGCGGGACTCATGGCAGAATGGTAAACTTTGTACAGGTAGGTGTGGTCCGAGCTTCCAAACTCCATCAATCTCAACCTTTTTTGTCCCTCGTTTATTTATACAGAACTTTCCAAGAATCTGTTGTAATTGCAAAATTTTGTATCCTGCCAAGTTATCTGTGTGAACTTCAGTAAGAAAAACAATAGCAGAAGCAGCATGAAAACAACTTGCTGAGAAAACTATTTTAACACCTCTGATAAACAGAAAGAGAGGTATTTGTATGATGTTTAAAGCCATCCAAATTCCTCACTTTGTCTGCCTTTGCTAATCAGTGTAATCCTATGCTGGTAAAATCTTGTAAAATCTAGGGAAATAAAATCCAGAAACAATGAATCCCAGAGACATAAAAACCATTGAACATTCTTGATCACCACCAACGTGGTTCTCAGAAAAGACAGTTCATTGGGTCTTCCCTAAGAATTATGTTTTCAGCAACAAGCCGATTCAAACATTTATTGTCTCAGATTCTAACAATGGCTATTTGCTTAGGTGGCACAGTGCCTATTTAGAACTTAGTCAAATTCTTCCCATAGGGATCAACAAAATTTAAAAGGACAAATGACAATAAATGTGGCTCCACACAGGATTGGAATCAGACACTTGGGCTTGAATCCTGGCCCTGGATGTATTAGCTAGTGAACTCAATTTATTTGATTTTTAACCCTAGATTTTCTCATCTGGATAATACAGTTGATCGTATTTATCACACTATTATGAGAATATGTACTAGGCATAGAGTAAGAATCTATAAATTTTAGTTATTATTATCATTATCAGTCACTGTGCTTGGCTGCAAAAGACAGAACCCACCCAGCTAGAGTAAGTAGAAAAGGAATTTGTTAAAGGACCCTGGGTGGCTCTTAGATTCTTGAGGTAGGAGTAGCAGAGAGTCAGACTTGGAAGTAACTTAAAAAGGACAATGCCTAAATCAGATGGTAGAGGCTGCTGAGGGATACACACACTGAGCTCACACAGGAGCGACATAAATTGCGGAGCCCAGTGCAAAGTGAAAATATGGGGCCACTTTTTCAAAAAATAGGAACATTTCCATTAAAGACACTAAAATGTAGAGCTCTTTCCTTTTTCCTGCAGTCTCTTAACCTGTCATGGTGTTTTTTATTTATTTCGTGTTGTTCTAAGTATGGCAAAAACTAAAATTAAAAATTTGTAGTATGAATTTTATCACTCATCTTGGTGTACAATGTCAGTCTTAAATGAAAATATAAGACCATTTCGTTTTTATGTAAAATTACTGAAATCACCACAATTCATGTGTCATAGCCTATACATGCATATGTATTTTGTCCTTACTAGAAGAATAGAAACTCTGCACAAAACTATCTCAACTGTTTTTTTTACTTCTTGATACATAGGCATTCTACCAACACTCTCTACCTTTGGCATGCTAATGAGTAGGGAAGAACTGAAAAGAAAGGAGATATGAATTGTCCTAACTTTCCCTTCTCTTCAATGTCATCATTTTCAGTGTAAGAGATTGCTACTACAGAGTACTAACAGAAGTAGGAAGAGGATTCCTCGGTTGTTCACGTTTCTTAGAACGACATTACCTTTCTTTGTGTTCTGGTTCAAATGGGAAAGTGTGGCCTCTCAGGGCTGTAGATTCCCCCCAACACCTCCCTCCCGCCATACACACACACACACACACACACACACACACACACACACACACACACATAATACTCCATAGTAGACATTAATATGTTTACTTTGAGCTTCGCTGAACTTCCACACATAGTGGGGCTACTGCAGTGCTGTGCTCATGGGTCAGTAAATGCTACCTGCGAATTGGCAGTAAGGAACTGGAGCAGACATGTATAACCATGGACAAATGGTTATATTTAGTATAATCTGGTTAGGGTATTCCTTGGAAGATTTTATTTTTAACCTAAAAAGGCATATACTTTACTATCTGGATATTCTTTTCTAAGAAACTAAATGCTAGTCTCAGAAAATGAATCTACGTAAAGAAACACATGTATAGGCTGCAAGAGACTGAGCAAAAGATCGTGTATATAAATTCATCCCTGTCCTGTTAGGCGCCAGGATCTTAAGGGCAAAAGTCATCTGACATATTATGTTGCATTATCATGATCCAGAAGTAAAAAGTCCCTACTGGAAAAATTTTCTGGAGCTTAAAGCATCTGTGTTAAACTACAAAGTCAATTTGATAGAGAGATACAGTACTTTGTCACTCAGTTCCCAGGGACTTTTTCTAGTGACGTGTCATCAATATACACCCTCAATATATACCCTCAATATACAGATAAGCCGAACTAGTATCAAGAAATGCCTCTCCTCAGATAACTGGGTTGATAGACAGTTACCAGCTGGCTGTCCTGTATTCTTAAAGTTCATTTTCAAACTCAGTTTGAAAATGAGTTCTATTTTAACCTCATATTATTCTTTCAAGTAAAATTTCAAGTAAAAGACAGGTTAATTTTGATGAGTAACATATTTCACTTCATCAGATGCATTACTCAAATAAGTGTGAAGAATTTCTTGTCTATAAGATGGTTGGAACACTAATCTTCCTTTTTGTCTTATTTCACTATTGTAAAAGTAAAGACCTTACATTCTGAATCCTACAACAAAATGCTAAATTAAGTCAGAAATACACAATTCTTTTTTTTATGATAGAAATAACATGGGTAAACTGTCTTCTATTTCTTCACTAATATTTACCAATGCAGATGCTATGGATGAAATTATACGATACAGATAAACACACAATGGGGGCCATCTTTGTTACTTTATTTCTGGTATGTTTTTCAGGACTGATGTAAGAACTTATTGCTCAATAAACATTTGTTAGGATGAATGACTCTATAAGTAAGTTACTATGACCATTCTGATGATGATGTTGGCCCACTCATAATAGCTAATAGATTTAGGTAAAGAAACTTCACAAAACTAGATTTGCTGTTTTGAGTTACTAGCATTTTCAATTCAATTTTAACAAGTTTTTCAAAAGGGATTAGATCAAGCATTTAAAGAAAAAATAAAGTAAAGCTTCCCTGGAAAAGTGGTTGTTTGGGTACTTTTCTAAACTGATTCATGAAGTTATCGAGCACAGCCTGTAACAATCTACTAGTTCTCCCCTTCATGCTTAGCAAAAAAATATTCAGCTGGTGGCTCAGATTAAATTTCCCAGACACTTGAAGCTAGATGTGGCCACGTGACTAGATTTGAAGACCAAGAGATATGAGTAGAAGTGATGCGTATAATTTAGATTGTGTTGTTAAGAGCAGGAGAATAAAAATCCATCTTATACAAGTCGCTGTGATTTTGGATTTATAGTACATACAGCCAAATCTTTATTCTAAATAATGCAATACCTGAGAAAATGTTATTGGTGACAAAAATATGGTAAGAACCTGTTAAGTTTTCAGTGCTAAATTAATGTAAGAAGGGAATATTTGGCTTATACATACATATGTATATATGTATGTATGCATGTGTATGTATTTATGTATTAGTTATTTAAAGATCTGTCTTCAAAATAATTTCCCCCAATTCTCTACTTGGTTTTGGCGCTCCAATTTTCCTCAGGTATCAAGCCCTTGCCTAATCCGGCTTTGGACTTTTATGGGGCTTGAGTGATAGTCAGGTGGTCCTGAAGAGCTTAAAGAGAAAAAGTTGACTTTCCATGCTGACATGGAAAGACTTAAGGACATTGTTAAGTAAGAAAAGCAAATTACAAGATAATGCATAAAGTATAAACCCAATAAATTAACAAACACAAAAATAAATTTATATATACTAGCTTGGTATGCATATATGCAAACTCATATGAGTGTACGTGTGTGCATGTGAATGCATAACTTAATAGAAAATGTAAAGCTATATGGAAAATTGTTAATAGTAGTTTCCTCTGGAGAAGGGCAAGCATTTGGAAGGGAGTAAGGTGAAGGTGAAATTTAGCTTTTTAGTCTATATGCTTCTTTACATTTGAATGTTATATAAAGACTGCACTTAGAAATTACTCATGGGGTTTATATGTGTGTGTTATGAAGTTGAAATGTATATATTATCAAAATTGAAATATATATTATTTATACTTATTAAATATTTGTATGTGACAAAAATAAAAATGAACTTAGGAAGGCATGGATTGGTTATGGTGCCTGGGAAAAAAGTCTTTATATTTTTTTACTTTAGAGTTAAATTTTCCAGGGTTTGATTCCTGGTTCAATAACTTGCAAGCAATAGCTAATGGGTGAGTTATATGTATTCTTTGAAAAGCATAGGTTATAATGTATCCTTGTAGGGTGGCTGCTAAAAATAACACCAGACCATTCCCGTACCAACGCCTGATACGTTAAGGGCACTCAATAGATGCTATCACTATTGAGATTACTCTTAAAATGCAGAAAACTGAAATCTTTTTGATATATCAGGGTGATAATTCATTAAGCCAGGTAAAAATTATAATGAAGGAAGAGAGGAAGCTTGACGGGAAAAATGTAGACAATGTTTTAAATAAGCATACTCTGCAAGTGAACTCAGTAAAGTTACAATTAAAAAAATGTTTTATAACATTTATAGCATTATTTATAAATAAATTTATAACATTATAGGTCACATAAAAGATATAATGAAAGAGCTTTATTCAATACAGAAATCAATAATAGCCACAAATATAAGACAACCATGAAAAACCTTAAAAAGGAATCTGTAAACTCTATATGAAGAGAGGTTTGCTAAGAAATATATAAGAAGACTTGAATAAATTTAGAGACATCTCCTATTCCTAAATGAGAAAACTGAGTTAAAAGAAAGTCAGTTTTCCACAATTAATTGATAAGTTTGGCACTGTTCCAATTAAATTTGCTGCAGGTTGAGTTCTCCAGAGAAAGAGATTGAGATGGAATTTAGAGTATAAGACATTTATTAGGAATTGACATGTGGGAAAAGGAGGGGGAAAGTAGCAGAATTGCTCAGCAAGTATTGTTAGGATGAGTCACTCCATGAGTAAGTTATTATGGCCATTCTCATAAAGATGTTGGCCCATCTCATAATAGCTAATAGAATTATTAATAGAAGGAGAAGTAGACTAAGATATAGATGCAAAAATCCTCAGCTAACCAACTGGGGGCTGGTTGCCCCATGGAGTCATCCCAAGCCAGCTGAAATGACTGATTTTATTACCACTTCTCCCAGGTACCTGATGGAAGTGGTCTCTGGAAGGGCAAGACCTTGAAGGAGCTGACAGCTAGAAGGTATCTACGTAGTCCTCACAGCTGGGCAACAAGCCCTTCCTTGAAGGAGTTCTGGGCTGTGCATCTCGGTGTCTGCCACATTTTGGGAAGAAGGTGACAAAGTGATTTTAAAGGTCAACTGGGAACTCCCTGGTGGTCCAGTGGTTAGGATTCCGAGCTTTCACTGCTGAGGGCGTGGGTTCAGTCCCTGGTCAGGGAACTAACATCCCTCAAGCCCTGTGGCACGGCCAAAAAAAAAAAAGTTCAACTGGAAGAATAAGCACACAAGAAGAGCCAATAAATTTTTGAAAAAGGAAAATAAGAGAAAGGAGTTGCTCTGTCAGGCATTAAAACATATTTGAAAAGCCTCAGTACTCCCTGGTAGTCCTGTCATAAGAATAGACTGAAAGTTCAATGACAAGGATCTGAAGGCCAAAAACAGTCTCCTGTACACATAAATATTTAGTGCATGATTGTGGGGGAACAGTTTGCTTTTTGTTTTGTTTTGTTTTTTGAGATACTCAGAAGATTAAGGCAATGATATCATTCATGAATACTAGAGTGCTGTTTCGTACAGCCCACCCTCATGTGGCTGTGGCCTTGTGGATAATTAGGTTTGTTTAAAAAAAATCTGGATAATTTCATGTTCATAAAAGTGTACATAAATGGAAGTAATTAGGTTGTTGATGTAAGTTCTCCTGGAATGAGGATATAAGCCCTAAATATTTAAAACTTAGGGCACAGTTAGTGTTCGGCTGTTTACTCTGCTGTGACAAGCCTCTATGTGGAGTGTCACCAGCAGCTGTGAGTCCAGCTAGGAAGTGGAGAAAAAGCATCTTGATATAATGCATCTGCTCCTCCTCTGTGGATATTTATATGTATCTATCTTTGGCTAATTAAATCATAATTATGTGTGAAGAAGAGTAGGAATATGAGGATTAGTCTATTCTTGTTAATCTGTAATTCCCCTGAAACCCCGAAAAGTTAAGCATCAAAATCAGTGAGAAAAAGCTAGACGTTCAGTCAACTTTATTTAAAAATTAATTTTGTAAAAAATTATCTGGGACAAAAAAAATCACTACTTTGCACAAATAAACTTTTTTTTTGCCTTTGAATAATTTAATAGCTATGTTTAAAAAAAAAGATCTCTTAACCCAAGATGTACTGTGGTACTCTATATATGCAGCCAACATTAGCCAAGCATCACTAAACATACAGGAAAATAAATTTAGAAAGAACACACTTTGAAATATTAAGCACTTTATATTTGAAAAACGTGGCCAATAATGTACGTTATAAAAGATAGAAGTAAATGATGTGTTTTTTACTTAGCAAATAGACTTTATGTAATAAAGAAAAATGAGAAAATGAATCATAAAGAACTAAAATGTACACAAATACCTTTATCTGACCTTGGTGATAGAGAAAGCCTTTATAAGCATGAAGAAATAGATAGAAACCATAAAATACATGAAGTATATTCGTGGTCATACCTACCCATACCAACACACAGACATAGACAAAGCTTATATGTAAAAGCATATAGGACCTGGTCTCAAAGCAGAGTCTAAGACAAAGATCCATGTGTGGGTAGTTTATTTGGGAACATGATGCCAGAGAGCAGGAATGAGTGACAGAAAGAGGGAGACAGGTTAGCAGAAAGAGTCAATACAGAGATACATGATGCTGTTGGCCACCCTCTGTGTGCCAGTTTACCCTATTCCTAGGGATGTTCTGGGATAACTCAGAAGGTCCACTTGAAGGATTAAAGAAGAAGCTCCATTTCCCCCAGACCTCATTAGTTAGAGGTAGCAGTAACCAGAGATTCTTGATTCCTCTATATTTTTAGGATGCAAAAATGGGTACATGTGGGTGTATGCTACTGAGAGGTCAGAAGCAAGAGGACTGGAACAAAGGATTCAAGTAAATGCTCTCAGCCTGCACCCAGGAGAAGTTAGGTGAAGCCAGCAGGGAAATGAACTCTGCAACAGTGGCTGGAATAAGACGTGAGGCTAGAGGACTTAAGATGGGGCACAAGACACACTCAGTACAGCAAATAAATAAGAACCATCAGCACAATTAAATGGCAAATCAAATTTAAAAATACTTCCTATTTATAGAAGTAACTTCATAGGTAAAGACCTCTCATAAATACGTAGAAAGAATAAAGTAAATACAATTTAAAGACAAGAACAAATAATGCAGGAAGAAAAAAATCTGATGATAAACATGAAAAATGGTCCTATTTATTAACAGTCTTAGATATGAAAGTGAAATGTTTAAAATATGCAATTTTTGCCTATTGGCAATTTAGTTAAAAAAGTTATTCTTCTCAGGTTTGGGGTGGGTAGAAAGAAATGGGCACTTTCACATATGGCAGAAGATTTTCCAAGAGAATATTTTTGAAAAGTAACTTGGCATTATTCACAAATGTGCTAAAATGAGCAATACAAAAATCAAGGAATCATTCTCTTTATTATATTTTCAGAACTCACAACTAAATAAAACTATGGAATAAATAATTTTCAGAATAAATACAAATGGCCAATTAAGAAATGAAAAAAGAACCAAATGCAATAATGAGCAAAGAAATTAAGACATATAGTATTTCTTACTTATTAGATTAAAAATATTCTTTATCAATTAAATTGCTGGGATTTTTAAATTGGCGGTACTAAATTCTGATAAGAGTGGGACTTATATACTGCAGATAAGTTTGTACATGAAGCTCTGGAAACAATTTGGCATCATGAGATCCATTTTAGGAAATAATAAAAAAATACAAATATTTATGTATAAAGATATTTGCTTCAGTGTATTTAAATTATCAAGGCAAACTACCACTGGCATTTTTCACAGAACTAGAACAAAAAAATTCACAATTTATATGGAAACACAAAAGACCCCGAATAGCCAAAGCAATCTTGAGAACGAAAAACGGAGCTGGAGGAATCAGGCTCCCTGACTTCAGACTATACTACAAAGCTACAGTAGTCAAGACAGTATGGTACTGGCACAAAAACAGAAATATAGATCAATGGAACAGGATAGAAGGCCCAGAGATAAACCCACGCACATATGGTCACCTTATCTTTGATAAAGGAGGCAGGAAGGTACAGTGGAGAAAGGACAGCCTCTTCAATAAGTGGTGCTGGGAATATTGGACAGCTACATGTAAAAGTATGAGATTAGATCACTCCCTAACACCATACACAAAAATAAGCTCAAAATGGATTAAAGACCTAAATGTAAGACCAGACACTATAAAACTCTTAGAGGAAAACATAGGTAGAACACTCTATGACATAAATCACAGCAAGATCCTTTTTGACCCACCTCCTAGAGAAATGGAAATAAAAACAAAAAGAAACAAATGGGACCTAATGAAACTTCAAAGGTTTTGCACAGCAAAGGAAACCATAAACAAGACCAAAACACAACCCTCAGAATGGGAGAAAATATTTGCAAATGAAGCAACTGGCAAAGGATTAATCTCCAAAATTTACAAGCAGTTCTTCCAGCTCAATATTAAAAAAACAAACAACTCAATCCAAAAATGGGCAGAAGACTTAAACAGACATTTCTCCAAAGAAGATATACAGACTGCCAACAAATACATGAAAGAATGCTCAACATCATTAATCATTAGAGAAATGCAAATCAAAACTACAATGAGATATCATCTCACACCAGTCAGAATGGCCATCACCAAAAAATCTACAAACAATAAATGCTGGAGAGGGTGTGGAGAAAAGGGAACACTCTTGCACTGCTGGTGGGAATGTAAATTGGTACAGCCACTATGGAGAACAGTATGGAGGTTCCTTAAAAAACTACAAATAGAACTACCATATGACCCGGCAATCCCACTACTGGGCATATACCCTGAGAAAACCATAATTCAAAAAGAGTCGTGTACCAAAATGTTCATTGCAGTTCTATTTACAATAGCCCGGAGATGGAAACAACCTAAGTGTGCATCATCGGACGAATGGATAAAGAAGATGTGGCACATATATACAATGGAATATTACTCAGCCATAAAAAGAAACGAAATTGAGCTAGTTGTAATGAGGTGGATGGACCTAGAGTCTGTCATACAGAGTGAAGTAAGTCAGAAAGAGAAAGACAAATATCGTATGCTAATACATATATATAGAATTTAAGAAAAAAAAAATGTCATGAAGAACCTAGGGGTAAGAGAGCAATAAAGACACAGACCTACTAAAGAGTGGACTTGAGGATATGGGGAGGGGGAATGGTAAGCTATGACTAAGTGAGAGAGAGGCATGGACATATATACACTACCAAATGTAAGGTAGATAGCTAGTGGGAAGCAGCTGCATAGCACAGGGAAATCAGCTCGGTGCTTTGTGACCACCTAAAGGGGTGGGATAGGGAGGGTGGGAGGGAGGGATATGCAAGAGGGAAGAGATATGGGAACATATGTATATGTATAACTTATTCACTTTGTAGTGAAGCAGAAGCTAACACACTATTGTAAAGCAATTATACTCCAATAAAGATGTAAAAAAAAAAATTATCAAGGAATTAGAGACACCTAAAAAGTTTCTATTCAAAACACAACTATCAATACCCAAAGTTAAAGATGAAATATTAAATGCATTCCTAGTTAAGTCAGGAACAATACAAGATTGCCCATCATCGCTGACAGAAATTAAGATTAGTGGAAAGTTTTAACCAGAAGAATAAATAGCAATCTATGATGGAAACAAAAATATAAAACACTGAAAAGGGAAGAATAAAGTTATCATTATTGATAGATGGTGTGATTACCAGGAAATACTGAGATCAACTAAAAAAGTATTAAACAGTATTAGTACTGAAGTCAGATATAAGATCAATTATCTAATTCTGTAGTTTTTCAATATATATTTAGAAAATGATGTAAGAAAATCCCATTCCAAAAGCAGTCTAAAATATAAAATACCTATGATTAAATTTAAGAAATGTATAGACAGATATAAATGAACTACAAAACTTGACTAAGGACAAAAATAAATGGAATATATAAACAAAAATATTGCATAGAGAGTAAATATTGTAAAGATTTCAGTTAAACACTCTTCCTAATTAATCCATCAATTCAATGCCATATCAATCAAATTATCAACGATGCACCTACGTGATATACTTCTGAGTTGCCCCATCACCAAGATGTTATTTCCTTTGAAACATTGCCATTTTGAGTGGAACAGAACTTTGGCCCATTCTCAGATTACTTGGAAATCCTGAAAAGATGTTAAATTCTGGTTCTAAAACCACTGCTGAGTAACTGGCATTTTCATTTCCATGCTTAAGTTGTTTACCCTCCAGGATTCTGGCAATGTTGTAATACCTATCTGTAGAGAAGGGACTGAGTTTTCTACCACAACTCTCTTATAAATAATAATGCTTACTCTGCATCACATAAAGCAAAAAAAGTACTGATTGGTTTACCAGTTTGGTCAAGAAATACTGAGCACCAACTTTGTTCCAGATATAGGCATATGGCACCCAACAGTGAACAAAATAAAGTCCTTCCTCTCCAGGAGTTTACATTCTGCTGGCGGCGGTGGCGAGAGAAAAACAAAGTAAACAACATAAAATGTGAATGGTGATGAGTGTGCTATTTTAACTTAAGGTGATGGTGAAAACCTTTCAATTACGGAGATATCTGAACAAAAGATATCTGGGGGAGAAATGTCCCAGGCAGAGGGGTACCACTAATGCAAATGCCCTGGGACAAATAGTGCATTTGAGACAAAAAGTCTCAGTGTAGCTGGATCAGAGACAGAAGATGGGAAAGCAGGAGGAGATGGGGACAAACAGGTAACAAGGGACCAGATCATTCACAGTCTCTGGATCATTATAAGGTGATGGAAAACCACTGGAGAGTTAGCAGCTTCTAGGATGTCAGTAGGTAGAGGAGGCTTAGTAATTGTCCAGGATAGAGGTTGGGTCAAGGTTGTCGTAGTTGAGATGGTGAGAAGTGGTTGGACTCTGGATATAATTTAAGGAAAGAGCGGGTATTATTTGTTGGTAGATTTGAAATACATGGGATAGAAAGAGAGCCATTAAAGAGTTTTTGACCAAATCAATTGGATATGATATTCAATTTCTAATCATGAAAGGTTTATAGAAATTTCATGAATTTTTTTGTATTATTTTCAGAACAGGCCAGATTACCATGAATTACTGATGTTGGTTGCCCGGACATCAAGATGAAAAAGAAAATAATTTGTTAAAACCTTTAAACAAAAAGAGGCAGGAGGGGCTTCCCTGGTGGCGCAGTGGTTGAGAGTCCGTCTGCCGATGCGGGGGACACGGGTTCGTGCCCCGGTCCGCGAGGATCCCACATGCCGCGGAGCGGCTGCGCCCGTGAGCTATGGCCGCTGAGCCCGCGCGTCCGGAGCCTGTTGCCCCGCAACGGGAGAGGCCACAACAGTGAGAGGCCCGAGTACCGCAAAAAAAAAAAAAAAAAAAAAAAAAAAAAAAAAAAAAGGAGGCAGGAAGAAACACCTGGAGGTGATGGATAAGTTTATGGCCCTGATTGCGCTGATGGTTTCATGGGTATATAGTTATCCTCAAACTTATCAAGTTGTATATGTTACATATGTACAGCTTTTTATATGTGAATCACATCTCAATAAAGTGTTTTTTTTTTTTAAAGAAAGAAAATAATTTGTGTCTTTTTTAAAGAAATAGAATGCTATTGACACATATTTTGACTTTCTCCTCCCTGCTCCTTTTCAACCCTGACTGGAGAGCTAGGATTTAAGCAGCAAGTGTTGCTTCCAAATCACCTCCACTCCTTTCCCGTCTTTTCCCTCCAGCTTTCATTTCCCCTTATTTTTTTCTTCACTTTCCTTTTTAGTTTTTTCCTCTTTAGTTGTTCTTTCTTTATGATAGTCCTGACCCACAGGAGTGATGGTTCAGTCTTTTTTTGTCCAGCACTGTCCTCAGGACCAGATCCTCTCCTCAGTCCTCCAACAATTTGATTTGAGATATGCTCACTATATGCTAAATATTTCTGAATTGAACTTTCTTCTACAATCCCTCAGAGTCATCCATCCAAACCTCCAAACTGGTCAAGTCACCTTCTTGCTCACAATTCTTCTAAAAGTCCACATTGACTTTAGAGTAAAATTCAAACTCCTCAGGAGGGCAAAAAAATGGTTATTCAAATTCCTGGCATGCTTTTCTCCCACCTCTTTTCTAGCTACTCCATGGGAGGCATTCCAAGGCAAGCAAAACATTTTTAGCTTCTAAACTTTGCCATTTCTCTTGCTGCCAGACCTTAGTGCGCACACCATCTCTTCTCTCTAGAATCCTCCCACCCACTTGCTTTTATCATCTGCCTACTTTAATTTTTCTTCAATGCTCCACTCAGAATTACCTCCACTGCGACTCTTTTTGACCTCCACCAGTGGCTTTGAGCCCAAAGTCTGTCCTCCTACTCTACCCTGCCCTGACTTAGAGTGTTTTTTGGTAATTATCTGTTAACTGATTGCCGCTACCTTATGCAGTGAATTTAGGGGAGGTAGCTTAGTTCTAAACTACAGGATAAACCACAACCTCTGGTACATAAGCACTCAATAAATGTTAGCTAAAACGGTGACTAAATGAATGGGGACCAAGAAAGCACATTATAAATCCCACAAAGAAAAAAACTTACTCCTTTGGCATTGATACGGAAAAAAATCAGTTTTTAGGTTCAACCTGGGGAGATTGGCCGATGCAGATGAGGACTTAAGATGTGACTTCTTGAAAGGCTCTAGGCCTTGTTTTGAATCATATGATGATTTCACTGGATCAAAGAGCGGTTTGGCAAGCAGTTGTTAAGGAACCCTGAAACTGTGCCAACATTTCTGAGCTGATCTGCTTGAGAGTGCATAAATTTTAAGGAACTGTAATTATCATGTGCATTAGCCACCTTTATAATTGGAAAGGTAAAATAGTGCTGAAACAGTGCCGTAAATGACAACATTTATGTGCTTAAGGGTTGTCTTTAAAGGCTCAATCTGATGAAGATTTGATCTGCAGAGATACAAGCCTTTCAAGTGCTTCAGCCTTGGACTTGTATGGTATTTGGAGACAGTCACCCTAGGGCGTGGCTGTGCACAGTTGTATTTTGTTTTGCTCAACTTCTGAGACTAGCCAGATTCCCAGGACTACCAAGTATGGCAACAAAACTAGCAGAACATCTAGATGGTCACTAAACAGCTTGCAGTGTCCTGGCAGGAGTGGGCCTTCCCCGGTCTGTCTCAAGTTCTTCTTTGGCTGTTTTTCAGAGGAGCCTCTCCTCCCCAGGCACTGTCAGGTCAACAGCCCCCAACTGCTATATAAACACACTAGAGAATTAGGCCTGAAGACAATATAAACTGCTAGTTGACATAATAAAGTTCTAAGCCGTAAGGCATTTTCAGGATTTTTTTCCTCTTTCCTTCTAAAAGCAACTTTAATCAGTGCTTCTTAATCAGAGAATAATTGTTAAATTGTTTCCATGAGATTTTTAATTGACTTAATCTTTGGCCAACCTTAAACCAGGCTAAAGCCTTCAATAAAGACTGCAAAAGTACCAATTAAAGGTAAAAGCAATGGCAAACAAAAATGCAATGGTCATAGTAAAAGCATGACTTTTCCATAAATAAATTTTTTTTCTGCTCTTCAAAATAGACTATTAAGTTTTATCATTTCATATTATGTGTTCTAAACCATGCTTGATGTAAGTATGACATCCAAATGATATAATAAATCCTTAACAACTTGAGACTATAATAAAAGCATGGTTTATTTTTGTTGGAATTACATTTTGAAAGAACAAATGGATATCACAAAATTCCACATGTAATGATGTCAAGATTAAAAAAAACATTATTTCAAATGGGAATTTTTTCTGTAATCAATGAAGAATTGTTCTCTATGGATAAAAAGCCTCCAAAATTAAAGTGCAACTTTAAATATATCAAGGTATATCTAAATGTTTACGAAGATGGTTATGAATTCTGGCCTAGAAGCTTAGATGTGCAAAAAAATATATATTGTATTTCTTTATATTTTAAAATCAATTTTAGAACTCTGACCCTCATTTTCCTTTCACCCCTGCCCCTCGCCCACCAGCCCCCTAACAAGAACTTTGCAAAGTTTCCTCCATATGGCCAAGGCACTGGTGAGGTTCCTCTAGGCTCTATTCATTAGCAATCATTTCCCATTGGTCACTACTGGGCTCTTCAAGTCCAGTCTACATGCTTCCTTCAGGTCCAGAGGCTCTGCAATTACATTTCCTGCTGGAATCTTTAACGAATGTGGTTACCCTGCCTTTCTGTAGGCTAGCCACCTGTCTGGCATGCTGTCAGGGAGTAAGGCTTGGCATCTGGTCTTCCATGGAGTACACATAACCAACCTTACACTTCCATTCCCAATTCTACCCCTTCCTCAACTATCTGAATGAAGGCAAAGGGGAAAACTTGGGGCTAAAAACAATAACTGTACACAACAAATATCCCGCTACAATTATAAAGGAGGTAATCTAAACATAATCTAAATAGCCATCAATAGAGAACTGGATGAATAGTTTGTGTCACATCCATATAACTCATTCAATGCAAGGCTTAAAAAGAATGAGGTAAATCTGTACATTCTGATATAAAAAATGTACAAGATAGGTCATTAAGTACAAAATGTAATTTGAGAAATCATATGAATATCATGATCCAGTCTCTGTAAAAAAATTTTAAACATACTTGTATGAACACACATATACATGTATAACTAAATGTTCTTGTAAGTGCAGAAAATGTTGGAAGACGTCACAAGAAACTCTTAACTGTGATTATCTCTGGAGAACAGCAATGGAGGAGGGATGGGAAGAGGTGAATTTTATCCTAGTTAATGAACTGTTGACATTTTTTACAACATGCATATGTTATAGTCACTATTTTATAACCCCAGTTTTTAAAAGAGTAGAAATCTGATGATGTGAATATTTTCCATAATACAATAATTTTTGTATTTGTTCAATACATTTTAAAATGAGTTTAAGTATTATTAAGTAATGTTAATTTTCTTGTTAATGGCATGAGAGCATTAAAAAGGATATGCATTCAGAAAATTTGAAAATTTAAAGCAGTATTCTTTCAAACTTCATGAATTAAGTAAATATTGCATACTGAAAATCTACATGTACTCTTTTTTCTAATATTTTAATACTTCATACTATTATATTTTAAATTATTTTACTGATTTTAAATGTGTTCTGCAGTATTTTAGGGCTGGAAATGTAAAACACACAATTTTACTGAAATTAAAATAAATGTCTTTATAGTATTTTAAATTGTAGTACATAATTCCAGAGATCCATCTCCTGAATGTTCAGAAAAGCTTCCTTTGCCTCAATTGTCCTTTTCCTTGTTTCTCATTGTTTGATTAAATTATATATTCAAGGAAGACTGTAAAGAGCAGAGTTTTGAATTATGAAAGTAACACTTACAGGAATGAACGGCCTAAAGTGTTAAATTGAATGATGAGCATGAGAAACTACTACCAAAGCATAAAAGACAAGTAAGAGGGTGGCATGAAATGAGGGCAGCTGGTTTATGAAGGTGTTTGTTCTGCAAGTAAAAGGAGCAAATGACACTTTTACATGAGATGTTTAGACTCCCCTTTTTTAAAGGTAATTCTGGATCTCACTGTGGAGAGTGCATTTTAGGGTGATGAGAAGACAAGAGATCTGTTAAAAAGTTATGGAAAGAGTAGTTCAGGAAAATAACGATGGAAACTTGAACTAGGCCAGTGGTTTTGTGGGGGAAACAAAAGAAGAAATCTTGAAAAATGTTTATTATTTATGGCTTCACATAAAACACAGGGCATTCATCTGATAAGCCTATACAAATGTCACTGGCAAAGGCCATTAACAATTCTCAGGAAATAAAAATAGAATCTAGGTAATAAAATAAAGTCTAACCTTTTTTCTTTTCCTTTGTGCTCAGTCTAGTTTCACTCGCTTACAGGATACTGCGGGCAGAGGACTCTCACCCGGCACTTCAGGCCAGAGTTCGGAGCGTAAAACGCTGCAGCCAACACCTCAGAGAACCCGGTGCAGAGGCGCGGCGCACGACCCCGCAATTCAAGATGGTGGCCGCGGGCCGTGTGCAGAGTCGCTGCACCCGACACTGTGATCTGGAGCGAGCAGCACAGCTGCGACCGCCAAGCGATAACTCCACCCCCTGCGCCTGACGGGACTCTATCAAGCAGCTCCGTCCAGGACCTATTGGGAGAGTGTGTGCTCTAGAGCGGGAGCTTGAACGTCCCCGTTCTCTGACCAAAGAATAATACTTTCCTTTGCTTCTGAATTGAGCTGAATCTCATTCTGTTGCCTCAAAGGACACTGGCCAGGAGAACACCTGTTGGAGACCGACTTGGGAAGCGTGGTAACACGAATATATCTATACAATATTTCATCCTCCTTGGGAATTACAGAAAGTAGGGAGTTAGATTTTAAAAGCCTAGGGGCATGATTAGATGGCAGTAGATATATAAACGAAAGTCTTAGTGTTATTTGACAAAGTGTTTCTAAACCAAGTTCTATTATGCTAATGTTACAGGAAAGCATCCTAGTGAAACTGATGTCAGCCGCTAGACAGATTTCTTGAGCTCTGATTCCAGTTGTCTCTTAGACACTTTCTTCTGGATTCTTTTTTTTTTTTTTTAATTTATTTATTTTTGGCTGCATTGGGTCTTCGTTGTTGTGCACAGGCTTTTCTCTAGTTGTGGTGAGCGGGGGCTACTCTTAGCTGTGGTAAGCGGGCTTCTCATTGTGGTGGCTTCTCTTGTTGCAGAGCACGGGCTCTAGGCGCGCGGGCTTCAGTAGTTGTGGCTCGCGGGCTGTAGAGCGCAGGCTCAGTAGTTGTTGCGCACGGGCTTAGTTGATCCGCGGCATGTGGAATCTTCCCGGACCAGGGCTCGAACTCCATGTCCCCTACATTGGCAGGCGGATTCTTAACCACTGCGCCAGCAGGGAAGTCCTCTTGTGAATTCCTATCAGCACCCTAACCTCATTCTAACTCAGCCCAAACTCATTATTCAACTCTAAACTCTGCCAACCCTGGTTCTCCTGACACCTCAGTCTCTCCATGACCCGGCTTTTTGTTTGTTTGTTTGTTTGTTTTTTTGCGGTACGCGGGCCTCTTACTGTTGTGGCCTCTCCCGATGCGGAGCACAGGCTCCGGACGTGCAGGCCCAGCGGCCATGGCTCACGGGCCCAGCCACTCCGCGGCGTGTGGGACCTTTCCGGACCGGGGCACGAACACTTGTCCCCTGCATCGGCAGGCGGACTCTCAACCACTACGCCACCAGGGAAGCCCTTACTTTTAGAGAGGAAGGAAGTGGTTACAAGGAAAGGACAGGAAGGGAACTTCTGGGTACTGGAAACGTTCTATCACTTTACCTAGGTATAAGTTACACAGCATTTTCACTTTGTGAAAATAAAAATAAACACACCCACACAAACACACCACACATCCTTCAATGGCTCTCCACTGTCCACCAGATAATGTCCAGACTTCTAAACCTACAAAACAGGGTTGTAGTCCATGATCTGCTCCAATCTACCTTTCCAATCAATGTGGTCAAACTTTTTTCCCATATTCCCTATCACATTCCCTTCACTCCAGCTACATTGTTGCTGTGGAATCCTCTACACCACAGCTTCCATCTGTACATAACTTAGAGGCAAATTACTTCATTAAAAATATCAGAGGGACTTCCCTGGCGGTCCAGTGGTTAAGACTGCACACTTCCAATGCAGGGGGCGTGGGTTCGATCGCTGGTCGTGGAACTAAGATCCCACATACCATGCAGCATGACCAAAAAGAAAAAAAAATCAGAATTGAAATTAGAAATGTCTATAACAACTTTATTTCCCAGAAAAGACGGTGTCATTGTTGGGCCAAATGCTCTGCTGAATTCTTTTTGTTCTCCAATTTTCTGACATACCAGGGAACTACCAACTGTTAAGTCTCTATTGGTGATGTAAGTTATTACCATCTTTGGCTTGGTCATGACACCTGCTGGTATTTGAGTAAGAGATTCCTCAGGAAACAGTGAAGCCAGACTGCATGTTGCCCAGTCTAGGAGCCTGATGTGGCTATGGTATGTTCCGGGGGCTGGTGGAAAACAATCAAAATCACAGTGGTCGAAGTATTTTGCCTAAATCTGAGTTCACAGTGATATCTGAATCAGATATGACTGCCAAAATTTCTAGTGAGCAATGACATCACTGTAAGTAGTAACTGTTGTGACCAACTCTGTGGAACAAAGCATTAATCAGTCACTGGGGGACACTGAGAGCATCCAGTCTGTGGGGAGAAATAAATGCAGGAAGAGAAAAGGGGGTCGGGTTTTGGTCAGCAGGGCTGCGCTTTAGGGCAGGACTTCCATCTGACTGTGCAAACTGGAAGACTCTGAGGTAGAGGCCCAGTTAAAATAGATGAGGTGACTGTGATGGAGACTATGGGGACAGGCCACAGTTAGGAGGGCACATGTGATTTGAGAACAGTTTGTCTCAAATTTTAGCATGCATAAGAATGACTTGCAGAGCTTGTTAAAACACAGGTTCCTGGGTTCCACCCCTAGGGATTCCGATTCTGGCCTGAGATCAGGCCTAGAAGTTGCATATCTAGCAAACACCCAGGTAAAACGTGGCTTTAGAACAACTATTAGGCTTGTGGAACAAAACTAGTTCTAGCTCCCAGGCACCACTGTGGGCAGGATATTTAATATGAGAAAGACAAATATCGTATGATATTGCTTATATGCAGAATCTTAAAAAAATCGCACAAATGAACTTATTTACAAAACAGAAACAGACTCACAGACTTAGAGAACGAACTTATGGTTACCGGGGGGAGGGATATATTGGCAGTGTGGGATTGACATGTACATACCGCTATATTTAAAATAAAATGCCTTTCCATGAGAAAGAAAAAAAGGATATTTAATATGCTGCCAGCCTTGGTCAAATTGAGTTTAGGTACTTGTGTGAGCTAAGTGTACAGAATGAGGACATCAATTCCTACGGAGCAAGGTAGCAAATGCCAATAAAAAGGACAACTTCCTACTCGCCCTAGTTTGTACCATCAGATGGAAACCCTAACCCTACTGTCCTAATTTGCTCCCTAGAGCTTGCACGTGAGGTTTTCCTTAAGAGCAGGGTGCTGCCATTTTTAGGAAATTTACTGGAGGATTTGCCTAGACCAGTAGTTTATAACCTGGGATGATTTTGCACACCAGAGGACTGTTTTTGATTGTCACAACTGGGTGAGGGAGGTGCTATTAACATCTCCCTCATAGAGCCCAAGGGTGCTGCTAAACGTCCTGGAACATAGGGCGTAGCTCCAACAACAATGATCCAGCCCAAAGTGTCACTAGTACCAAGACTGAGAAGTTCTACCTAGAAATATATCCACCAGGTTTGGAATTTCCACTTGGGTTTTACATCAGGTTACACTGGATTATAAGCAGTATTATCTAAATTAATATTATCTCTGTTGAGAAAGCTTATAGGAAAAGGAATATTTACATATTAAACCGAAAGCATTTAAACAAAATAAAAATAAAGAGACAACTGAGAAAGGTGGTGAAGAAGGAAGAAAGTGATACAGGAAGATGAGGTCAAGGGAGCTCCTTTAGTGGAATTCTAAAGGGGAACTTTTGGGAGAGGGAAGAGGGCAGGCTCCACGCCTCATTCAGCTCTGCAGTCCCTGGACTACAGCACCTATGATAAACACTGCTTTCAACACATGTTGATATGAAATAAATGCAAGATGTTAGCCCACCCTCTTTTTAAGGATTTTTATGAATGAAGAGTCTGTAAGTAGTTTTTATTTTCTTCTAAACTAATGATGGCTACTTTTCCAGTTTACAAGTTCTACCTTATTAATTGGAGCTCTCTGAAAATAGTTTAAATCCATAGAGGACCAGATGTAGCTCACCAGATATTGCATTCAATAAATATGTTTTGTGTATATTTATTCTGATTCTTCTCTTGTCAAAGATAAAAAGTCAGGCTAATTGTTTTCTTAATCAAATAATATTTACTCATTATTTCATATTTAGTCTTTTCTCATGACTTTTTGTTCCCCTCCTTAAACAGGATAATTGCATGTATTTGAGACTTTTCTATTTTTTCCAAGGTCATTTTTAAGTTCAAAGACTCTAATGAGAAACAGTAGGCTTAGACTTATATTCAGTGACTATTTTTTCCACATTTCTTCCAGGCCAGGTTTTGTTCTAGACATGTTCACATTTTCTTACCCCTCTGTGAGGTAGGTAAGCTTGGTCATGTTTTGCAGTTGAAGGAACTGACTTAGAGAGTTTCAGGAAATATATCCAAGTTCATACACATTATAAATGGCAGAAATAAGATTCAAATTCAGATTTTCTGATTCCAGTGCCGAGAGTCACATGATAAACAATACTATTTTAGAGTACTAAAATTACTTTCAAGCTTTTGCATATCAGGCCAATAGTAGTAATTCTGATATCATTATTTGATTATTAATAATGACATCGGGCTTCCCTGGTGGCGCAGTGGTTGGGAGTCTACCTACCGATGCAGGGGACACGGGTTCGTGCCCCGGTCCGGGAAGATCCCACATTCCGCGGAGTGGCTGGGCCCGTGAGCCATGGCCGCTGAGCCTGCGCATCCGGAGCCTGTGCTCTGCAACGGGAGAGGCCACAACAGTGAGAGGCCCGTGTACCGCAAAAAATAATAATAATAATAATGACATCACATTGATGACTCAGCTGAGACCTGGAAAATAAGTTTTAAAGCTTGCCCAAAGAATGAAGGTTACTCAGTCACCATATTAAATGATTCCATACTTTTGAGGTCCTAGCATTCTTCACAAAATGAATGGCTTAATTACTATTTCTTCATTTTTAAGCAGATAATATTGTGTTAATTATTTATGGCTACGTAACAAATTACCCCAACTTATTTAAAACTTTTATTATTTCATAGTTCCTGTGGGTGCTTCTGACTTAAAATCTCTTATAAGATTGCAATTAGGGTGTAGGCCAGGGCTACAGTCTCATGTGAAGGACTGGCTGTGGAGAGATTTGCTTTCAAACTCACTCATGTGGTTGTTGATAGAATTCAGGTCCTCATGGGTTGTTTGGCTGAGGGCCTCTGCTCCATGTCGGTGAGAGACATCAGTTCTGTGCCCCTTAGGCTTCTCCATGTGAAAGCTTACATTATGGGAGCTGACTTCCATAGAAGCAAGTGAGATGGCTAGAGCAGGCAAGCAAGACTGAAAGTCACAGTATTTTGCTAACCTAATCATAGAAGTCACTGTCTGAATGCTGAAGTTTTCCTGTCCACCTGTATCAACCACATTACCTTCATTCCTAATTTTACTCCTGCCCGAGGGGATATCCTAAGGCTGCACCTACAGAATACTAGGTACAGAGCAGATTTAACAATTATGAGTTAATTTGATTAGCCCAACCTAATAATTAAACTGCAGATTAAATTATCTTGTCCTCCTCCAGTAGTTAGGACTCCACACCCAGCCTGGGTTCAATCCCTGGTTGGGGAACTAAGATCCTGCAAGCTGTGCAGTGCAGCCGAACAAACAAACAAACAAACAAACAAACAAATCTCCTCCTGACACAGAAAAGAGTAAGGGGGAAGAGATTAGATATCTCGATGCTCCTACTTCCTTTAGGCATTGGGTCTACCGGTCAATGGTTAATATTAACACACTTCACGTATTTAATATGAAGTCCCCTGATAAGCAGGATAAGAAATCCTTCATAGTTACTATTTTAGAAGGATGTCTGATCTATAATCTCTATGTGCACAGAATAAACTGATATATTATTTTCCAGGAAGGATGTTAGAATAAATGACTACGCACGATCCTAAGATAGAGATCAGATTGGCAGTACCGTAAGTCCCCTAAGTACGAACCTTCAAGTTGTGAACTTTCAAAGATTCGAACATGCGTTCCATCAACATCAGGCGTGAGTGAAATTGTAGCTTGCCCTCTGTCTCCTATTGCTGGCGATCCTTCAGCTCTACTACCTCCTACATCCAGTAGGTAACTCTTCTTGCCTGTTCACTCGATGGCAGCCCCCGTATGCCAGCTGTTGTACTGTACTACTGTACTTTTCAAGGTACTGTACAGTAAGATTAAAAATGTTTTCTTTATTTTGTGTTTTTTTTTATGTATTATTTGTGTGAAAACTATTATAAACCTACTACAGTACAGTACTATATAGCCGATTGTGTTAGTTGGGTCCCTAGGCTAACTTTGTTGGACTTATGAACATGCTCTGGGAACGAACTCGTTCATATGTAGGGGACTTGTATGTATATATTGATTTTTTTGAATTTAGTTTTTAAAAAATTTTTGATTATGTAGAATTTTGCACATATACAAGAGTAAACAGAATAGAATATCCGGAATCGTGCCCCAACAGCCATCAAATTATGCCCCATCCACACACCTAACTATCCCCCTCCCATGTTGTTTAGGAAGTTTATTCCAGGCATCATATTATTTCATCTAGGAATATTTCAGTATATACCTCTAAAAGAGAAGCTGCTGTTGTTTTTAAGTAAAACCACAGTACCATTTTTCTCCTAATTATTCCTTAGTATTATTAAATAATTAGTCTTTTGTTCTTAATTGTACTTTCTTTTGTAGTGAGATAGAGATAGATAGATAACAAGTAGTTCTCAAGTGGAGTCATTTTAGCTCACAGGGGACGTTTGGCAATGTCTGGAGACATTTTTGGTTATAACTGGGGGTGCTACTGGCATCTAGTGGGTAGAAGCCAGGTATGCTACTAAACTCACAGAATGCCACCCCCCCCATAACAAAGAAGTATCTATTCCAAAATGCCAATAGTGCCACTGTGGAAAAACCCAGATGACTGATGATAGATAGATAGATAGACAGATAGATATGAACAGCAGTTACAATAGGAAAAAGTTTGTAAAGAGATGTATCCATGCCATAAGGTGAGTTTAATAGCCACACGAAGCGCAAAAAAATGGATTTAAAACTGAAAAGAGATTCAGAATTTTGATTCCAATCAAAATGTCCCACCAATCAGTTGGAATTTCATAATTGTTTTAAGGATAGAGATTAGTGGCCTAGTAGTAATTAATGGAACATCTGTGCCTTGTGTGGATAAACAGAAAACTACCATGTTTCTTATGTGAGCAGCGAGCCAAAGGAAGTAATGAACAAAATGTTCAGTAAATGCAGGTAGAACATGTGTTCTGCAGCAAATGAAAAACCTTGTAAAAATTATCTCGAATTTAATTTGCTAAACAATAATCTGTCAGAAATGGCTTTCTTTCACGTAAAATGAGGCAATGAATGTTAACGCTTGTGTCACATTTTTAAGATGAAAATTGATATTAGTTACTTTAACGCAGACAGAGCTATGCTCATTATTCTCCACACAGAACCCCTGGCAATAATTTACCTAGGAGCGCAGCAGTTCATGCAGATCAAAGCTGCATTATTTAAGTGTGTCCAGGGGGGAGATTTTTAGCTCTGTGCCTATACATTTAAGAAAAAAATATGGTGGTTTGCGTCTTGAGAAACAAGATATGTTTAACTAATTAGGTGCTTCATGCAAGCCCTACAATATTTAACTCCTGAATTCCTCTTATTATCTGGGATGAACCCTCTCCCTATCGCAAATACAGAACAACTGTGGGAATGTAAATCTCTTCAAATGAACAGCAGCATATTTTCTTTTAAATTAAACCCGAATGTGAACTAGATTTAGGAAAGGAAATGGCAGAGAGACAGAGACAGAGAGACAGAGACAGAGAGAGAGAGAAAGAGGGGGGCTGTAGTTACTATAGAGTACGCCTGGCTGCTTCAGCTCACAGACAACTGATGAAGTCCACTCTGAAATTTCAGGCAATTTGTATACCAAGCTCCTCCTTTTCTGTAGTCTTCTCTTCCATTGGTAAAATTCTTTTGCAGGGTCATGTAGGGATCCCACCCCTTCTCTGTGTTTTCACTCTGAAGCTTTACACAACTTTACACCTGAATGAACGCCAAACCTCAGTGGATATATAAAGGGAACCTTGAGGAGGAATTTCACAGTTACAGTGCAGAAGCAGAGGGAAAGGAATTAACCAGCTCTCCAGCCAAGCAAATCCTCTACTCACCATGCTTCCTCCTGCCATTCATTTCTATCTCATTCCCCTTGCATGCATCCTAATGAAAAGCTGTTTGGCTTTTAAAAATGATGCCACAGAAATCCTTTATTCACATGTGGTTAAACCTGTTCCAGCACAGCCCAGCAACAACAGCACGATGAATCAAGCCAGAAATGGAGGCAGGCATTTCAGTGACACTGGACTGGATCGGAACAGTAAGTGTGTTTTACTTCCATGGATTTGGTTTTTTCTTATTTGGTAGCATTAGCTCACATTCCTGTAGAACTGTTTCATTGCTAACTAACCTGAACCATATACGTTTTGCTAAACAATCTGGGAAAATCTGCTGCACGTGTATATTGGCATTCTTCCCTACAAAGTTAACATTACCAAAACAGTGATTTGATAATGTAGGCGCAGACTTAAGTTTCTAAACATTCCAAAAGAAAATGTTTCCAGGAATTAGACTGTTGCTTCTTTAAAATCATGCAAGATGAGAATTTTTACAAAGTGTTGTTCTAGTTAAATTCAGATTGTTTTCTGTTTATTTCAGGACATGTGCAATTCTAGTAAAGTGTATAAAGGTAATTAACCAAAGCATGTATGGGAAATCACAAGGGAAAAAAAAGAAGCTTTTTTGGGGAAAAAAAAATGGCTCACACTGATTTCTAAAACATGTCTAGTGAAAAAGTTGAAGTTTGGATGATGATATTTGAGAAAGAGGGATAAAACTAAAAACATTGGAGAATCATATTCTCCAAAATAATTCCTCATTAACCAGATCAAAATTTAGGTAACTGTATATTTCTGGGAGAGACTGGGGAAACTTTCATGACTTTAGAGATATAAAATAATGACAGTACAATAATACTTTGTATAGAAAATATTTTTCTTCTTTTCTGTTTGCTTAATTGACAGACTCATTGACCATTAGTTAGAGGGATTCAAATTTCTTCTTTTACTTCACTCCTTTCCTTTAGAAGAGTTCATATGCTAGTAATAGGGTTTTAAAAGAGACACAGAGAAACAGTGCACAAGAAATCTTACACAAATCTTTAGCTCGTCCTCAAGCACTCGTCGTCGTTCAAGTGCTAAAAGGAGTTTCAACCTCTGAAAAGTCAAAGCAAATGTGACTGTTAGTGTCTTTCTAAGAAAACCAAGGTGTTTTAATTTTCATGAGGATGGTTGCTTTTAGGTACACAGGAACTACTTTATTATTATTAGATTACCGAGCAATGTGGTGGGTATTCATTGTCAATGAACTGTCACTGTAAAAATGCCAAATCTCTATATGAACAGGAACAAAAAGCTAGACAGGTCAAAATCATCTCCAGCTGTTTCCAGGTGCATTCCTAAGGCAGCTGCAGGAAGGTGAATTGGAATCAGAATCAGACAGGCAGAGCACCCTGACCAGCCAGCTAGTTTACACTTTAATTTCAGTCTCATGCTCTGTACCCGCATGGATGTATGTGCATATACCTTAAATTTTTTCACAACTATCACATCCCTTTAGCCTATATCTCTCACCTTACCAGTACTGCGGTACAGAGCTGACGTAAAACTCCTAATTTAGTATCTACTTCATACTAGCTTTCAATATTCTATGCAAGACCACTTCAATGTCCCTTATAATTTTTATTTTTTAAATTTCAGCAGTCTGTACTTTGAAATATATATATATTTCTGGTTAACAAGGCTCGATTTTTTTCCCCCAAGCTTGTTACAGGCAATTCTCCTCAAGTTTAGATAACAAAGCAATGGAAAGGAAAACTCAAATATTTCAAGATTAATTTTTGCTTTAATTATGTAAGGCATGTAATGAGAAACAGTCAATTAGAGAACATGCTTATCAAATTCAAATGACTAAACAAAAAGTTTGCCATGACCAATATTCAGGAAACGAACACCGTAGTTCCTTTTGCAGTTGTAAATCAGACATGTTAGGCATTTTTCTGCCATAAAATTCATGGAAATGTAGCCAAGTTGTTATGGCAACCATACGTTCCTGATTTAGGGGGTTTTATATTCTTTAAATATTGAGTTGTAGTGACATTTTGCATTTAAACATTTTAATATTTGTGTTTTTAAAAGTCAGTTTGGGAATTTATGCTTAAAATGCAGTTATTAAGTTTGATATGCAAAATGTCAAACGTACACATGTGTATATATGATTCTCTGCAGCTGAATTTTATAAGTGAAACAAAATATTATGGATTGCATTGTACACAATATTTAAATATTTTCTGCATTTTCTCAATAGATTTTTTTTAAAAAACCTAATTAAAAGCACTTGCAGACATTAACTAATATGACCCATGAGTAAAAGAACATTAAAGTATACTCCTTCTTACCTCATTAAAGAATGAATATTTACACATAAATGTAAGACCTGCTTAATACTTATTGGGGAGTAAGACTAAGAAAATGGGATTTTCATGTACTCCAGTAAGCTATTAGCTAATGTTATACATGAAAAAAAAATCAGGCCCCGTTTATTTTATTCCATAAATTGTAGCCATATAAGCTGATAATTTTCATGAAAGCTTTCTCTACAACCATCCAGGCAGTGTTTTGCATTGTGAAAATAAAATAGGTGTTCGCTTCCTATTTGGCCATTTGCTATCATTTGGACATTATTTTTGTCATTGCAGATTACTTTTTTAAAAAAACTGTCCGTTTGTTTTTTGCCTCTGATGCACATTTTTTTCCTGTTTCCTGCAGCTCGAGTTCAAGTAGGTTGCCGGGAACTGCGTTCCACCAAATACATCTCTGACGGCCAGTGCACTAGCATCAGCCCCCTGAAGGAGCTGGTGTGCGCTGGCGAATGCTTGCCCCTGCCTGTGCTCCCCAATTGGATCGGAGGAGGCTATGGAACAAAGTACTGGAGCAGAAGGAGCTCCCAGGAGTGGAGGTGTGTCAATGACAAAACGCGTACTCAGAGAATCCAGCTGCAGTGCCAAGATGGCAGCACGCGCACCTACAAAATCACGGTGGTCACCGCCTGCAAGTGCAAGAGGTACACGCGGCAGCACAATGAGTCCAGTCATAACTTCGAGAGCATGTCTCCTGCCAAGCCAGCCCAGCATCACAGAGAGCGGAAAAGAGCCAGCAAATCCAGCAAGCACAGCATGAGTTAGAATTCAGGCTCTCCAAACTGGACTGACTGGTAACCATCTGCTTTACAGATTTGATTGCTCAGAAGACTCAAGCCTGCCACTGCTCTTTTCTTACTTGAAAATATATGCTTTCTGCTTTGATCAAACCCAGCAAGCTGTCCTAAGTATCAGGAGCTTCTTTGGAAATAGCTTTTTCTTTTCAAGTTTTTCAAGACGTACGCACATCCATGAGTGGGATTTGCATTTAAATTCCACACATCCTGTAGTATTAATTCCACACATCCTGTAGTATTAGTTCTTGAAAGACTGGTGATACTATACACATCACTGAATCATTACTTTTTAAAAAGGAAAAGGGCTTCTCAGTTACCCTTCATTTCCCAATCCATCTCCCCCACCCCCCAACAAAACCTCTTCAGAATTGAAAAGTTAAAAAAAAAAAAATTGTTGCCACGAATCTTCAGGTTAACACTTCAGGAAGGTGCGTTTTTGGTAATCTTCATGGGAACAGTTTAGCAGCCAAGAGTGATCGCCCTTTGAAAGAGTGAAAGACTTCGTGACATTTCACTTCAAAAATAAGCCCTGTAGCTTTTTACAGTCTCATAGTATGAAATTATACCCTGCATGCTGACCCTCGCTTGGAATGGAATGCCAGAAATGCATGGCAGCAGCTAATAAGTAAAGCTGATTAACTATTTATTTGTCAATGTTATTATTTAATGAGCTTTCACAAGTGATTTTTTTCAAAATGTTAATTTTTTATGTTCTGAAGCTTTTTCATGTATCTAAATATTTTCTTGTGTAATTTGTGGTTAATCTAGAAATAGGACAATACGTACTGTAGATATGTAAAATAAATATTTTAGTCTCCTTATTACATATGTTTCATCATGAACTTTATCAATAGTATGGATCTTTTTAAATCAATAAGATGCTTTGTAAAGATGAAATATGTAATACTTTCTTGTTTAATCTGTGCAATCGGAAGGTGATTTAACCTTCAATTCCATCAGTTTCTTTTAACAAAAATAAACACTGCTAAAAGTTATTGTCCTTGTCTCTAACATGTATAAAAAAGTACGTGTTTACAAAAACTACAGAATAAACGTATCAGAGTAATTGCTTTTTTTTTTTTAACTTATTTTATTTATTTATTTTTGCTGCGTTGGGTCTTCGTGCTGTGCGCGGACCTTCTCTAATTGCGATAAGCAGGGGCTACTCTTCATTGCGGTGTGCAGGCTTCTCATTGCGGTGGCTTCTCTTGTTGCAGGGCACGGGAATCTAGGTGCCCGGGCTTCAGGAGATGTGGCTCGAGGGCTCTAGAGCACAGGCTCAGTAGTTGTAGCACACGGGCTTAGGTGCTTCGCGGCATGTGGGCTCTTCCTGGACCGGGGCTTGAACCCGTGTCCCCTGCATAGGCAGGTGGATTCTTAACCACTGTGCCACCAGGGAAGTCCCTGTTTTTTTTTTTTTTGTTTTTAATTAATTAATTAATTTATTTATTTTGGGGTCTTTGCTTCTGTACGAGGGCTTTCTCTAGTTGCGGCGAGCGGGGGCCACTCTTCAACGCGGTGCGCGGGCCTCTCACTATCGCAGGCTCTCTTCTTGCGGAGCACAGGCTCCAGACGCGCAGGCTCAGTAGTTGTGGCTCACAGGCCCAGTTGCTCCGCGGCATGTGGGATCTTCCCAGACCAGGGCTCGAACCCGTGTCCCCTGCATTGGCAGGCAGATTCTCAACCACAGCGCCACCAGGGAAGCCCCCCTGCTTTTTTTTAATATAAGGCACATTCAAGTTTTGATAGAAAATTCTAAATTAAGAAAAAAGAGAGGGATAGGGAGACCATCGATTCAGTAAATAAGACATTTGAAAAAGTTGGGTGGCAATCCAGCAGTGAGTTGTGATAAGAATATGATATTTAAATATACCAAGTCTACTGCTCATTATAATCACCTGGGGGAGATACACGACCCAATGCCCAGGCTGCCATCCAAATGACATCATAGTTTCTGAAGATGGAACTCAGATATCAGCAGTTTTTAAAGTTTTCCAGGTGATTCTAATATGCAGTTAAGTTTGAGAAAGGAATTGTGGAAAAATCACTACCATATGTTGGGAAACTTTGAACATTTGAATAATATTGCAGGGTCCCAAAACCAAAAACTAAAACAAAAGAAAACAAAAACTAGTTTTTCACTGTTTTCAAGTTTGACATGCCATTTATTAACCAATGTAATGAGCCTTGAACAAGATTATACAGCTAAATAACTGTTTTGTCAATTCAATCAATGATTGATCCCATCACTCCAAGTGAAGAAAGCCAAAGAGGCTTCATTATGTATTGACAAGATCTTGGTTTTCAGTTTTTGGCTCCTGAGCATGAAGGAGTCCTTAGTGCTTTTTTGTGGTAGATTGTTCTTTTTGTAATTATGTCTAAAAGTCACATGTATATGACATAAATCATACTAAGCTAAATAAGGACATTAATGTTGTCCCTTCCCTATGAGAGGTAGGAGAGTCTCAACATACATAAAGACGAGAAAACATCTCTCGATTTTGTAATAATGCCAACTATTGTATCATTAAATAAAATAATGATTCATAGTCCACTATTGACTTATTTTCTAGTCTTACTAACTAGACCTTAAACTACTTCATATCGTTATATCAATGCATGGAACATTCATAATAATTATATCATAGGTTGAATATACCAAAAATGTATTATTTCATATGTGTATTTTACTTGCTCATCATTGCCCAATATGGGATATTTAACATAACAGAAGACTTAAGACACTTTGGCCATTTCTTCCTTCTCAACATCAAAGCACCTTGTATAGAAGGCCTTGGAGATGGTCTTAAAATTAGTGTGTCCTAAGGCCTGAGGCATAAAAAGGAGTTGACTGGACAATGGCTTCACAATCAAGAAGACTATGTGGTTGCCTTTTACTAATAAAACATTGAAACAAAGGTTTTGGTGATAAAATACTAAAATCATCACTAATTTGATTGTTAATAGTATTTAGTAAGTGAATGTACTAAGAAAAATGAAATGGAATAAAGCAAACTTATAAATAAGATTAGTCTCTGCTAAGTCAAGGATTGGATCCATTTCTTATGGTCACATTCAACTTACTGATCCATTTCAGGCCATGTTACATTGTGATGCATTCAATGCATGGTATTTAACATCAAATGACAGGAAAAGGTCAGCAATCAATAAGAAAAGCCTAGGATACAATCAGTCACTCAGTGAAGTAAAAATTTAAACAGAAAGAGTAGCTTTGTAGTTATTATTTTAAAATGCTAAAAAGCACTTGCATCTTAATTGCTGATTATATTTCAGCTTTTGTTTTTTTCCAGTTAATTCACACATTCCAGTCTGATTAAACTGCATAATTGTATTCTCGCCTTAGTAACTCTCATTTCAAAATGGTGACTGATCATTTTGGCAGAGTCTGACCTCTAGTTTACATCATAATATTTATCAATTAAAGATTTGTTTATCAAATTTATTTTGCCCAATATGGATAAAGAGCTTTTACTCAAGTGGCTTGATAGATAGAAGAGAGTTTGATAGATAGATAGGTAGATAGATAGATATTGATATTTATAGTTATATTAGATATATATAGATAGGTGTTTTTATCAATAACAAGAATGGAAGAAAAATTAATAGTACATATACAAATAAATAATACATATAGTGTGCTACACCTAAGCTAGATATGGACACGGAGCCTTCAGAAATATCTATTTGCAAAAGAATTAATATTTTAACTACAAATGGTTTATATTTTTTCATTTATTCTAGTTACAAATAACCACTAATTGGCAGTACTCTGTTAGCCATGTTTATTTTACTGTATATTTTTTGAAAAACAATGAAAATTAGGGTGTGTTTTTTTTTAATTTTAAAAAAGACTGAATTTTAATCCATTCCTGGCTTGTATAAAATTAGTAATTTTTTTTTTTTTTTTTTTACGGTACGCGGGCCTCTCACTGTTGTGGCCTCTCTCGTTGCAGAGCACAGGCTCCGGACGGCAGGCTCAGCAGCCATGGCTCACGTGCCCAGCCGCTCCGCGGCATGTGGGATCTTCCCGGACCGGGGCACAAACCCGTGTCCCCTGCATCGGCAGGCGGACTCTCAACCACTGCGCCACCAGGGAAGCCCCAATTAGTAAGGTTTTCCCAGAAGATCATGCTGTATCATTCACCCTACGTTACTAGAATGATTTTTAAAAATTGTATAACCTGATCTATTTTGCATCATATTTAATATTCAGTAGGTTATACTAGGTGGTTATGAATGGAAAGAATAGTATTTAGCCAAAGCAAAACCAGGAAAGTTCCAAATTGCTGAGTAAAATTGAAGCCTTTGAGAGTTTAAATTTAGTATGTTGGATTTTTTTTTGCAACCATCATGAAATTTAAGTATCAAAATCTAATTCATTACATTTGAAATTAAAGTGTGGTTTGGATTAGACTTAACTCTTGAAAATGGTTTTTAGCACTAAAGTGGCAATTCACTGCATACCATAAATTCAGCATTTATACACTTTCTGTAGTCACATATTCTAATGAAAAATAAAATGCATGGCAAGCCTTTGATGAAATCCTGTAGACACTCAGGAGTTCACTGGGAAAATGACTTGGGATTCTCAGTGCTACAGTGTACTATCTTGTTAGAATGTTTCCTTCCCTCAAGGACAGATAGTGATGACTCGCATTTGGTTTAATTGGAACCTATTAAAATATAGCTCTATGTTGAATTAAAATGAGTTTAGATTTGTGAACTGAGTATACATTTGGCCACTAGAAATCTTTGTTACATCCACTAAGAGAGACTTACTAGAACAGATATTCCATTGTATTGGTCTGTCCATCATTTCTGATTCCATACTTAACAACCCATTTGGTGCCTTTACCTGCATATTTTGCAAATTGTCTCAAAGAGCTACTGGGTAACAACCACTGCAAAAATCCCAGTGGGAAGATGTTTCAACTTCCAGTTTCAAGAACTGATTAAAATGATTTAATGCCAAGCTGACTGCATAATTATTTCCAGTGCAAATTAGACTGAGTGATAGTTTATCATCTGCATTGGCAGACCTGCTAAAGGATTTATTTTCTGTTACAAATGAAGAGTAAAACAGTTTGGGAGATTTAAGAAGGAACTTAAATATTTCCTTTTGAATTTTAGTAACTGCAAACCAAGGGTTACCTTGTATTCTTGATTTAATTTCTTAGTGGTGGGATTAGATGTATGAATTGAGACAGAATGTCTAAAGTGAATGACATTGTCAGTGACACAGACATATTCAGCTAAAGTTCATTGTTAGTAAAACCGATCAAGAGCCTGATAGGCAGGGCTTCCCTGGTGGCGCAGGGGTTGAGAGTCCGCGTGCCGATGCAGGGGACACGGGTTCTGTGCTCCGCAACGGGAGAGGCCACAACAGTGAGAGGCCCGTGTACCAAAAAAAAAAAAAAAAAAAGAGCCTGATAGGCTTAAAGATAACTTACTATTAAACTATAAACATCACCTTTTTCAGTAGGAATAAATTTTTTCTTTGAAATTTATTGTCATTAAATTCACACAAATTATAAAAAAAAGTTTGTTATAATATTGGTGAATTTTCACAAAATGATCACTTGAGTCCTTTTATTTATTGAAATGTTAGCCTAAATTTGGCGTTCAAAGACAGCCTAAAACACTGAACCCAGTAGTCCAGTAACCAGGCCTTTTTTAACAACCCTTTCCCATCTTTAACTAGCACTGTACTTTATGTTGAATAGTTGACAGTTTTTACTAACTAGAGCTCTCTCTATATTTTTTTGCCTTGTTTCCTCTCTTACTTTTCATATGTGGTCTATACATTAAAAAATATTTTCTTTATGTTTTTTGTTCATTTGTTTGTTTTACTTCTTCAAGCTTAGAGAGTTAAACAACAACAACTCTGTCTTGCCACAAACTTTCTTATTGCAAGCCAAAGACAAAAATTGTCAAATGCATTTAATAATGTAATGAAGAGTTATGGGCTTCCCTGGTGGCGCAGTGGTTGAGAGTCCGCCAGCCGATGCAGGGGACATGGGTTCGTGCTCCGGTCCGGGAAGATCCCGCATGCCGCGGAGCGGCTGGGCCCGTGAGCCATGGCCGCTGAGCCTGCGCTTCCGGAGCCTGTGCTCCGCAACGGCAGAGGCTACAGCAGTGAGAGGCCCGCGTAGCAGAAAAAAATAAAAAAAATTGGCACTTTCTAATCTGCTCCCATATAGAGTAATAAAACTCCACCAAAAATCTAAATATTTTATATGAATTTTCCTAATTTATAAACGCGAGCAGTAGATTTAAAAAATCTTGTATTTGAAAAAGTATGCATACTGGCCCTTTTGTTGTGTCAGTTTAAGCTGGTCTATGGGCCATATGGGGCACTTAAATGATATCTCAGTTTAGAGTTAGGAGAATTTAATTCTAATCCCCACTATGCCACTTCTGAATGGCCTTGGGAAATTCAGCTGAAGTGTAAACTTCCTGAGATCTGAGTTGGCATCTCTGTATTAGTTAGCATCCCAAAAGGAAACAGACAACATATTCAGAATAAGTTAAGGAGGATTTATTTACAAGGGGACTAATAATAAAAGTCTGGGGGGGGGAATAGGGAAAGTACAGGGCCTAGTGCAGGAGCCCAGGCCAGCAACAGCAAAGCTGTCACAAGACCAGGCCCTGAGAAAAGAGGGAAGGATGAGGCTATTGGAGCCTGGAAGGTGAGGGGGCACATGGAGAGGAGCAGTGGGCTATTGTCAAGCTGAGCAGTCAGTCAGAGGAAACTGCAAAGCCAGGGGTCCAGGGGAATAATACCCTTGTCACTCTACTTTCCCCCCCATCCTTCTGATTAATCTTATGCCATGGCTCCCCACTAGCTGACCCCCTCAGAGGTCATGGGCTTGAGAGCTGGTGAACGTAATCTGTACAGGTCAGCCTTGGGGCAGAGGGCAGCATGAAGAGTAGAGGATGGATATGGAAAGTCAAACATATCTGCCTCACACAATCTCTTGGGCAGCCTTTTCTTTACAACTGGAAAACTGGAACAGTGTATTGCATTTAGTAGGCACTGAATTATTATAGAACCTCTCTCTCTCTTTTTTTTTTTCATTTCTAAAATGTAGAAATTAAGTTGTAAGGATTAAGATCCAAGGTCTCTTCTAGCATTAATCTTCCTCTTTCATGCTTGAGATAAGAATCTAAAAGAGACATTTGGGAGAAATTCTGAGAGCTTTGGATGGCCTACCTTAAGGTTAGATATCATGTACCTCAAGAAACAAGTCAGCCTATTTAAAGCCAAAGCCTATTTAAAACACGAAAACCGAGATAACATTTTTTTGACCAATATCTCATGCAGCACATGAAAAGCAGGGGCATTTTTACTATAGATTCCTATACCTTTGAGAAGTTTTCACTATTTACATTCTATGGATAGAGTGAGGGATAGGAACTGCGTGTTTATTTTTGCTATTATTGTTGTTATGTGTTTTTAATAACAACCATGTCATTAGAACATGCAGTCATAGGTGAAAGATTAACTACAGATCAGTTTCTATTTTCGTTTTTTCATGAAAGCCATTCAAACTTTGAAATAGTATATTAGTTGGAAAAAGAAACTATCTATTCCATAAATCCATTACACATTAACTAAGAACTGCTCACCAAATATGATAATTTTCACCAAAAGGCATTATCTAGAATATAAATATATGTCCTATGTTAAGCTTATTCCTCAACCTCAGAAAAGGAAGCATTTGAATATGGCAGTGTTTAAGCTTGGCTGCCCTATTATGAAAATAAAACTTCAGAACTAAAACCCTAAGGCTGAAGGTCTATGGATTAAAAGGAAGATCGCTACATACTCCTACCTGATCTCAAAACATGTAACTCTTACCCATTCACATTGTACTCCCCAGCAGTCATCACTGTAATCCATGAACAACCCGAAGTTGCAGAAGGACATCATCATGGTTCCACATGCAGCTGGTCTCTTCACTTGGGACAGTGATAATCATATCACAGTTTCACAGAGTGGGACTGATCCAGGGAATGAGGACCGTAGGATGCCAAGCCATTTTAAATACACATCAAAGCCAAGTTAGAAACTTGGCTTAGGTGTGGAATGATGGGAAATGAAGCACTTGGCTTTCAGAATTTCAAGGACTCACATTAACGGGAAAGCACTGCATAGATAAAAGGCAATGAGAAAGAATGAACAGCTGTGCCAGGCTTTGCTTAGTTGTTACACTGCCGAGCACAGCCTTTAGATGTACAAAGGATAAGAAGCACTGCCAACTTTGCAATTTCTTTTTCACCTGTGTCCGAATGCATAGAAATAACATCTGTAACTGGAATAGTTCCCCTTTCCTCTTATTCCACTCTCTTATACTTGAACTGCTGGACGTTGGGCTTAATCCACTAATAGTAATATTACTTGATCTAAATAAAGGTTTTAGAATGTTGAGGTCCTAGAAATGAGAATACAAAGAAAAGATTATATGGGGAATCCATTCAAAATTAACTTATTTGGTATATTGTTAGATAGTATTGAAGTGTAGTCAAGAGTATAGATATTGGAGCCAAAAGTACATGGGTTTGAATCCTGACCTTGCCCTTACTAACGGACTACTTTGAGCATTATATGCCTCAATTTCCTCATCTGTAATATAGGGTAATTATCTCTACCTTAGAAGCATTCCTCAATGTATGGGCTCATAATATTAGTTGTTACTGATATTACTGTTGTTGTTATTATATTTCTTAAGCTGAGACCAGCTATTTGAGCAGAGGAGAATATAGGCTTGGGTAAGGACTTCATCTTCTCCAAGCCCTTGGTCAAGAAAGTAGACCATGAGTGGGTCAGAGAGAAGCAGAGGAAAGAAGCAAGTGTTAGCAAGGTAGGAATGCAAGGTGGAGGGCAGACACATCTTTGGAAGATATTCTGGACAGATCTTAGTTAATTTTAAATAAAAATAAATAGCTTTGGCATTTTGGTAGTTTTCAAAGAGGGAGTTTCTCTCTCTTTCTCTCTCTCTCTCTTTTACTATGTCAATGCCTTTATCCATTCCCATTTGAATCACCCCAGGTTTGCTTTCCTTGCTTTCCCATTCATTTCATATATTTGTGTGACACAAAAACTGATGTAGGAAACATTTTCACACATTTATCCTCCTTTCGCCCCTATGCTCAGTCTTGACTGCTATTGTATTTGCTTACTTTACCAATATGTCACTTCAGGGCTCACCCTCTCATTCATTTCTTCAACAAAAGGAACAGAGCAGTTTTTCTTTTACTTCATTCCTGCTTTTTCATAATTCCAATACAATATGTCAATCTACTCCTAAATGTTCAGGCTACTGTTTTCTTCTGTTTTTTCTTTTTATAGTTTATATTAACTGATGGCTTAGAAGTAAGTCATCCTCTAAATTTTGGAACATGTTTCCACAAGAAAAATAGAATTTGGGGCACTTTTCTCCAAAACACATTTATTTACTTATAAATTATATATATATAATCATATTAATGTATTATGTACATTATGCAACACATTTAAAAACAGAAATAGAATAAAATGAGATAAAACTGAAAACAGATTTTCTTCCTGTAGTCCAATGGATCATTAAAACTTAAATAATAATAATGCAAAAAAAGAAAAACAAGAGCAAGTAAACTTGACTGTATTCTCTGAAAATAATAAATGCCATATAATTTTGGAAAACTTGAGCAAATTTTATACTGTTTATTTAAAGTATACCTCTAAGCATTTCTTACACATTTCTCAACCCTATATTACTACCCTTTAAAATGTTCTGTTATCAATAATTGTGTATTACAAATTATAGTCTCCTTTGAGATCACAACTTGTTAATTGTTCCCTTATTTACTAATTTCTTTGTCATATATATCTTCTTGTATATGTCAAGAGGGTTTAATGACGGGAAAGCCAGAAGACAGTAACATAAACGGAAATAAAATATTTAACACCATTCTAAAAAGCAATGGCAAAATTCCAGGGAAACATGCCTGCTGTATCTGGAAGTACATTTTATCCTTGGCTTCACAAGAAGATATTTAGAAGAATTATAAATAGAGGTTTTGTTGCTAAAGATTGTTTCAACATAGTTTACTGGCATAAAAAAAGTGATGAAACTTTCTTATATCAGGGTACCCTTAGTATGCTTGGCAAATTTGTTTTATATCCTTTAGAAACATTAAATTCCTAATTAATGCCTGCATTTAATATGAATATTAACTCTCCATTTGTGTATTTTTTTAATATTAGAAAAGGAAGGTTCACTAGAAACATTACAACTTTCATTTCTATAGATGAAAAAAACTTTGTTTTACTATTTTATGCTAGAAACGAGGTATGATTTGGTAATTTTGAAAGAGTTAGCTATTAACCCCCCTTTTTCTCCCTTTTTTTTTAAACCCCACATTTGTTTATTTATTTATTTTTGGCTGTGTTGGGTCTTCGTTTCAGTGCGAGGGCTTTCTCTAGTTGTGGCAAGCGGGGGGCCACTTTTCATCGCAGTGCGTGGGCCTCTCACTATCGCAGCCTCTCTTGTTGCAGAGCACAGGCTACAGACGCACAGGCTCAGTAGTTGTGGCTCACGGGCCTAGTTGCTCTGCGGCATGTGGGATCCTCCCAGACCAGGGCTCGAACCTGTGTCCCCTGCATTAGCAGGCAGATTCTCAACCACTGCGCCACTAGGGAAGCCCTCTCCCCCTGTTTTTTTGCTTGCTTTTCACAGGTGAAACTACTGTCACATACAAGTTAAAGCGGCTCTGATTAGTCAGCTGTTTCTATTACAACAGCAGCACATAAACCTTGGATTAACAATCAAACTCTTTTGGAATGAAAATAGATACTATTACCGAATGCTGATCTAATCTATTGCCTTTATAATCTGAAACCTAATTGACCACTTAATTGCTCTAGTTTTGTGTACATTTTTTTCTTCAATTAGAGTGAAATTTCTCGGAGAGGTAAACCATGTTTTGTACCATCTGTATAACTCTTGTATAATAGCTTGGTACCCTCTTAATGAGGAATTCATCTTGTTTTTCCAAACCAGAGAATTTCTTTGTGGGTGACGGAGTTGGGATTGACCATTGCTATGAGACAGGCAGAGGCTGTTGAGACCCTTAGATATCAAGATGGCCAGAGTGCTGCCTCTTACTCTTCCCAAGCCATGGCAAAGAGGCATGGTTGCCACTCCACCGTCCTCCTGATGGTGGGTCTCACACAATCCCTGATTCCTGGCTGCTTAGGATCCTGTTGTAGCAGATGAGTGCTAATAGACAGTTGTAAAGTAATTAACAGAAAAACGAAAAGTATTGCTGAGGTTGGCTGGAAGAGGCATTTCAATACAAAGAGTGGATTCGGCATTCCTCAGGGATTTATAGTCTATTTTATGTAGATGGTGTTTTCCCTGATGATTCTTATTTTTTTCTGACTTTTTTTTCAGGCTCATTATTTCAACTCAATGTCTCACTCTCAGTTTTTTACTATATTTCTCGATTCTGTAATTCAGTCCTTGAGGGAGGTGAAATCAGTATGCCAACCAGTTTTTGAAGCTCAGAGAGATGACTAGTTGGTGTATACGCTCTGCCCTTAAAACTAAGAATCGTTGTCTAATAAAATAGAAAAATCTCAAGAATGTGGATGGAACAAATTAGGTTTTTGTGCAAATCTAATTGATGCGTGCTCTCTTTGATACGGTTTTTTATGTCAAAATAGGGTTTGTTGAGTCAGGCTGTAATGATTGTTTTATTTCTTCTCGCTGGTCCTAAGCTCCTTTTAAGGATGTTCATAGTAAAAATTGTTTTCAAGCCATATCCAAAAAGGTGTTAATATTGACATATTCTTTTAACTTGATGAAACTTGAGAGAGCTGACAGCACTTCGTTTTAGCCTTACCTCCTACAATTTGTTATTTCTTGAAGTTGTCTTTTCCCACTACAGATGAGACTTGAAGTTTAATAAGCCTTAGCAATAGCCTACGGTGAGTAATAGTTTACTCTGATGCAAGATCTAGCATATTTCTGGAAAGACAAAACATGGCACATAAATATGTGTTAGTAATAACATTCAGTGGGTAGAGACGATTCCAAAGGTGGATTCCCAAGCCCACATCTGAACTATAAGACATTATAAAAGTTACTTTGGGGCCAGTGGTTTGTCCTTTGACCTCATTTCTCTGATAGGTGTAAGAAGAGTTGTTGATTTTTCAGTTTGTTTAGCTTTTCACTTGTTGTTAGGACAGAGTGTAACTTCTAAGCTCTTTATTTGCAGAACAGCAGTCCTTCTTTTAAGACTTTCTCTACTGGGCTTCCCTGGTGGCGCAGTAGTTAAGAATCTGCCTGCCAATGCAGGGGACACTGGTTTGATTCTTGGTCTGGAAAGATCCCACATGCCGCAGAACACCTAAGCCCGTGTGCCACAACTACTGAAGCCCGCGCGCCTAGAGCCTGTGCTCCACAACAGGAGAAGCCACTGCAGTGAGAAGCCTGAGCACCTCAACAAAGAGTAGCCCCTACTCGCCACAACTAGAGAAAGCCCACACACAGCAACGAAGACCCAACATAGCCAAAGATAAACAAATAAAATAAATACATTTATAAAAAAAAGACTCTCTACCTGTAACTTGAATTCGCCTCTTAGCTATGGACAAGTTGCCCTTGCTGTGGCACCTGTTCCTTTTACCATCCTCTGGTAAACATGGTCATTATCCACCCGTGCTTATCTGATGATACCTGTAACCCTTAACTATGCCTTCAATACCACTGCATTACAACCACCACAAAATTTCAATGACATACAATAATAAGAAGGCACTTATTTAGATCACACATCTAAGGGTTTTCTGCCTGGGGGTCAGTTGATCTAGATAGGGTTTGGATGAGCCTGTTGATTTCAGCTGGACTCATTTATGTATCTGGAGGTCAACTGGAGTCAACCAATCTAGGCTCAGCTGGGGCAGATGGGTTTTGTTCTACATTGCTCTCAGCTTCCTGCAGGAATTGGCCTACTAGCTAGGGTATCTCATTATCATAGGAGAGGCTCAAGAGAAAAAGCCTAAACGCATTGGTACTTTTCAAGCCTTTGTCACTCATGTCCCCTAACATTCCATTTTCCAAAAAAAAGTCACATAACTAATTTAAAGTCAAAGAGTGGGGCAGTATACTCCATCTCTTTATTAGAACTGTGAAGTAACACATCAAAGGATGTTGATACTCAAGAAGGGGTAAAGGTTTGAAGCCATTAGTAGAATCTAGTACATGTATCTTCATCCAAATCCAGTCTATGTCCCAGACCTTGGAACACTGCAGTGATTCAGCCTCCTCAGAGTATTTGTAATTATTGTGTAGAAACATATTAAATGTTGAATTTCTCTCCATTTTCATTGTATTCACAATAAAGTACTTATTCTTTAGATGAAAGACTTAAAGCTTTATTATTCTTCCACATGGTTTTATTTGTTAGATGCATTTGGTAAAAACACATGAACAAATAAAAAGTACATCCTAAAAAAACCACTGAACCTCAGGACTGATTGTGATCACACCATGCAAAAAATAGAGTAAATCTCATCCCAAAGACAAAATCTAAGCATTTTTGCTAATGACAAAGGTAATTTGTTCTGTTTAAGTAATGAAAAGAAAAAAGTGTTTTAAGGGATGGTCACAGTAAAAACATGAATTTTACCAATGAAACAAAAATCCTAGTCTGTTCTTGGCAAAACACATTATTGTATACAAATAAAATAATCATTCACTACAAAGTTTTAAGAAGAAAACAAAGAATATGTCCACTTATGAATCCTTTCTTACCCTAAGGGCACCTAATTTGATTTCTTTAGGCCTCTGTGTCCTTAACTGTATAAAGAGCAGCTGGGAAAGTTGACACTAAAATGTCTTCTTCTGCTAACATATCTAAACTCATTATGTTGTCAGATTGATACTGTTTATTCCATTGAGTCAGCCATCTGTCCTAGAAAACAGCATTCAGTGAAGAGGTGTTTATTTCAGGGACCGATTACCTAGGGATGGCTCTTAGCAAAATTGTGAAGTGGGCCAGAAACTTGTTTCGGTTTCTTATAAATTTGAAAAGATTGATGAAATGCTAATAGTCATTTAGACGTTTCTAACATATATCAATTTAATTTATTCAGCCAAGACTTCTTGAGTACTTACTTGGTGCTAAGTGCTGTGACACGTGCAGGAGATAAAATGGTATGGATAAAATGGTATGGATAAAATGGATAAAATGGTATGATATGATTCCTCACTCACACACTGATGGTAAAAGAGGAAACTGGTTTAAATGCTTTGGAAAACTGTCTGCCATGTCTACTGAAACTGAACATATGCATACCCTATGACCCCAAAATTATACTACTATGTATATATACCACAAAGATATGTACATATATTTACCAGAGATATATACTTTTTTTGAACATATATTTAGAGCAGCATTATTTGGAATAAAGTCCAAGAAAAGGCAAAAGAAATCACAGTTTTTAAGAGTCAGGAAATGTTTACCTTTGGAGTATAACAACCTAGAACATAGTACCAGGAGTCTTCTGGGGTGCTGCTGGTCTTCTGCTTCTTTTTTTTTTTTTGCGGTACGCGGGCCTCTCATTGCTGTGGCCTCTGCCGTTGCGGAGCACAGGCTCCGGACGCGCAGGCCCAGCGGCCATGGCTCACGGGCCCAGCCGCTCCACGGCATGTGGGATCTTCCCGGACCGGGGCATGAACCCGCATCCGCTGCATCGGCAGGCGGACTCTCAACCACTGAGTCACCAGGGAAGCCCCTGGTCTTCTGCTTCTTAATTTGGATACTTGCTATACAGTTGTGTTTAATTTGTGAAAATTCGTTGACCTCTACACTAAGGATATATGTACTTTACTGCATGAATATTATAGTTTGATAAAAAGTTATCTCCCTCCCTAAGAAAAATGACCATGGGTAGTTTACAGTTTAGAATGGGAGACAAATAAGCAAAAAAGAAAATAGATAAATGGCAAAAGGTGCAATGAAAGAAACGAAGAGAGTGTAGCAAATATTAACCAAGTATCTCCAATGGAGAAAGTACCCTGAAAAAGAGAATCCTTTGACAATCACAGTCAACATATGCAATACAGTTGGCTATTCAGTACTGCCATTTGCCTTCGGGTATTGCAGGTACTTGTGGAAAAGGAGGTGCCCCTTTCTAGTGTAGGATGTTGCAGGATGTTGACACTGGTCAGGTGATCATTGTGATTTTTTGGTAATGCATGATTATGCACTGCTCTTTGAATATTCTTGCTTTAACAGCTATAATTATTCTGACCAACGTGCCTATGGTTGTACTCCTCCATCCTGCTGGCATCTGTTCTCTTGTATAATTCCCCTACCCCAAAGGAGGTACTGTTGGCATTTGAGGAATTATAATGGGATCGGTGACATTAAGAACATCTGGGAAGCTGGTACTTTGGCTGCATTATGGACAGACATAATTTAGACCTATTAATTAATTAATTTTTGTTAGTTGAGATCCAGAGAGTGCATGAATCTTTTTTCAATCTTCAAAAGCATTTTTTCCCTTGGCTATATTCTGAGGCATCCTGGAAATTTACTGCATGTATTTAATAATGAGTTAGAGCTGTCACTTAAAAAAGAGCCCCACTGTATTATAGTAAATGAATATTTATAGATCAAACTCTAAGTTAAGTTCTCCTTGAGCCCAATTTAGTCACTATCCAAAGAAAGTTGAATTACGCCAATCTGCCTGTGAAATATCCTTGGCATTCTAGGATATGAACATGAGTCAATAACTACACTTTCATCATCACTTTTTCCTGTAATTAATTTGTGAGCAGAAAAAATCCATTTTTTAAATTATAACAATTTTAAAAGCACAGAATGTGTCTAAAATATGCTGTTAATGTGTAACAGGCTAAACAACCTCTAAGAAACGTAATCCTTATTGATTAGAAAAAGATTCATCTCCACTTCCTCTGTGCTACCAAATTTCTTGGCTTGGTTACCAGACCCCTACAGGTTGCTAGCTGTCGGGTTACATCATCTGCATGAGAATCAACTCATCCTGACAAATTGGATTCTCCAGTCTGGTAAGGAGACAGCAATTTGAAGTCTCCTTTGAAAAGAGCTGTTTTAAGTCAACTCTTCACTATCCAGCGTTTAATTATCTAGTTCTCTTTATACAGGACTTTGCCTCTCATTCCCCACTCCTTGCCTTTTGGCCAATTCATTCTTCATCAATTGACCCACCGGGAGGTGGGCAGGGTGAGAAAAGAGAAAGGAACTTAACTGGTCAATTGAGCAGCTGGATACATCTCTGGGCCCTCAGTATTCTTACTCTATAAACCTTGTAGAGGTAATATGCAACTGCTTTAGAAAAGTGCTATATAGGAGAGTGAGAAAAATTGCATTTAAATTTTGAGTCTTAGGGAAAGCACACTTAAATAGCACTGAAAATGTGATTATTTCCTAATCTTCAAATTCATGATCCTATTTCTGAAAGAAATAGAATGGTATCTTGAAGGGTTAAATTTAAAAATTCATTCTGTAACCTCTTTGGTTTGTGTGTAAAATAATTTCTTGGGTTATATATTTGGGAAAAAAATGTGTCATTAGCCCAATGAAAGACATCTCCTTGAGAATGGATGTATTTATGTTCAAACATGTTGGTTATTTTTGCTTCTCCTCAAACATGAAATTATGGTCCTCAGAAAAAATAGGAGCTATATAGGACTAGGTTTAAATCAAAAAGATGCCCATTATTTATATGTATTTAAAACAAATATGCATACACATAAGCACAGGAGAGAAATTGCAAAGTAATTTGACTATTGGGGGAGCTTAACACTGAAAAAGAATTCAGCACAAACTCTAGTTTTTTCAGTCTTTTCTATAATGATGGAAATTGGGGAAAACTTTTACTGAATTAAATCAAATCAATGTTTGGGTAAATACTTCAAAACCTTGAGTATACATATTCTTCATTTCCATGAGGCATTTAGCTTATTCATCCAACAAGTATTTATTGAGCACCCAGGATACACCAGGCACTCTTCTGGCACTGTTCTCCAGCACTGTTTTGGAGGTGCTGTGGAGATACAGACAAAGTCCTTATTCACAGAGATTTTATTATGGGACAAAATGACTAAGGAACACCGTTATGGAACAAACTCAAAGGATCATCAACGGAGAATAGAGCAAAAAAATTGCCTTGCTGATTAACTGCCAAACTTCCAACATTTCTGTGGGTGGCAGGTTGATTGCCTAGACAGGTATAAATCAAGCATTCTCTCCAGTACATGCTTTGCCTTTTTACTGATAAAAAGTGCTTGGGGGGACACAAGTTGGTACTGGTTTGGAACCCCTCAAACACCACCAGCTTTTTGCTCAAAAGCATGGGCAGGTTTGAAAACAGAAGGTCACCATTGCTTAAAAAGCCTCCTTTATTTTTTTTTTTAAATAAAGAATTTATTATGGGTAAAGCATTGTGTTAGGCACAGAAGGGAATGCAACAAAAGCATAAGGCAGGGAGGAACTTTTCCTGCTAGTCAAGTGCAATTTAGCAGGAGATGATAGAACCATAAGAAATCAACACCAATGTTAGCCTAGAATTTTCATAAGAGTTCATGACAAACTTTCACATATATAATTCACATAAATTTTATTCTAAAAACAGCTCTGTGAAGTAGGGTGGGATAATTATCTTATTATGCCTAATTTGTAGAGGAAAAAACTGAGCTCAGCAAAAATGAATGACTTGTTTTTTAAAAAAATCACACTGCTAAGGATAGAGCAAGATAATTTGATTTTTCTCATTTATGATCATTAATGTTTTCCACCACATCTTGCTCTCCTGGAAATACAAAAATGAACTATTGTCTGCTCTCAAGGTATTCATACACATTTGAGTAGCACTTTATCTCTTATAAAACTGTTCTCATAAAAATGATACAATCAGAACTACATCCACTGCAAAGTATCATTTTTATTTCTATTTTGCACATAGAGGAATTTAATAACTGAGCTAAGATCATAAAGACAGTAGGGGCCCAGGAAGATTCAGTCATTACTTAAGTGTTAAAATAAGTATAGAACAATAGAACATTAGCTTTCCAAACTTCAACGACAAAGACCATCAAAAATTGAGTTACGTGCTCGCTTCGGCAGCACATATACTAAAATTGGAACGATACAGAGAAGATTAGCATGGCCCCTGCGCAAGGATGACACGCAAATTCGTGAAGTGTTCCATATTTTTACTGTTGGTGGGAATGTAAATTGATACAGCCACTGTGGAGAACAGTATGGAGGTTCCTTAAAAAGCTACAAATAGAACTACCATATGACCCAGCAATCCCACTACTGGGCATATACCCTGAGAAAACCATAATTCAAAAAGAGTCATGTACCAAAATGTTCATTGCAGCTCTATTTACAATAGCCCGGAGATGGAAACAACCTAAGTGTCCATCATCGGATGAATGAATAAAGAAGATGTGGCACATATATACAATGGAATATTACTCAGCCATAAAAAGAGACGAAATTGAGCTATTTGTAATGAGGTGGATAGACCTAGAGTCTGTCATACAGAGTGAAGTAAGTCAGAAAGAGAGAGACAAATACCGTATGCTAACACATATATACGGAATTTAAAAAAAAAATGTCATGAAAAACCTAGGGGTGAAACAGGAATAAAGACACAGACTTACTAGAGAATGGACTTGAGGCTATGGGGAGGGGGAAGGGTAAACGGTGACAAAGCGATAAAGAGGCATGGACATATATACACTACCAAAAGTAAGGTAGTTAGCTAGTGGGAAGCAGCCGCATAGCACAGGGAGATCAGCTCGGTGCTTTGTGACCGCCTGGAGGGGTGGGATAAGGAGGGTGGGAGGGAGGGAGATGCAAGAGGGAAGAGATATGGGAATATATGTATATATATAACTGATTCATTTTGTTGTGAAGCTGAAACTAACATACCATTGTAAAGCAATTATACTCCAATAAAGATGTTAAAAAAAAAAAAATTGAGTTACTATGCCATTTGGGGAGAATACTTCATCACCAATAGGGGGCTCAATTTCAATTTATTTACTTACATTACTCTTCTATTCGAGAAGAATTGTGGTGGTCAGAATATTTTTGAAATGGAAAAATGTGTGGTCAGAAAATTTTTGACATGAAAAATTTAAAATAATAGAATATGCTGAAGTTGGGTAATAAAATGAGGAAGTAGGAATATTTAAGAAAAAATTTAATTTGTATTATAGGATGATGATATAAGAGCCATCATTCAAGATAAGAAGAAATTCTGGGGGGCTTCCCTGGTGGCGCAGTGGTTGAGAGTCCGCCTGCCGATGCAGGGGACACGGGTTCGTGCTCCGGTCCGGGAAGATCCCACATGCCGCAGAGCGGCTGGGCCCGTGAGCCATGGTCGCTGGGCCTGCGCGTCCGGAGCCTGTGCTCTGCAACGGGAGAGGCCACAACAGTGAGAGGCCCACGTATCGGAAAAAAAAAAGATAAGAAGAAATTTTAATTTCTATGGCATGTTATAGTTTTCAATGCCTTCTTCATTTCGTTCATCTCAGTTTCATCCAGGAAATTTTGCTGTAGGAGATAATGCTCACTGTTCACTGAATAATAATTTATTGTAATATTTTGTCAAGATGGGCATTAAAGAGCTGAACCTTACTCTAAAGAGTACTGAAAACAAATTGGAAACACTGTCCTCTCCTTCGGAGGATAGTATTGTTTAGACAGACCTGGCATCACAGCCCATTGCTTCCCTTGGCAAGTCACTAGTTTCAGGTTCCACATCAGTAAAAAGGGAGCAATGATAACCTTTGTCTCACAAAAGCAGTTGTGAGACCTGAAAGAATTATTGATATATGCATGTAATACTGAGCCTGACATGCAATAGAGTACTGTAATAGAGTGAAAGTGGCCCTACTCCTTGATTCAGTGACCCACCCCATCAGGCAATAACTCCTTTGTTCACCCTGGTCAATCACAAGTTGTTAAACTACGCCAGGTTTCCATCTTTGTGTATGATCTAGTAAAGTGACTAGAAATGTAGGTGCTCATCAGAATAAGCACTTCCAAGGTCTCACCTCAGATTCTGACTCAGCTTTTGCACCTGATGCAATCTGCACCCACAAATGATTGTGATGCGTAGCCTGGCTGAGAACTATTAATTTAGGTTATGTGCTGAGAGGGAGCTGGACATGCTTTTTACCTGCCACACCTCCAGTGTATCAGGACAAAGCTGCCTTTGCCTTTATTACTACGTGGGCTCTCTTTGCTTCTACTTGCAGTGGAATCAAGCTGGACTATACTGGGCAATGGCAAAGGTCAAAGTCCCCTTCCCTTCCCCACTCTGTCTGATTTTCCCCACCTGTTGGTAGTTTTGTCCACTGTTTTCTGGCCTGACATTTACTTATGTTCTTCAGAGGATTTGAAAATGGAGCGCAGTTGCCCACAAGACAGGACTCTTAGTTCAGTTCCTGTCCCAAGATATGAAGAAGCAATTTATTGCTCAAATGTGGCACAGATGATTTCAAAAGAGAGGCCCAATTCACACCAACAAGGTTGTTGAAGCAGGACCCCACGTCCATATGAACAAAATCCGGCAAAATACGTCTCCACTAGTGTTACCACTTGGGGTGTGGTTTGCTTATTAAAAACTGACACCTAGGTAGTCATTTGGTTGAAACAAGTTTGTGCATCTCTAGTTGATATTGGGCCCTTTGGCTCCATTTCCAAGATAGTGGTAGGTTTAATGTTCAGAAATTCCCAGTTGACCAAGTCTATAGCCGTAGGTAGAGGAAAGAGCCCAAATCATTTTGTAGACATGGCTCTTTAATAGAATAAATGGCCATAACAAATATTAATACTTGGAGCTTCCAATTTTCAGTTTGGGGGTAATAGAAGCCACCTTCCAAATTGTTCATAGACTTTCAAAGGAGTTGTGCTGGTCCTCTCCATTATTGCAAATACTGTATTTTCTCATATTTTTAGTTTTACTGAATTTTTTTTTTTTTTTTTAGTTTTACTGAATTTTAAATTAAGACTATCATGTGAAATAGTTTTAACTCTGATTAAAGTTAAATAAATTTAATGCTTATGATTACAATTAAAAAATTGAAAGAATATTCAGATAATGAAGAACCCTCATCACCAACATTTTGCTCTCTAATAAAGTGCTAGTCCAAACAGTATGATTACAAGTGAGACTAAAGGATTGTCACCTTTTGGAAATCAGTTCTTGGCCTATCACTTGGGGTATCTACAACAGTAGGGGCTTCAGTAACAGAAATAATTTCTTAGGTATATATTCACTTTGCTAATATTTCAGCCCTAGTTTTGGCTTTTATGATGGCAAAAAAGAGGGTCTGGATAGTTATTGATAACTTCTAGTGAATAACTTGTAGAAACAAATGATCTGAAAGAGCAGAGAGGGCTGTACAAATCATGCTGTATTTCTTCAGTCTCTTCCTCTTTTGGCAGGAAAGCAAGGGAATGACCCTTTGAATCCTTTGCCCTGACCTGGCCAGGAATCTATGAAATCTGTATTGTTTGAGTAGGTGTTCTGATCCAAAGACATGCAAATCTCCAAAAGTGGGTGATTGGTGGCGGCAGAAGACTCTGCAAAGATGGGCCATTAATAATTCCTCCATGCCCCATAAGTACACGCCATTTCTCGCATAAAAAGGTGTGGAGCCATTTTCCCTCCTCTTGAGCTGGACTTTGGGCTGGACTTGTGACTTCTTTTGACCAATATAGTGAGATGGAAGTATTGCTGTGCCAATTCTGGGCATAGAACTTAAGAGGCCTGGTAGAATCTACTTTTGCTCTTTTGGAACCCATTCACTATATAAAGAAGGCCAGGCTATCTTGTTGGAGAAAGATCATGTGGAAGTAAACTGAGATACCTCAGCCAATAGCCAAGCACCAAGACCCTAGATGTACGAATGAGTCCATCTTGGATTCATCTCCAGGTCCAGTTGAACTACGCTGGTCAACCTCAAATGAAAGAGAGATGAGCGGTCTTCATTCAGTACTGCCCAAATTCCTGATCTATAGAATTGTGAGCAATAAAATGGTATTATTTTAAGACACTAAATTTTGGAATGGTTTGTTATACACAATAGACAACCGAGAAAAATTGTAAAACGATACAGTTCTTGTTCTTTAGAGCTTATTGTGATTTAGCAATTACATAGCACACTTATCTTTGACCATCCATTCAAAAATAAAGAATAGTAAGTGGATTGTTTTTAAGGTTAGACTCGCGCTGGCCTCGTGTACGGTGACTTCTTGCTATTATCTCTGGCCTTAGGAATTTTTAAGGTTAGAATATCGTGCCTTTAAATCATGATTCTGATATTTACTTAAATGGAAATGTCTGAAACAACTGTTATTAGTTGTTATTTCCCAGGATAAATGAGACAGTTGTATTTTCATCACTTTGAGAGCCAGGTTTAATAGGGGCAGGAAGGCCTTAGTCAGATAACTTGACCAAACCCAGACCTAGCAGGAGCAGCCAGTGGGCATGGGAAGTAATTCAAGGCCAGGTTATAGAACATCCTAGTGAGACCCAGGTATCATAATTCACAGGACTGACATTTAAAACCAGTTAAGTGGTGACATGGTTTTTTGTGATTAATCCTTTCAGAGAAGTTATCCAGCCAATTAATCAGAGAACAGCCCTCTGGTGATGCAAGTCTAGCCAGTCAAACTGGGATCCTGTTCTACTTTACGCCAAAGAGATGTGGAATTCCAAGCAGGAGACAATCGTAAGACCTGGGTCAATGGGAGTAGAGTTCAGGAGGAAGGTTGCCAGGAGGTGAGTACACCCCATGAATGGTAAAGCGGTTCTTCTAGGCAATGAGACAAATTCAAGGTGCAGCCCTCTCACAGGATGGAGCTACCTGTCCCGGTCAAGGCTGAAAGGGTTAAGCCCATCGGTGAAAGCCACAGATGAACTTGTGGTAAGCAGAGCTGAGAGTGAGATGCCCAACTCAGGAGATAGCAGGGAGAAAGGAAAAAGGACCAGAAGGCGAGAGGCCAGGAGAGCCAAAGAGAAACATAATGAAATTTGAAATTTTGCCCAGGACCAGTGTTGGTTAATTTTGTGCATATTTTTGTTATCGTACTATAGTAGTTAATCATCAGATTTTTTATGAAGTTAAGAGAAAAAAATAACTACTAAGGAAAGATTTGACAAAAGGGAAAGTTTTTTGTCTTTCTTTTAAATCTTTTGTCAAGGTCTTGAGTTCTTTTACGCAATGATGATAGGAGAAGAGGAAGAAAGAGGATAGTCTGTGCAACTTTAAATCAAAACAATTTTTTCTTTTGGGAATAGTTTTCAGCATTCTAATTTTTCTGAAGACTAAGTGTAAATTGGTCTTCATGCATTTAGGTTTATATTCATTGGCACATTGAACATTCTTAATTCATTCATTCTTTCACTTATGTCTTATGCTAGTTAGTGGTAGCCGTGGTCACAAATGGAATTAATTTCTAGTTAACTTATTTTTATTCACATACAGCATAAACAACACAGTGACCTTATTTCTTCCTCTCTGCAATCTACCACAATTTACTTCTCCATGAAACATGGTCTTTCCGTCACTACTAAGTGCTTCCTGTCCAAACCAAAGTTTAGCTTATTGTTCTCCTAACTAAATATTACAGCATCTGCCCAAACTACTCTGTGTTTTCTTCTTCTTCTTTCTTTCTTTTTTTTGTTTTTTTGGCTACTGAAGTAAGTGTCCCATGCTAAAAAGCAGTGAAGCACTTTTTTTTTTTAAACAAAAATTAAAAGTTGTTTATATCTTCATATCCTTTGGATATCACTGAAGAGACTGTATCATCGTCTCAGTCTTCTCTCTCTGCTTCATCCATGTCACTTCTTTGCCTCTCTGTACCCTACCCCACCAGAGTCCCTTTTGATCTGCTTAAGATCAAGACTTGGTACCCTCTTAGGTGAGGCATTATAAGGCAACGATGTCCCACATTCAGACTCTATTGCACAGCTCGTATCCTATATTTACTCCGTGCTTGGCAGGGAAGGGGGTGGTGGTTGTGGTAATAATGCCACATTCAAATGTCCACATTCTTCTTTTCTTATTCCTTAGTAAACGGATATGACTTTGAATTCTCAGGGAGCATTTTCTTCTTAAATTCTAGGTTTTTTTTTTTCTTTTCTTTTCTTTTCTTTAAATCTTGTTTTAGTAATACGTTGCAGTTAAAATATATAGGAATAACTGCTGGCAAGATCTTTCCTGGCAGAAATGGCAAATCTTCCTTTTCTAGCTGTTGCTCTTCACTGATGATTCTGTATGCTCTTCTCTTCCACAGATTATGAAAACTGGCTACCACCAATTCTAGACTAGTCATTTGTTTCCTAAACAAACCCATCAAAGATATCACCTCTCCCACATTTCTTACGCACAGAGGGCATTCCCCTCTTTTAGTTTCTGGAGGTATGTGTCATCCCTCAATTGAATCGCACCCTTGAGTTCCATGCTCAGGACAGAGTTCCAGGCAACAATTTCAATTCTGCTTAAGCTGTGGACAAGGACATGGCCTTTGGTGGCTGTCAGAGGTGATGTGTTTTTTAATGACAGGTCTGTAGAAAGATCTCGGGGATAATTCGGTTCTCCAGGTCTCTATCATCTTTTCTTTTAAATTCCTGACATTTAAACATTTTCCCCTCGTGTCTTCTTCTTTATAAATTAACAAGGAAATAAAACAGACATTTTAATGGATTTCTTAGGCAATTTTTATATGGCATGTTTAATATATTACATGCATTTTGCGTTAGGTCTTGAAATTAAATGCATTGGATATAAACTGAATTGGGGTGTCATTCTTTTGTAATTCAGTGTTTAAGTCTGGTCCAAACTTACATTAGGATCACCTAAGGAAGTCTATTAAAAAATGCAGATTTCTGGGCCTACTCCAGATCTACTGAGGCAAACTTTCTGTCAGAAGGTGTTAGGGGACCATTGATTGAAACCATCCACCTTGGCCAGGAACGATGATGACCACCTGCCTGAGTTGTGTCACAACAGGAGGTCCCAACAGGAACATGGTGTGCCACCGAAAATTAACCAGGAGAATTCGGGAGGGGCCAAAAGAGGGAGGAGATGACCAACCTCCCAGAATTCTTCGCACTGGAATCCACCTTGGCTGAGAGATGCGTGCACCACCAGGAAGGACCCTGAGTCAGACTATGGGCTAAGCAAGATGATTGGCCAGAGACAACCTGGAAACTAACCCCATTACCATAAAATCTGAGACTGAGAGCCACTTGGCAGAGCAGTTCTCTTGGGTTCCCTTACTCTGCTGCTCTCCATCCGGCTGCCCCTTTCCAATAAAGTCTTTTGCTTTGGCAGCACGTGTGTCTCCTCGGACAATTCATTTCCAGGTGTTAGACAAAAGCCCACTCTTGGGCCCTGGAAGGGGTCTTCCTTCCTGAAACAAAGGTGCCAATAATATATCTTCTAAGATTAATATATATTATGTAAATGATTACATTATATAACTATATAAGAACTACTATGTATATTAACAATGGTCCCCAAATGATTCTTATGAAAAGTTAAACTTTGGTAGCATTAATGAAGTCAAATTTATCATTCAGTCCTAAGGCTATTCACCACTATTTCCCTTTTTAGCTATACAGGAAAAACAAGGTGGACAGTTGAGATGGTTGATAATTAACTTTATAAGAAATACTGAGAGAAATAAAGATAATATTCTTGTTGCCATGTGGTGTTTAGTTTGAATTATCCACAGAAAAACCTCAGTTGGGAGCATTACCTTTCTTATGTATAAAAATGAGTTAAAGGTCAGAGGTTAATAGACTGTCTCATTTACAAAAGATACACAAGAGCAAAACAGGAATTAGAATTCATAGGCTGACAGAAATGCTGGGGCTGGCCCCTGTGGAACCATAATTTATTTTGTTTGGCTCTGAATTGAAAAGAGTTAAAGGGTAAACCATTAAGCTGTTCATTAGCATTTGTGAGCAACACCCCGACTAACCTCCAGAGATGCTATTAAAACAGTAAGTGTGGTTGGGGAGGAGGAGAGTGATTGACAGTGCTAATTATACTTGAATTAACACTTGAAAAATGAACCCAATTTGATCTAAAATTCTCTAATAATGATAATAATAATAAAATCCCCAAGATAAATCTTCCACGGTACACTGACATGTAGAAACAAACCAAACACAGGAATTTTAGGCCTTTCAGATACAAAGACAAGAGCCACTTCCATTTAATGGGTATTTCTATATGCATTAAAAAGTAAAGACTTCCCTGGTGGCGCAGTGGTTAAGAATCCGCCTGCCAATACAGGGGACATGGGTTCGAGTCCTGGTCTGGGAAGATCCCACATGCCGTGTTGCAACTAAGCCCGTGCACCACAACTACTGAGCCCATCTGCCACAACTACTGAAGTCCGAGCACCTAGAGCCCGTGCTCCGCAACAAGAGAAGCCACCTTAATGAGAGGCTTGCACACCACAACGAAGAGTAGCCCCCGCTCGCTGCAAATAGAAAGCCCGCACACAGCAACTGAAGACCCAACGTAGCCATAAATTAAAAAAAAAAAAAGTAACATGGAAACTACATACTTTACCCAAAGTATGCATAATAAGGAATTACTTACGTCCATATAAAAAGGCTCAGAAAAAAACTTTGCTTCTCATATTATGATATACAAATACTTTGCTTCTCATATTATGATATATAAATAAAGTCTGTCCTTTTTTTCAATACAAGTCTATATATTAAACATGTTTAACATACGCTATGTAAGATCTACGGGTTCATAGTGAACAAAGTTAATATATTTGTTCTAAGAACAGAACTAAATCAATATAATAAGATTCTGGCTAAATTTTCAAAGTTTAATTATATTAATGATTATATAGAAATTAATATAACAAGACCTTTATTACTATGCTATTTTTGCTCAAGAATAAGGAAATGAAGAATAACTTTAGCTCCACAAGCGAGGTTTAAAGATCAATATTAATAGAAACAATTATTTGATTGCTTTTCTGCCTCTGTAGGTAGACTCATTTATTCATTTATCCACCAATTAGTCAACATGTATTAATAGAATGCATACTATAGGTTAGATACGGGTGGTGGTGCTACAAAGTGAAATGTATTACGATGCCTACTTTTCAACTGAGTCAGTGATCTGACAAATTTCAAGTAGAATGGAGCTAAACGTTGATTATAATATAAAAGGAACAAAAATAAAACTGATAGTGATTTTAATAATAAGATCAAATCAAAAGACAATAAAAGTAGAAAATTTAAATCTTAATTTTGTATGCTTCATTCTAAACTGGGAAAATGGCTAAAAATACTAAATTGGAATATTATAATCTGATAATATTTTCAGTGCTTAAAGACTCCTATTTTATGAATCTTATATTTACTACTGATGGGTGAAGATTGATAAATTAGCAAATATTTAATTATATATACTTCGATTGTCATTCATTCAATCAGTAGCTTATTCAATGAATATTTATTAAACTTCCCTTATATTCCAGGACCTGGGGACACAACCCAAACCAAAAAAGTAAGGACCCTGCTCTCAAGGAGTTTACATTCCAGGGGCCTAATACAATCTGCTCTGACACTCCAAATACTTTAGTACATTTTCATGGGAAGCACTGACAGCAAAGACAGTAGTAAATAAGGGCATGATACGCTTCAGGCCTGGAATTTTTCAACTTTGGCTGTACTTCTGTGCAAAGGCCATTAGGTGTGCAATCTTACACAAGTTACTTAAACATTTTAACCTTATTTCCGCCTCTGTAAAAGAGGAACAGTAATAGCTGGGTTCTCCTGGAGATTAAATGAGATAATGTGCGCCGACTATTCAGCAATTATTAGTATTATCGCTTTGGCTCCATGGTTCCAAAAAAAAGTGCCTGCTCATTAGAATCACCTGGGGATATCTTTAAACTCTCAGACCACACACCAGGCCAATTAAACCCAATCTCTGAGGGTGGGACATAGGCGTCAGCATTTTTTGAGCTCCCCAGGTGTTTCCAATTTGCAGAAATTTGGGAACGGCTGCAGTTTAGCTTACTGATATGTCATAATAACATTTGCCCATCCACCTATCTTTACCAGAGATGGAACCAGGATGCCTCATGAGCGAATGAAAGCCAGATAACTAAGGTGCACATTTTTCTGTCTCATCTCGTGGCTCGCATCCAAATCTCTTCAAATCTCTTCAAGGGGAGAGGGATGGGAGGGAGTCCTGACCCCTGCTGCCTGCGCACAGCTGTTAAGGTTTAAGGAGACCCTTAGGTATATAGGGAGGGCTGACACTTCCACCTGCAGTGACTGCTGGGCCTGCCAGAGGAGAAGCCGAGAGCCGGGAAAACCAGCCCTTCCGGGGCGCTGGGCTCGGGACAGAGGCCGAAGACGCGCCGGGAGGGAAGACCGGCAGCTGGATCATCCCCTGGGGCCGTACAACGGCCTGGCCCGCGCGGCTCGGGTGGGCGCTGTCTGTGTGCGCGCTTTGCCCTTGCTCGCCCTCCCCGCTGCGACCCCAGCCTAGGGCAGGAGCAGAGCCCAGGCGCAGTGGCCCGGGGCGAGGAGGGCCCGCCCCGCCGCTCGCCGCCATGGAGTCATGGCCGCCTGGCGGCTCTGCTCCCGCGGAGGCCGGGCGTCGCCTGCGCGGCTTGCGCGGCGCCGACTTGGCGGCCTCGGCCTCCTTGCTGAGCGGGGCCGGGGCCGAAGCCGGGTGCAGCGCGCCGGCCGTGGCGGCCGTTTTGCCGGCGGGGGGGAGCGGGGAGAGGATGGGCGTCCCCACCCCGAAGCAGTTCTGCCCCATCCTGGAGAGGCCGCTCATCAGCTACACCCTGCAGGCCCTGGAGAGGTAAATGTGGCGCCAAGCGCGCCTTGCGGTCCCCGGGCCCCTGCTCCCCGCCCTCAAGCCCAGGGCAGCCCGCGCGCGGCACCTGCTCCAGTAGCTGTGCTCGCGCTGACACCCGCTCTCGGCGGACCGCGGGGCCGGACTCCACCCGCTCGGTCATTCCAGTTCGGGCTCCATTCCCGCTAGCCCTTCACGGAAGGGGAGCTCTGGCCCTTTAACAGATAGGCGCGGAGCCTGGGGCTGCCCCACGGAGCCCTTTACTGCTCCAGCCGCCGGCCTGTGGAGCTACCCTCAAGACTGAATGGGTTAGCGCGGGGGACGTTTAGTTCTAACCCCGGGGCCTGTGGGGACTAATGGGAAGCTGGTTTAGGAGTCTCCCTCTCCCATATTCTCTCTCACGCTCATTCTTTACTCTCAGCGGCTATCTCCGCGCATGCGTGGGTGATGAGTTGCAAATTAGATGAAAATCTAGTTGCAAACTAGATTTTACTTTCCAAGATAGTTTTATGGGCCTTTGGTCATTCTTTCTATCAACTGTTAACAAATATTAACTGAGTATCTTTTATGAGACATACTGTGCTAATTACTAGGTACTAAAGGTGGACCGAGAAGCAGGATTTAATCCAAACCTTTCCATGGTGGAAACGGATTTAAGGGCGCTAACTACATGCTGTATCTTCGAAAACGGACTAGCTGGGGAAATGGAAAAGGAATGGGATAAGGAGGACCAGGGGAGTAGTAGTGAGGATCGAAGGAGGTGAAAAGGAAGGGTATGTTATTTTAGCTTGCTTTTAGCCGTGTGTAATGGCTGGAGGGATGGGAAGCGGGGGGAGTACAAAGGTCCACATAGGTGTTGAAACTTATAGAGGCCAGTGTGGAGCTGTGGGAATATGTTTTCACGTGGATTGACATGAACCATTTGCTTTAGGAGGCTTTAATGAAGATGAAGCTAATGAGGTTCTAGTCAAAGGACAGTAGCATGTTATCCAGAAAACAGACCCCTACCTCCCACGCTTTCACACACCCCAGAAGCCAAAGGCCCCAGTTGCTTTGCATATGGTAATTTTTCCAAATGACACTATTCAGAAAGTAAGTGGAAGTGTAAAGACCCATAATCACCTTTGATTCGTGGCTGGTGGTTACATGTGAAACTCATACAAACATTGAAAGAGTTCCAGGTGCTTCTTTCGCTTCTGTAGTTTTCCATTTCTCTGAGTAGTTGATTCATGCTACTCCAATATTCCAGTGTCACAGATATTGTGACAACGTAGCTCATTTATGCAGGTAATATTAGGGGACACAATAGAGCTCGGCCAGCAGGATCTTTATTAAGCATTTAGATGTAAGGGAGTGCAGACGTTTCTACGTTGAGTTTTCCTTCGTATGGAAAAAAACGCCACAAAACTTCTGTATTTGCAGTTTTGCCTCTTCTGAGGCAGCAGGAGATAGGTGGATATTAAAAAATACCAATTTTAAAGTACAAGAATGTTCTGGAAAGGCCTTGTTGATGTAAAATAAGATGGAACACTTCTGTTTTTACTTAATTTGATCACAGCTGTAATAAAATCCTAATAGCAGTAGTAACTAATCAAAACCTCCATTTTGAAATACTTCCGGGATCATTCTTTGTAAACTATTACAATGCCTGAAGAATTTATGGAATATGGTTATTTTGGAGGATGTCTCAGGAAATCCTCGGAAACCTTGTATCACAGGGATGTATATACGGGTGCTTCTTAGCCATTTGCCAAATGTAAGCCCTTCTATTGGTAAAAGATGAGCTCCGTAGACTGCTGATAGTTTTCCTAGAGTGTGGTGCTAAAAGACCTAGGTCATTTCATCCCGAAAGATAAATTATGGAAGTTCCTGTCTTTTGGAACTGAGAGTCAATGTAAAAAACTTATGAGGATTTAGAAGGAGGTTACCCCTGAAGTTTGGCCCCAAAATGGGATAGGGAAATGCAAAAAAACATGACTAGTTTGGTTTTCAGTTAATGCCATGTGAACATTTATTTCTACTCATTGACTTACCTACGCAAAGCAAGTAAAAATGTATAGCCATACAAAGGAAACATGAAAGCAAAAGGAGGTGGGGCAGATAAGAGAACAATAAAGCTCTAGAAGAAAGGAGGTAGGGGAGTGGTAACCAGTCAGTTTTAACAGGCTCAAGGAAGCAGAAACGTGAGCCTTGAGGTAGAAGAGCTGTGATGGAAGCAAGTTGATTGCAGTCATAGAACCTTGGAAAGGCTCAGGAGTTAAAAGTACTAATTAAGGTAGGGTAGACAGAGAACAACTGTCTACAGCTGTAAAGGCAACTGGTTGAAACCTTCAAAAAAAAAACGGGCTCCCAGATCCCTGTCAGAACACTGGAGGCTTAGCCTCAGGCTCAGAACCAGCACAGCCAATGGCAGAGTGAAGTGCTCCATGGCCATAGAGAAATTAAGAGCCACATTCTCATTTTCGAATGAGATGCTTAGCACTTAAGGTAGACTCAAGGAAGTACTTTACTTTTCAAACGTGCTATGCATTAAAGCACCTGTCTTTGCATAACTGAGAAGTTGGAGGAGACATTGAGAGGTTTGTCTTGTGAATTGTCTGGGACTTCATATTGTTTTTCTGCTTTAGTTGAAATTGGAAAAATACACGTTTTTCTAGTTTAGCCCCAGTTTACTTGTGTGCCCTTGAAATTTCTTAAACTAATTATCAGATGAAATGAGATTTAAAAGAATCTCTGAACCCTCAAATCTTAAACATGTTGGCTAAAGGCTTTCGCTGGACCAATGGAGGCTCAAAGTCCATCTGAACTAGTTGTGTGTGGGTATATATTACAATTAGCTTTTATATGTGTAGAAGAATATATATGTTTATATGTTCACAAAGTATATTGAGAATATGCACTTTGTTCAGATCTGTGCATTACAGGCGTTATACTAAAAGGATCAAGTGTGACTAATTTGTAGGTTGTAGTAAGAACAGGTCTTCAGATGATGACTAAAAACATTTCTAGGAGTTTTAAAGTTTCATTTTGGCCTTTTAGGGGGAATTAAAATATAAATTGAACCACAGATTATAACTTGAAGAGAACTTTGATTTTTCTTATTTTGTTAACAAGGAACTGAGGTCAAGGGTATTAATCCTTCTCATAACGATTTATGACCTGAGTTTGCAAAAGGAAGCGTTGCTCTAAGAAATCATGTGGCAGTGGTATTATTGGCAGGGGCCTAAAGCTCTGACAGTTGGTTGTAAGATCTACTCGCAGTCGATCAACTGATATCTAAATTTTACTGGTTAAAAAAAAAAATATTCCCAGGTCTGAAATAGGAAGTAAAAATTCCTGCTGGCAGTCTAATTTCTGGCTTCAAATTTCTAGGGAAAGAAAGTGTTATTAAGGAGAGCTGGTTAACCTGGAATAGCTAAATAGACTCAAATGACAGCTACAATGAAAGCAAGTCACAGAGGCACACTTTGGCCATGCTTATTCAGACTCCTGGTGGCTGTGGACTAGGTGGGAATTTCCCTGACAATAGATTTGAACAAAGTCAGGCCCAGCCCTCTCCATAGCTCAGGAGGCTTCATGAGTTCTTGAGGACACTGCTTAAGATGTTTCTTGACAAGGTTCCATGCTCATCAAAACCTGTTATTATAAATTGGCTTCCCATAGAAATCTTTTATAGGAAGAAAATATGCTGTTGCATTGGTAAAGAACTTTGTGGACGTTGTGATAGTAATGTGTATCGTTGTATATTAATATGTTGGCATTCAAATTCATGTTTCGGAGCCTTTTTAGTTTGGTTAATGTGAGTTAGGCTCCTCGAGTCTGATAAATCCAGATGAAAAATTCATTTTGTCAATTTGTATGTTCTGGAAACCATGGATTTTGTGGTTGAGACTGGGTGGCTTTCTTATTATTTGTAAAAATCGATGAAAGTCCATTTTTAGTAACTGTTAAAGACTCCATGGTGTTTTTCAGTGGATTAACTTCTGACTTATTTGATCTTCTGAAAGTTTTCTTTTAATATTTTTTGTGTACTTAAAATTGTTCTGTCCTACAGTGTTTCTGAAAACCACTGCAAATTCTGTTAGAACAAGAGAATAGAAAGCATAAATGTTAATCGAAATGAGCAATATTGATTGCTTGAATTAAGCTGAAAGTAGGAATAGAGTAGGGAAGACAGGAGAAATATTTAGAAGATAGGAATTGGCAGTTTTTAGTGATTAATTATACTAAGGATTCAGAAAAAGAGATGAATTTAGGATGCTTTTGAGTGATTGCTTAGATATATGAATTTGACTTAAACATTTTGTCTGGATGCTTCATTAATAAAAGGGTTAAGTCTGAGTCAAGGGAAGGAAGAGGCCTGTATTGTAGAAGAAATAGAGTGGGACTGTGTTTTGCACAGGTCAGATGATTGGAGATTTCAGTTCCCATTGGCACCCCTGTGGCTACTGTGAGACGAGAGAAGACCAGGACTGGTAGTCTGGGCTTGACCAGTGGAAACCTTCATGGGCCATATTAAAGAGACTTGACATTGTCAAGGCAGTCAGGGGCCAGCCCCTTCACACCAATTCGGTATTTTCCTTCTAAAATATCAGGGTGTTTATGGAGAAGGAGGGATCTATAAATTATGGCCACATAATTTACAATCCCGAGGCCTAATTTCCATGACAACTGTCATGTAAGTGAGCCATAGCTGTCACTGTCTCTTGGGGCCAAACTTCTGCAGCCTGGGTGAGAGCAGTTAAGGAGTGTTAACAGCGCCTGATTTTTCCATCTGTTTTTATTTATTTATTTTAATATTTATTTATTTGGCTGCGCCGGATCTGTAGTTGCGGCGTGCAGGATCTAGTTTCCTGACCAGGGATCGAACCCGGGCCCCCTGCATTGGGAGTGTGGAGTCTTAACCGCTGGACCACCAGGGAAGTCCCTGCATCTGTTTTTTAAAAGCATTTGTTTAAATCTACTTTCAATTGATCTTGTTAAACTGAGCACAATATACCTGTAAGTAATATTTATTTTTTAAATATAATGCACATATTAATAGAAATATATTTAAATATAATCTTAAAATATTCTGGGAGAAGATTACATCTAAGATACTGTATTTTTTCCTCAAATTGTCGGTAGGTGTAATGGAGCTTGAGGTTAGGTTTGTATTTGCCAATGGAATGTGCTAGGAAGGAAATACTCAGAACTTGATAAAATCCAGCTACAGGGGGTTCAGTGTGGACTTGCCTTCAGCTAAGGAGGTCGACCAGATTCATTTATTCAGCAAATATTTGTTCACTAGGCACTGTGTGAGGTACTTAAGCCCTTTCTTAGTGCCATGATTCTACATATTAAATTTTAATACCGTAAAAGGCTTTTAATTCTATAACTAGAAAAGTATGTGACTAAATCCTTCGAAACACAAACAGTACTTAAAAAGGCTTGCAAGTGCTGAATGTATGCTTGGTTACTGAACAAAATAGCATAACAAGCCCATTATCTCTTAAGAGTTGTGTAAGACAGCTTTCCGAACTTTTTTATTGTGACCTGTTATGAGAATTAGATTTTGCTCATGACTCAGTGACACATACTTAACTACATCCAACATATTTGAAAGAGAATTTCATGAAAACAATCTGTCCTTACTATTTGCTATACATTAGAATTTTACTATTGTATTAATTTCTATTGACTCAAAACTGTTAATCTTAACTTACAAAATTGATTTGATGATACTCTAATGGGTCCTGAAATCTGCAGTTTGAGAAACACTTGTTTAAATCATTTTTCTATTTAGAGCCTCATAAAATTGTTTGAGAAGTCTTAGGCCACGAGTATATCTGTCTAATCTATATCTACATTTTTGGACTGCTTTCTGTTGGAACATAGGTAATCATTTTGTAGATATTTTAAGGCATTCCAGTAAAATTGGGATTGACCTTTGGGAGTTCATTAACTCAGATGTTTGAATGACTACTGTCAAGCAATGTCCTGTCTTTCTCCCTCTTCATTATTCTATATTTTAACATTTAATTTCATGTAAGTTTTGGTCAAAAAAGCAACATGTCTTTAAAAGTTGCTTTTAGCTTATTTTTTCTGATAGACTATGGAAAGTAAAAGGTGATAGGTTAGGGCACAGGTAAAGCTCTTGCCTTAGAAAAAAATCCTGTCCACTGATATAGTTGAACATGTACTTGAAACTTCTCTATTTAAAAAACAAACTTAATGTGATGTCCTATTAATAAAGTGTGATGTCCTATTAATAAACTAAATAGATTTGATTACTTTTACACTTTTCTATAAACTCAAGAGCACATTTTATTTCTAATTGTTTAAGCTTCCTCTTATCTATTCACTGATTCATTTAACAGATTCTTTTTTTTTAAAATTTATTTTTATTTATTTATTTTTTGGCTACATTGGGTCTTCGTTGTTCTGCGCGGGCTTTCTCTAGTTGCGGTGAGCAGGGGCCACTCTTCATTGCTGTGTGCGGCCTTCTCATTGCAGTGGCTTCTTTTGTTGCGGATCATGAGCTCTAGGTGCACGGGCTTCAGTAGTTGTGGCACGTGGACTCAGTAGTTGTGGCTCACAAGCTCTAGAGCTCAGGCTTAGTAGTTGTGGCACACGGGCTTAGTTGCTCCGTGGCATGTGGGATCTTCCCGGACCAGGGCTCGAACCCGTGTCCCCTGCATTGGCAGGCGGATTCTTAACCACTGCGGCACCAGGAAAGTCCAACAGATACTTCTTGATACATAGTCTGTGAGGTCAAGAATTCTGCTGGTGTTTGTTATTGGATTACCAGTGACTAGTATAATGTCTGGCAAATGACAGATGCTTACTGGATGTTTTCTGAATGACTAAATGAACCCATGAATGAAGGAATACTTATGCTTAAATTTTAAGAAATAAACTTGACCATGTTTTGACCACAAATGCAGCATTATTGTTCAAAATAAATGGATTGCTGGGGACATGATGATCCAGACGTGATTTTTTTTTCCTCTCATGGATTTTATGACCTCTCAGTGTTAGTGCTTTTACAGAGGTTTATAGTGTGAGCTGCAAAGTCAGAGTGGGGTATACCCAGGTCCTTTCTTTTCCTAGCTGTATAATCATGGGCAGGTCACTGCCTCTGTGCTGTCTGTGAAATGGAGATAATAGTGATTTCTTTCGGGGCCGATATGACTATTAAGTGAAATATTACAGACACATGCTCCAAACAGTACATGGCACTTAGCCAACAATTAATACATCTTAGTTACTATTGCTACTATTAATATTACTGAAAGCTTAGTATATGCCAAGCCCTGGGATATAGTCTTTGCTTTTTGTGGGTCGGCATGCTAGTGAGGGAGGTAAAAATGAAACAGTACAATGCTTGATAAGACTCTCTAGCGATAAGAGTGCTCTGGGAGCTGAGAGCAGAGATGCCTCACCCAGAATGTCAAGGAAAGCTTGCTGGAGGAGGCCACATCTGAACTGACAGCTGAAGAACAGTAGGACTCAGCCAGGAGTGGGTGGGGGTGGAGGAATTATGAGGATGGGGGATAATGTTGAGAGGCAGAGGAAGCAGCATAAGCGGAGACCTGGATGTGAGACAATGTGGCGGTCACAGAAAGAGGGGCATGGCAGAGACCAAGTGGTGCAGGGAGAAGAAGGCCGAGATCAGGTCCTGCTCAAGAGCCAGCAGGGGATGGCCTAAGGTTTACACTTGAGGGAAGTCATCTAGAAGTGGTAGGGTGGATTGTGTTGATTAAGTGAGAAGGAGGAGACAAGCTGAGAGGCTATTGCAGAAATAATGGGAGAGATGGCTGCCTGGGTCACAGCTGTGCCAGTGGAGACAGAACCTTGGGAAACCTTACATCTAGGGGGCACTGAGGAACTGTCACTTGCTAAGGACTTGGTTAAGCACAGTATAAGTTTTAAACCATGTAAATAGAGTAAGTTCTAGCAGTGTTAAATTTGCCATGATAGAAGTGGGGGATGGATGGATTTTACAAAGCAAAGAGCAACCTACACTTAGTCATATTCCAGAATCCTCCTTATTGCCTCTTCACATAACTACATATTTTCTGGTCTGGTATTCTGTGAGTGGTGTTGCTTTGCTTTGCTTACGATTAAAATTCCCCCAAGGTGTCTGACAAAACATAAGTAATCCCAGTCATCCTCGGAGCCTTAGAATCTAGAAATCAGAGTAAAGAGTCAAACTCATTGAAACAAAACAGTCAGCAAACAATATATTGCAGAGGGAAGGCATTTTCATTGATTTTCATTCTCTCTTCAGGTTGATGAGGAGAGCTTTCTGTTTTCATAATCCTTCAAACTATGCTATGTTGTAAGATCCTGGTAGATGAGACAGACCAAAATCATTTATTGATAAAACAAATAATTATCGAGTACCTACTAGGCGTAAAGCAATGGGCAAAACTGATACTGTCCTTGCCATCATGGAGCCTACATTGTAGAAGATGGAATATTGTATTTTGATGAAAAATGGTAAAAATATTTTTTTCAAGTATTTTTTGGCATCAGATGGCAGTATAGGAAGATAAAGTACGATGTATTTGGGTATCATATCCATCTGATGTTTCCCATATGAGATAGTATAGAGTGTGAGGATTACATGAGTTAGAACATGACTAATGCTTAAGACTTAGTAAGTTAATCGATGTTAGCTGTTTCATATTAAGTGATAAATTATTTATTTTGCCAGTTTTTTCTTACTGACTCAGGAGGATTATTACCTCTGATTTAGGAAGATTACCATCTCTTAAATCTTATCCACAAGCACCACCTGATAGACAGGCTACCATCATTGTCTCGCTCGGACTTCAGCAGCAGCTTCCTACCTGGTCTGTCTGCATGCTTTCTCTGCCCAATCTGTTCTCCATCTTGCACCAGAGTAAAGTTTATGCTCTAAAATTAGAAGCTGCAATCGCTCCTGTAAACATTTCCATGGAACTAAGTAGCTTAAAGCAACATAAATACATTCTTAAGCTTTTTGATGTCAGAAGTCAAAAAATCATTTTCACTAGGCTAAAATAAAGGTGTTAGCAGTGCTGTGTTCCTTTTGGAGGCTCTTGGGACAATCCATTTACTTGCCAGATGGCAATCCATTTACTCTCTCAGGTTCTGGAGGTCACTTGCATTCTGGGACTTATGGTCCTGTGTCATAATGAGTGCTGCATTTGTTACCACATCTTCCCCCTTGACTCACTTGCTTTTCTTTCACTGTTAAGGACTCTTGTGATTATATTGGACCGACCCAGATAGCCCAGGATGATCTCCAACTCAAGATCCTTAACTTAATTACATATAGAAAATTCTTTTGGTAGGTAGGGTTACATACATATTCACAGGTTTTGGGAATTAGGTCATGGACATCATTTGGGGGTTATTATTCTGCCTACCACAGTTCCCCTTATGTCATTGAACAGACTAGAATACTGGGGGAGGTGAGTATTAATTTGAGTGTAAATGTCCTGCATAAAGCTTTTCTCTAGATTCCTTTTTTTTTTTTTTTTTTTTTTTTTTTGCGGTACGCGGGCCTCTCCCTGCTGTGGCCTCTCCCGTTGCGGAGCACAGGCTCCGGACGCGCAGGCTCAGCGGCCATGGCTCACGGGCCCAGCCACTACGCGGCATGTGGGATCTTCCCAGACCGGGGCATGAACCCGTGTCCCCTGCATCGGCAGGCGGACTCTCAACCACTGCGCCACCAGGGAAAGCCCTAGATTCCTATTTTTTAAGATTAAAGACTAGAACCCCTAATATGGCCTTGGAGGTCTCCATGGCCTAGCCCAGCCCATCACTTGTCTGGTCCTCCAGGCTCTTCATGGGCTCTTCTCTGTGCTTAAAGAACTCCCCTCCATTTCCTCCTAGTTTCTCAGAACCTTGCTACGGCCTCTGCTTAAACCATCCCTTTCTCTCTCCCTCCAAAGCCTTTTGCCTATTTGCCTGCCTCCTGCCACTTGAAGAGAAAACTCTACTTCCTTAGGGAGCTTTATCTTGGCCTTCTCTGCGCTGGTCAAATATTGTACTGCATGCGATCCTGGAGCCTGGACCTCTCCTTCACAACACTTTATTGCAGCTTGGAGTTGTTGGTGTTCTCTTTTTTATCTGTAAGCTCTGTGAAAGCAGTAACTATTTCCATTGTATACTCAATTCTGATCATTTATTCAGTGCTCAATAAATATTTGTTAGAGGAATGGACTTAAAATGAAAGGATGGTGTGCCCTCAAGTTTTGGTTGTGTGCATCAGTGTAGTGCTGTCGTAGCCACAGGCAGAATGGGGTTTTGGGTTATAGGAAGGGTTTGTTCAATAGCAGAAGGTAGGAGATGGTTAATTATTGAGTGAAGCAACCCAGTGTTTTTCATTTATCGATAGTTAATTTCATTATTCAGTAATTTTCAGACCCTTCTTTCATCTCTTTAAAAGTGAGTACAAGACTTAACTGTCTAGCATGAACATGTAGGATCTCAGAGGCTAAGAATGCCATTAAATTTTAAAGTGGCCTTTAATCAGAGTTGATATCATGGGCCAGAGGCTGTTTTCCTGGCTTGGGCCCATCAGCTGAGGAACTTTGAGTGTATAATCATGTTAGCCTCTGTTAACACTGGTCTTCAAGAGAATTCTCAACTTTACTGCAGCCACTGCCACTCAGCGCTGTGGACTGTTAGCATCTGTATGTCAGTAGGTCTAAAAGTGTTTCAGAACAGAGAAGAATTGCTTTGTTTTGTAGCTGACTCAACAGATGAATTCCTTTAATTTTGTATTTCATTAAAATATGAGTTTTCTCTTTTATTTGAGCCTGATTTATACTTATACAAACTTAATTAGCATAATTTCCCTATTTAAGCTAAAACATCTCACCTTGATGTAGGCAAAGTTTAGTTCAGCTATCCAGCTTTGTTGCCAAATCAATGGATTTCTTGAAAGAGACAGAACTTGTGGAATTCAAAAGTGCTTTGGGTTGTTCCTATTTAACGGAGAGAATTATTTGGGGAAAAAAAAGCAATTTAAAAGCATAATCTTAAATTTTTTCTCTCAGTCTACTGATGAATATACTAATTATTTAAATTTAACTTAAGAAATCTGTGATACATATCTATACCTAATCTATGCTTTGCAATATAGGTACTTTCACACTATGTATTGAAAAATACTACTTCTATTTATATTCATGTTTCTATAGTATGAGAAATTCAAATTCTTAATCAACCCCTTTACTAGACATGATTTAAAATGCATAACATTGACTTAGTTCGTAGCTTTCCATTTTTAATGTCCCTATGAAGATGTATTAGTAGTAATTAGTAACTCAGTTTTGTTACTAGATTAACTTTAGTTGTTTAAGAATCAATTGATACGAAATGTGTGCATACTTTCCTTATAGAGTATCTTGGATAAAGGACATTGTTGTGGCAGTAACTGGAGAGAACATGGAAGCAATGAAGTGTATTATTCAGAGGTACCAGCATAAAGGCATCTCTCTGGTTGAATCTGGAGTGACCCGCCACAGGTCAATTTTCAATGGACTAAAAGCACTGGCAGAGGATCAGCCCAACTGTAGACTCTCAAAGCCAGAAGTAGTGATTATCCATGATGCTGTGAGACCATTTGTGGAGGAAGATGTCCTCCTTAAAGTTGTCACAGCTGCTAAGGAACATGGGGTAAGTATTGAAATACTTCTGAGAATGGATAAAAGGGGCAAACGCTATAGCACATATTCATTTGCTGGATTTTGATGGAATTGTATTCAGTATTTAAATGTCAAGTTAATTAAAATGGGCAAGATGACATAAAACGTTATGCTAATTTGTTTTAGGAAGTTTATATTATTATAGATTGTGAGACTGTTCTGGAATTTCTTTTGCTAGGTAGTCATTTATCATAATGTAATATGAGCTATTTGGAGAAGAATGCAGTAATGCCATTAGAGTATGGATATGAATGGATGGACCTTAGCTGCATATTTAATTTCATTCCTTTACCTAAAAATGCTGAAGAGGGACTTCCCTGACAGTCCAGTGGTTGGGACTCCGCGCTTCCAGTGCAGGGGGTGCAGGTTCGATCCCTGGTCGGGGAAGTAGGATCCCACATGCTGCGGCATGACAAAAAAAGAAAAAAAGCCTAAGAATCTTGTAAGAGTCTAGGAGCTATGTGACTTAAAGCAAAAAAACCCAAACAAACCTGGCTCATTTCACCCAATTTTTGTTTTAATTTTTTAGAAGTGGTTTATTTTTTTAGCACAAACAGCCAGGCAAGATTTTCACACCCCTTAAAGTGAGTAATCTTAGGATGACAGAATTCTGTGTTCACTTCTCTTTCACCAAAATAAACACAGGATAGCAAAAGATCTGTTGTAATCTTTGGAACATATTTGTGTTTTTTTAAATTACTGAGTAAAATCCTGTAAATGACATAATAGATACTAAACTGAAGTTTGCAGTTTAAATTTGAGACTTAGTGAAAATTTATGGCCCAGACTTAGTATAGTATAATAGAAATAGGCAGTAGGGGCTTCCCTGGTGGCGCAGTGGTTGAGAGTCCGCCTGCCATTGCAGGGGACACGTTTTTGTGCCCCGGTCCGGGAAGATCCCACATGCCGCGGAGCGGCTGGGCCCGTGAGCTATGGCCGCTGAGCCTGCGCGTTCGGAGCCTGTGCTCTGCAACGGGAGAGGCCACAACAGTGAGAGGCCCGCGTACCGCAAAAAA